>NC_142009.1:88479432-89081137 GCF_049901735.1 Notechis scutatus | reverse complement strand
TCTTTCATCATCAATATTTTCTTGTATAATTTCCCATAATAATCTTGTATGATTTTTTTTCTTCTCTTTAGTTCCATAGCAAGCTTGGCCTTGATCATCTATTAATTGCAATATTTCCTTGATTCTCTCTCCTTTCTCAGTTTATATGCTAACTATCTACCTGGTTTATTTGCATCTTCAAAATAATTCTGCTTCACACCTCTGATTTTCTGTGCTAGTTCTTCTTTTTCCATTAATCCCATTTTATGTTTAATTGTATCCATTTTTAACTTAATGTCCTTTTTCTGTGGCATTTTCTGTAATTCTTTTTCAAGCCATTTACACTCATCCTGTAATGTCTTAGAGGCTAGTTTTTTCATAATATTTCTTTTCCTTGTGTAATCTATTATCAAGCCTCTGGCATATGCCTTCATTGTATCCCATACATTCTGCATTGATGTGTCTTCTTTTTTATTTTCTTTGAAGAAAAAAGCCAGTTCTTTCTCCATTCTCTGTATAAAGTCTTTTTCTTTTAGTATAGTGTTATTTAACGTCCATCTAGATCTTCTTCTTTGTCCTTTCCATTTTATTGTCATTGGATTATGGTCTGTCCAGGTACTTGTTTCAATATCTATTTCTTGGAGATTAGTGATCAGTTGTGTTGACATCCATATCATATCTATTCTGGACCATGATGAATGTCTATTTGAATAGAAGTTATATTGCTTGGTCTTAGTGTTTCTTTCTCTCCATGCATCTTTTAAATTTATTTCATCTATCATTTTAAAAAAGGATCTAGGGAGAGTCTTTCTGCTTTGCTTTGTTGTTTTCTGTGTTGTATAGTCCAGTTTATTATCTACTATTCCATTGAAGTCTCCCATCATACAGATATTAACATAGTCCAGTTCAATTATTTTCATATGTAATTTTCTTGATTTTCATTTGGAGCATAGATTGCTATCAGGAATGTTTTTGTATTGTCCATTATTTCCACCATTAAAAGTCTTCCATCATCATCCGTGTGGTTCAATTTCACTGGAATAGTATCTTTAATGTATAAGACCACTCCTCTTTTCTTACATTGTGTCAGAGAAGTAAATATTTTCCTAGCTTTGGCTGTATCAATAGTTGTTCATATTGCTTTTTAATATGTACTTCTTGTAGGCAAATTATATCAAATTTTAATTTCTCTAATTTATGGAAAGTTTTCCTTCTTTTAACAGCTGAGTTAAGTCCATTTATATTAATTGTAATCAGTTTTTTCTCTTCCATGATTATACTTTATAAGTAGGTTTTGCAGCCCTGGTAGATCTTGGTTCTCGTTGTTCTCTAACTTCCGCCTTTCTGCCTACTGTACCTTCTTTTTCAATCACTGCTTGACAGTCCTCTTGGAATTCAATTAATGACATTTCTTTTTCTGTCTCCTCCTCTTTCCCTCCAAAGTATTCTGTATAAAATAATTCTGCTTTCTCAATTGAGTCGATTCTGTGCCTTTGTTCCTGTCATGTAAACATTAAACCTTCTGGTATCAACCATCTATAATTTACCTCTTTTTTGAATAGTATTTTAGTCAACAATCGATATTCTCTTCTCATCTCTCTCACTCTTCTGGGTACTTGTTTCAGAACCACAATCTCCTTATCCTTGTATTTCAGTGTTTTCTCTCTTGCCACCTGTAATATTTGCATTTTAATAGCTTTCTTTGTAAATATAATGTGAACTTCTCTTGGAAAACTATTTCTCATTGCATATCTTGTGAAAACTCGAAAAACTTCATCTATTCCATCCATCACCTTCTCTTTCGTTATTTCCAGTGCCTCAGCCAAGATTTCTACCATTATCTCTGCCAAATTTTGTCCTTTTTCTTCCTCTATGTTTTGGAATCTAAGATAAAATTCTGATCTGTCCATCTCCCATCCCAGCATCCCACTTTTATCTTGTTCGACAACGGTTAATCTGCCATCAATATCTCCAATCTTCTTATCTCTTTGTTTATCTTCGTCTTCAATTTTTTGGAATCTCTCATCATACTTCATCATTATTTGTTGAATATTCTCCACCTTTTCATCAGTTTTTCCTGTTCTTTGTTCAATGTTCTCTGTTCTCTTTTCAATATTCTCTGTTCTTGCTTGTATGTTTTGAATTCCTTGCATTATCATCTGCAGCATCACCTTTTCCTGTTCTTTTTCTTGTTGTAACATCGTCTGTATTGAGCGTTGTCCTTCAGATGGTGAAGAGGAAGAAGTAGGAATTGAGGAACCAGCCACTGTTAGTGTCCTGCTCATATCAAACAGTTCAAAATCTTCAGGGTCTTCTAGACCTTAATCCACTCGTGTAATGACCAGTTGTAATTCCAAGTAAAAATAGTGGGGGGAAAAGGAAAGCAGAATAAAAGAAAAGCTTCTTCAGGTTCTTGTACACCTTAATCCAATCAATTGGTTAAATAGCGAGAAAAAAACCCCAAAAGAAGAAAAAAACCATGAAAAGAAAAAAGGAAAAATTGTTAAGTATTGTAGGTGGCAAAGAAAAAAAAATAAAGTTCTTCAGGTCCTTCAACACCTTAATCCAATTAAAAAGTCTCGGGTATAAAAAGAACAAAAAAAGAGCCACAGAAAAAACCAATATAGGAAGTAGATTTAAAAAAAGGGAAGGGAAAGGAAAAAAGACAAAAAACTACTCCCTTAAAAAGAAAAAGAAAAATTAATACTAAGATTTTCCCTTTGAAATAAGATGTAAAAATAAAAAATAGACTCCAGAAACAAAAAAAAACAAAAACGAATTCCAAAAGGCCAGAGATCCAAGTGGCTATCAAAAATAGTAAATTAAAAAGGAGGGGGTTTGTTGCAGTAGAGAATAGCCCAACGTAAAAAAAAGAAGGAACACACTGCACCTATTTAATTATCCAAGGCTTTTTGTTAAGTTCCAAACAGTTTTATAACTCTCTTCTCTAGAGTTTTATAATCTTCTGTAAATTCTGTAAATTTCAACACCAGACTCCAGCCACTGATAGAAACCCAGAGGAACACCTGCAATAACACTCTCCCGTGCTCTTCCCTCTATCTTATCAAACAGGCTCAAAGTCCTTGAAAAAAAGCCTCAGTTCTTTCTCAGCTTTGTCTGGTCGAAGAAGAAAAAGAAAACAATGTTTCCAAGCCTCTAGATAGCAGTGTTAGAGATTTTCCTCTACTTTCACTTTCCCCCTCCTTTTTCAAACAAGATGTGTTAGGTAATAAAAAATTAATTAAAAATTAAAGGAAGACTTAAAAAAAAAAAAGCTAAAAGGGAATCTCTAGCCTAGAATATTATAAAGGCAAAAAAGAAAAAAATAAGAAAAAAGAAAAAGTAAAATAAAATAAAAACAGTCCAGTTTCAAAGTGAAAAATCAAGCATTAAAAATCCAGCCAAAAATACTAATTTTAACTTCCTGTTTAAAATCACCGCTTAGTCACTTCTGTCTTAAATTTTACAAATTATTTCCTTTCCTTAGGGTGTTCGCTCAGATCTTAAAATAAAAGAAAAATTCTCACCAAACCGGCAATCTTTCTCTTTCCATTCTCTTCCGTTTCGGAGCTGTCCCAACTTCAGCAGCTTTAGTGGCTGCCTCTTTGCCGCTGGCAAAAAAAGAGCTTCTCCTGGATCTACCAGGGACTTTGCGGTGACCCTGGGATTGACAGGTTGCGCTCTTTACATTCACCATCTCTTCGGGATGGTTTAGGTCCGTTTGGACTGTCCAGAAGCAAAGATATTGGCAGCGATCTCGGATCTTCATGATCGCCCGCCGTACTGTCGCGACGCCAGCTCAGCCTCTCCAGGATGTATGGAGCTAGTTAAGCATGTTCTGAAGATCTCAAAAGCAAATATAAACATTGGTTTATTTGGGTTCATTGTAATTATAAAAGAGGTAGGCAAAGTCTCTCAGTAGGTGGGAGAATGATGCTGGGCTTAAGAAGGCAAACATGATTGATAGAAGACTTCTATGAAGTAATAGAGAATAATTTGTCTAAGTAAGCAAGAGGAAGACAGAAGCAAACGACCTTTGTATTGTTGCTAATAAAATGACATGAATGTGCCCATGAATACATTCAGTTAAGCAGGGTCTTCATTGCATCAATAAAGAGACTGTTTAACTGTATTAACTTTGTATTAACTGTATTATTTTTGGGGAATGATGTGAAATATATGGAAAATATTCATCAATATCTTCTTGCAGATCACACAGAAAGAAGGTTCAGAAATATAAATGTCAGATAGTTTTTTAAATAGTTTGTGAGTTCCTGACATATCTTAAAATAATGCAGTGTATACATGCCAGATGTAGGAAACGGGATGACAAAAATAAGAATTCCACAAATGGAAATTCTTAATTCTTGATCAGAGTTATGTTTAAATACCAGAACAGAATAAATAAATTGCAGTTGATTTTTCCAAGGTAAACCACTAACGTGAGGGGGAACGCCCTTTTCTCTAGTCCAGATTTGATTCATATGCCTGGATGCTAGGATTTTGAGCATTGGATCCATCAGCAATAAAATATTTTTTCAACAAAGCTTAGATGACCTTTTTATAAAAGGCAAATAAAATTGTGGATATTTAAACCACCCAGTAGAAAATGTTCCTCCAGCAGCAAAGGAAACAGAAGACCAGAAATTGGCACCACTGTAGCCAAAGCCAAAAGACCTTTCTAGAACCATGCCATTGTTTGTTTTCTTAAACCTTTGACTGCATTTTGACTGTCTTGAGTTTGTCAGCAATACACAGCTCACTGTATTTAAACTTTGGGTTTTTTTTAATATAAATTTTATTTGGGTTTTCACAAAAACATAATACAAATAAAACATCTTTTTTTGAGAATAGCATGATCCCGGGCTATCACTTCTTCATACAGACACAAACTCAATTTCATATTCATCTTTGTGTTCTATTCCATATCTTATTACTGTTTTAATATTTTGTCCATAATTTTTGCCCTCCCTTGGTTTTCTCAACTTTATTTTTAATTATCTATCTAAATTCAATTATATATCTTTTTCTAAGTTTCAATGTCTTTCCAATCATTATATTTATACTTTTGTCTGTCCTGTTTCAATTTCATATTATCTTTTCTCATTGAACAAATTTTCCCCTGTAGTTATTAATTGGAGTATGACACCTTTATATCTTTTAATTTTATCCATTCAACTCTTATTTAAACTTCAATTTATGCCTTTAAAATTATAACATTCAATATAGTACATAACTTCCAATCGAATTCTGCTTGGTAGATTCTTAAAATACACACTATGTTCTTTAAAAAATTATATATATAAGACAATAGTAAATAAAACACTCATTCCATTCCAATTCAATTCTATCATTAATATTAGTTAGAATCTTAACATCTTTAACATTTCTTTTCAACTGAATATCATACTTCCTTGTGAACACTTATAAACTTTCCATAATTAATTCTTTTTTTTCAAATCATTAATAATAATTAAAATGTTCCCATCCTTTCCTAATTTCATTCTCTCATTCACTTTATTTCATTTATTTATTAACAAAACATTCCACTGCATTACAATAAGTGTTTTATCCATCTTTTTAATCATACATTGTTTCATATTTTCTAAAATTATTTCTATTTCTAATATAACAATACTATCTTATGTACCTTTGCAGAATCCCTTTTTCAATTAAATTTTCACTCATTATCTCTAAATAGGCTTATAATTTCAATCCTTATACCTTTTCCCTGTTTCTCTATATCTTGTTTCTGTCTTTTATAACTTCTTTTCCTTTCCTTCTTCCCACTCTTCTTCTCCCTCCCCTTTTTGCCCCCTTGTCTCTCTACTTCTAATTCTCTCTTCTGTGATCCTCTCTTCTGTTGCTTCCTAATATTGTAATTATATTTCAAACTATTCTTTTTTTGTTGTTGTTTTTTTGAATCTTAAACTTTTCACTTTTTCCCCCCTTTCCCTTTTTTTCCCCACATAAAATTACTTGATCATTAAAGATGGCTTCTTCTTTGTCCCAACCTTCTTGTTCTACAAGCGTTTCTTGTTGTTTCTCATAGTTCCAGATCTCCATTTCTAAAAATTGAAATACGAAGCCAAAAGAACCTCTTCCTTCTTGTGCATCTTCTTTCTGTTTTTTAAGTTCCATTTTCAGTTCTTCTAAAAATGATGCCATTTTAAACACTTTTAAACAACCACCTGATTGATTTTAGTCATTTAAATCCAATAGCCAAAAATCCAAAAATCACCAAGTAATCCAAATAATCCAAAGCTGTTTCTTCTTGCTTCTTTTTTCCACTTTCTCTTCCTGGGGTTCTATTATTTTGTTACAAAGTTTCAATTAAAATGTGTCTTTTAGGAATCTTGTTAAAGTTTCACTGTAGGTTCCTTTTAGTTCCAGGCAGTCTCCTCCATTTTTCCAGATCTCGCCCTTTTATTCTTTTTCTCTCCTTTCCTGCTTTAAAAGATTTTTGAGTATCCAAAAGTCTTTGTTATCCCTTTGACATTTTATTTTCAGCTTAAATGCCTGTTGATGTCAAAGTGGATTTTTGTCAATTTCTTACTCAAATCTCTTAGCTGTCAGTATAAGGAAGGGAAGAAAAAAAAAGCCAAATCCTTTCCCTTCCCTCTCCCCTTCACTGCTTCAAAGTCTTCTTTGGGAACAATGTTATTTTTTATAGTTCAAATTCCAGGGTACCTTACATTGTTGCTTTTTCAGTTTAACCCGGTCAACCAAACTTTCTCTTCTTATCTTCCTCCTGCACATTCTTTTCCGGTTGAGTTCTTCTTTGAGGTGGCCATTTCTGACTACCACTGCAACCGCCTTCAGGAAAGGGAGTAATGGCCAGCTGAGGAGGAGAGATGCAGCTCTCCTCGACCCTCCTGGCGGTCTCCCCTCTCTTCACCACCTCTACGGTATGGCTTAGCCCCGAATCCAGCCGACTCGGGGTGCTCCAGTGGTGAGCACGAATCGAAACCACACATGATCACGGATTTTGGTCTGTCACTGAAGAAGCTCAAACCGGAAGTCTTAAACTTTGGTTTTTAACCAACCTCAATTGTTTCTGTATTGTGTATTTCATTACTATCAGATTCCCTTGCACTCCTGCTATAATCAAAACCAGAATATGAACATCTTTGAAAAGAGTCCATAATTTCTTAGAATTTTAAGGTAGTCAGCTCTCCACAGCTAGCAATTAAAAGGGTAAAGAAAGGGTCACATTTCCTTGCATACTACGGTATAACAATGGCAGCCACTAGTCTGGATGATCATTTTTATAATTATTGGGATTTTCCAACACAATAAAATTATCCCCCCCAAAAAAGTCAAAAGAATAGCAGTATCAAAATGAATTTGGCTTCATACTGTAGTTGCATTTCAATACATATTTATTTCAGAGAAAGCCTCCTGAATAAACTTTTTTAGAGTTAGCAAGAAGCCCTGAAATCGTAGACTATTCGGATCAAGGATTAAACTACATCAACTATTTGCTGAATGTTTACTTGGAGATAAAAGTATGTTGTAGTATTCTAACTTAAAAGAATAGCAGAAAATGTACTTATTGTTTGTTAATTGTATATGATAAGATATAAAGAGATATCTTTTTATAAGATAAAAACATTACTTTTTTTTACTTTTTAGAAAAATACATTGTTAATTTTTAAAATCTGAATAAAATGTAGCTTGTTCAAAATGTAGCTTGTAGCTTGTTCACAAATGAACCATTCTAAGTCTTACCATTGTACCTCAAAAGGGGTCAGGTTAATACTTCCCTGCATTTCAAAGGGATGCAGGTTAATATACAGGTGAAACTCGAAAAATTAGAATATCATGCAAAAGTTCATTTATTTCAGTAATGCAACTTAAAAGGTGAAACTAATATATGTGATAGACTCATTACATGCAAAGCAAGATAGTTCAAGCTGTGATGTGTCATAACTGAGATGATTATGGCTCACAGCTCATGAAAACCCCAAATCCACAATCTCAGAAAATTAGAATATTGTGAAAAGGTTCAATATTCTAGGCTCAAAGTGTCCCACTCTAATCAGCTAATTAAGCCATAACACCTGCAAAGGGTTCCTGAGCCTTTAAATGGTCTCTCAGTCAGGTTCAGTAGGAATCACAATCATGGGAAAGACTGCTAACTTGACAGTTGTGCAGAAAACCATCATTGACACCCTTCATAAGGAGGGAAAGCCTCAAAAGGTAATTGCAAATGAAGTTGGATGTTCCCAAAGTGCTGTATCAAAGCACATTAATAGAAAGTTATGTGGAAGGGAAACGTGTGGAAGAAAAAGGTGCACAAGCAGCAGGGATGACCGCAGCCTGGAGAAGATTGTCAGAAAAGGCCATTCAAAGTGTTGGGGACTTTCCCAAGGAGTGGGCTGAGGCTGGAGTCAGTGCATCAAGAGTCACCACACACAGACGGATCCTGGACATGGGCTTCAAATGCCGTATTCAGATAACAGATAACAGATAATCAGAGGGACCTTGTAGGTCATCTAGTCCAGGGGTCGCCAACCTTTTGGACCTCAGGGACCACCAAACTCATAATTTTAGATCCCAGGGACCACTAACTGGTTCTGTGGGCGTGGCCTAATTTGTGGGTGTGGCTTGATGGTCATGTGACTGGCTGGGCATGGTTTGTATGTAAATATTATAAACATTTATATAAATATTGAATTTTTTATAAAAAACAGCAACTTTTACCCAAAATCAGGCAAAGCAGGTAGGCAGATTGAGTTGCTCACAGAATCACAGATTCATTCAGAAATCTATCTATCCGCCATTGGCTAGCTCAGTCTGTCATGTAAAATTTGCTTGCAAACAAACTCATACAATTTGCTAGCAAGCAAACTCACAAAATTAATTCACAACACACCATGTATATAAATATTGATTTTTTTATATAAAAAAGCAATTTTTACCTAAAATCAGGCAAAGCAGGTAGATTGAGTTGCTCACAGAATCATTCAGTGATCTATCTATCTGCCATCGGCTAGCTCAGTCTCTCAAATTTGTTTGCCTTGAGTCTGCACTGAATTTGCTTGCAAGCAGAACTTCAGTCCTAAGGGAAGCAGAGCCGAAGATCTAAAGACTAGGTAGAAAGCAAGAAATCCAACCATTTCCTGCTTCCTAGCTAATCTAAATCTCCCGGAATAGCAGATGGTCGGAAAAAGGAAAAATAGCAATTTTAGCAGGCAAGTTTGCTGGGTAAGGAGTGAGTGGGTGGGGAGCATTCCTGCGGGCCATGTGGTCAGCGCAGCCTTGTGTTTCTGCGCAGCCTGGATTAATTGCTTTGGGGGGGTGCTCTGGGGGTGAGATTTCTCTACGGCCCACCAAAATTTTCTCAAGGCCCACTAGTGGATCGTGGCCCACCAGTTGGCGACCACTGATCTAGTCCAACCCCCCACCCAAGCGGGAGACCCTATACCATTTCTGACAAATGGCAGTCCAATCTCTTCTTGAAAGTCTCAAGTGATTCCTCTTGTCAAGCCGCTCTTGAAAAACGAACGTCAAAAGTGTCTTATTTGGGCTAAAGAAAAACAGACCTGGTCTGTTGCTCAATGGTCCAAAGTCCTCTTTTCTGATGAGAGCAACTTTTGCATCTCATTTGGAAACCAAGGACCCAGACTGATCTGGAGGAAGAATGGAGAGGCACACACTGCAAGATGCTTGAAGTCCAGTGTGAAGTTTCCACAGTCTGTGTTGATTTGGGGAGCCATGTCATCTGCTGGTGTTGGTCCACTGTGCTTCATTAAGTCTAGGGTCAACACAGCCGTCTACCAGGAGATATTGGAGCACTTCATGCTTCCTTCCGCAGATGAGCTTTATGGGGATGCTGATTTCATTTTCCAGCAGGACTTGGCACCTGCCCACACTGCCAAAAACACTAAAACTTGGTTCAATGACCGTGGGATTACTGTGCTTGATTGGCCAGCAAACTCGCCTGACCTGAACCCCATCGAGAATCATGGGGCATTGCCAAGAGAAAGATGAGAGTCATGAGACCGAACAATGCAGAAGAGCTGAAGGCCGCTATTGAAGCATCCTGGTCATCCATAATACCTCAGCAGTGCCACAGGCTGATAGCTTCCATGCCACACTGCATTGAGGCAGTAATTGCTGCAAAAGGGACCCAAACCAAGTACTGAGTACATATGCATGGTTATACTTTTCAGAGGTCCGATATTGTTCTATGTACAATCCTTGTTTTATTGATTGCATGTAATATTCTAATTTTCTGAGATTGTGGATTTGGGGTTTTCATGAGCTGTAAGCCATAATCATCTCAATTATGAAACATCACAGCTTGAACTATCTTGCTTTGCATGTAATGAGTCTTATCTCATATATTAGTTTCACCTTTTAAGTTGCATTACTGAAATAAATGAACTTTTGCACGATATTCTAATTTTTTGAGTTTCACCTGTATGAAAGAAATATTTTTATTGAAATGTATCAATAAAACTGGTTGATTTTTTTTTATTTGATTGGAACCTTTGAATTTTGTTAACATTCAAAAATCAGTCTTGGTAGGCACCTTTTTACATCAACAACTTGATTTGATAAAGTGAGCTGTAAAAAGCTCATACCTTTTAATGAAATATGTTACTCTAAATGAACTGTCAGACTCCTCCTGATATTTGTTTACCATAGACTAACACAGCTCTTCTCATCTATTGGGAAGACCAGTAAATTAAAAACAAATTATGCAGAAGAAAAATAAAAATATTCACTTTCTTGTTTACATGAGCATTTCAAAACCTGGTGGTTTGTTTTTTTTCTGTGTGTGATCAGGTATAGAAGAAGGAAAGGGAAAATCTAAATCAGACTGAACACAACATAAAAGAAGAAAATAGAAGACCTGCTATACGAACAGCATCTCATAACATCAAAATAAATTTCAAAGAGGCATATTAACAGTGCATTCAAAATACTTTGTTTTTTAAAATGGGATGTTGATTTTATAATCTTCTTGATACCTTTGCTACAACATTGGAGGAATTGTGGAACAGGTATACCTCATGTGCTGAATATAACATTATTTATACACAGAGGGAATGTGTGTGTGTGTGTGTGTCTTTCCGAATTAAGAAAGATCTATTTTGTCTTAGACTTGGAAATATTAGAAAAGTCAAACTTGAATCATTTGGGTTAAATCATAAAGCTGCATCTGTGAAAGGGTGGATAAGCCCCTTTGAACAAATTCAGGACTTTTGATTATGAATCAAAGAATTTTGAGTTGCTATCAGTACATCTGGATACAGTGGGATGTACCTGAAGCATAGGGCATTCAGGTTTGGGGATTGTCTGTGAAGTATTTATGAAGAAAGAAAGGTCAGTGAAAGATCCCTCTGAGAAATATAAAACAAAAAGGGAGCATCCTTCATTTTTTAGAACCTCTTTTTAAATAATTCATTGAAGAATAATATAACTTCTTCAAGACAAGGAGTTGGTTTAACTCATGATACCAATCATATCGTCTGAAAAAAACATCTGTAATTAAAACAATAGTATATAATTTCTTGCATATTAATAAAGAACATATTCCTCTCTCCCGTTACCTAATGGCCAAATGCTTTTCTCTATTCAGGTATCATGATGAGCTCCCACCACATCAAGAAATGATGAGGTTCATTCTCATGAGGCTTTTTTTCATTAAAACTTTTCCTAAACGAAAAATAACTCATGGGATACTGCTATATAATCGTTATTTATAACTTGGTTTATAATCCATATTACACAAAGAAAACTGGAATGGAGATGCATCTAATGGGAACAACTGAATTAGGACTGGTTATGGTGCCCAAATGATTCAGAACGACAGAGGGAGCAATGAGCATGCAATGTGAGAAATAAACAGCACAATACAAAATTTTGGGAGGCCTACTATAAGATCTCAGGAGAAAAACAGGCAACTTTCATAGCGTTGTACACTAGAAAGTCGATTGAAATGTTCCAATCATGCCAGAAGTATTGTTCTTGAAATGGACTGCATGTTGATTCAAATTAGTATTAGTAACTTCACAGTTGTGAAACAGATAGCTTCCAACACACAAGCAGCACTTGTGTGTGTATGTAACATTTGAATGTAACATTTGAAAGTACTGGTAGTCCTCGACTTAACAACAGTTCGCATAGTGATGTTCAAAGTTTCAACAGTACTGAAAAAAGTGACTTATGACCATTTTTCATGCTTACAACCATTGCAGCATCCTAGTCACAGGATTAAAATTCAGCCGCTTGGCAACTGACTCATATTTATGACAGCTGTAGTGGCCCAAAGTTATGTGATCACCTTTTGCGACCTTTTGACAAGCAAAGTCAATGGGAAGGCCAGATTCACTTAACAACCTTGCTACTAACTTATCAACTGCAGTGATTCACTTAACAACTGTGGCAGGAAAGGTCATAAAATGGGGCAAAATTCACTTAACAACTGCCACTTAGCAATAGAAATTTTGGGCTTGATTGTGGTCATAAGTCATGGACTACCTGTATATGTGTTTTACTTGCCAAGGAAATTTTGTGGAAAATTCTGATGAGACCATTACAATTTGGCGTGGCAATAGCGAGTAAAGTGGTGGTAACTCTGATAAACAATCACATTTGCCAACAGAACTTCCTATTACAGTATCATGATTTTTCCTCTAAGGCAGGGGTGTCTAATTCAGTTTCATTAAGGATTACATCAGGGTTGTGTTTGACCTCGAGGGGCCGGGCTGGGCATGGTCAGGGTCGGCATGGCCAGCCTGACATTACTCATGTCGGGGGGCACCTGTGGTGGCCCAAGCGCTCTGCCAGCAAAAATGGGCTCCCAAGCTCCATTTTCGACTGCGATGGCATCATGCAGCCCTCTACCAGCGAAAACAGAGCTCTGCGGGGGGCACGTGTGGCCCTTGCGAGCTCAGTTTTCAGCTGGAGCAGCCTCCTACAACCCTCTGCCAGCGAAAATGGAGCTTGGAAGGGCCACGTGCAACCCTCACGAGTTTTCGCTGGCAGAGGCACCGTGGGCCAGTCTTTCACTGTTTCCAGGGTGCCCTGCAGGCCAGATCAAAGCACCCCCCAGGCCAGATCCGGCCCCTGGGCCTTGAGTTTGACACCCCGATCTAAGGGCATCCCCTGAAAAGATCCTAGTAAATCATTGATACGATTGTCCTAGGCCTCTTGAACTAGAAAAATATTTAGCAACAATAGATCTAAACAAAATCCAAGGTGAACTAGAAAAGAACTTAAAAAGTCCTGAAACATAACATCCTGAAATAATAGGAAATAGCCAGAAAGGGCAACTTTGAAATGCATGTTTTTAAAGGCAAAAATGAAGGAAGAGGCAGGTAACACTCAACAAGATGGAAAAGCATCTTGTGTACCAAAATGAAGGGTTGGTACAGTTAATGGAAAAGCGTTAATATGAAGAGCAACCAAATATTATGTACCATAGTACAGTTTTTCTCATACAAGTGAGGAATTTATGATGTAATCTTGTTTATGTCTAAGTGAGAGAGATCAGAATGCTGTATTGGGGCTTGTTCCATGGTAAGTGATTTATGAATACATTTACTATTTGCAAAAATGGCTAAAAGAACTCGGTTGAATCACATATTGTTTATTAGGAACTATTTACAGATGCTGTAAATTCAAGGGATTTAAACACTTCACTGGTACAATGTAAATTAAGGTTTCAATGTCAACTATGTAAATTTAGCTTGATAAAAAATAAATGCCTGCAGTTTTGTCAAGCATGTTCATATGGCAAGGCTTACATAATTCACTTTCTTGCTGCTGGCACTTTAAGTCTGTATTTCTCACTGTTTTATTCATTAGCTAAGTGTATCCTCTGAGTTCTTGTAGTAACATCGCTCCTTCCTTTGAAGCTATCACTTCCTGCTTCTTGTTTCCAAGAAAATGACTGATGCCTAGAAACTACAATGTGAATTCTTGTTACTGGCCTGAAGTCTCATGTTTATTTTGCTGATAAGAATAATGTGAGGAGAGGTCCTTAGTGTGCCACAGCTGACCAAAGGATGTACAAATAGCCAGTTACTTGTACCTTTATCTGATAAGTGGGAGGGGTGGCCACCAGTGTCCCCCTCTTCAACAAAAAGACAGATTACAGCTATAATCTCAGTAAATTTAATAGCAAATCACTTGGGAACATTTTAAGTATTAAGATTACAAAAAAGCTGGTACAAAGTAAAGAATTATGAATGAACTAGATACAAATTTCAAAAGATCTATTTTTGTTTATAAACTGGACCTTTTTCTTATTTTAAAAACTGGTTCAGAATAGTTTATTTTTTATTTTAAGGGGGAAAGTATTGGACAATGGTAGCAAAACAATGATGTTTTCCTGTCTGTAGCTACAAGAGTCTGGATAGATTGGGTAATATCAGTTCCTGCTCTGATGGACTGAGTCTGTGTGAAAACTGTTGCTCCGCCTTTCACCTTGGCCACAGTTTTTGACTCAGTCCAGCCAGGACAGGACATGAATTGCGGAGCTCCACTTGAATTACAAGTGGAGCCTTAAAAATCAAAGGAAAAAAACTTTTAAACTGCAGAGGCTTGGAGGAGCTTGCAGCCAAGTGAGTGAGGCTTTTTAGCTCCCAGGGCTTGGGGATCGCGCTGGGGTAGCAGCCCTAGCGCGTGGACCTGCAGCTATGTGGTTCGGCTCCAGGCGATCAGCCTGCTAAGGGTACAGCATAGCAGCTTGCATCAGCGGCTCAAGGAGCAATCAGCTCAAGGGAAGGCTTTGCAGCAGCGCAAAGCAGCCGCTAGATTGGGCAATCGGCCTGGTCCCAGCTGGGGGCTGCAGCCACGGGCAGTGAAGAGGCAGCAGGATAGCCCCCAGCTGAGGGCACAATTGACCACGTTGCCAGTGTTGCGTTTGCAGCTCCAACACTGAGGTGATTGTGTGGGCGCCTGTAGACCTGTATGCAGGTCCTAGAATTTTCTGTGTGACCGGCAGGGCGTGGCTGCAGCCCAGCAGTTGCCTGTACAGGCTTGCTTTGCTGGTTTACAGGTCAAAAGACCAATTGTTATTCTGGATGGGGCCTTACTGATAAGATTTCATTGTGATTGTGTTTTTAACACCTCATCCCTCCCCCAGCAGGATCCATCCTTCCTCTGGCTGTTTCTTTTGTTAGCCTAACTCCCTGTGGGATGACAGAGAAGGATCAGTAAAGGGAATACAGTCCCTCCACTTCTAAGGGCAGATCCAGGGGCAGACAGAAGAAAAAGCCCCCTGAGCCCAAAAGACCTTCCAGAGAGGAGGAAGAGACCTTAAAAAGGCAAAAGGCACATGGAAAACAGGTGAAAAAATGATGCCATGTGGCTGGGGGGAGAGGCAGAAGATCACCACTTCCTGAGGAATCAGATTCTGCTGATCAACTTCCAGTATTGCAATTGGAGACTGGGCCTTCTACTTCTGCTGGTGTATTTCACCCACATGTCTGGTCACCTGACAATTCTTCAGCTATTGGTGATCCCATACCTATAGGACCTGCAGAGGATGATGATGATTCCCAAACAGCAGGCCTGGAGGAACCATTGCCTCCTCCTCCCAAAAGGGCTAGATCTATGACTGAGGCAACTTTTACTCCTACAGCGGCTGGCTTACACAATCCTGAGGAGGATGAAGAAGCTGTCCCTGCACATTTGGAGGCTATCATCTCCAAAGCCAGTATAAGGGGGATGGTAGAAGTTCTCCAGGTAATGAAAAGGCCTGAATCAGTGGTACCAGAATACTCAGATATAGAAGAGTCCTTTCATGGGAGAAGCAGAGAATCCTTAAGGGACAGGAACTCTCCTGACCCTTCCATACATAGCCTTACCTATAAGACATCTGAAGATGATAAAAGGGAGTTAGACTTCTCTGCTGATGAAGAAATGGCTCCAGAAAGACCTTCATTCACAGGTAGATTTGATGCTCAAAAGTTCCGACCATTATTGTTTAAACAATAATGCAGGAAGAGGGCCCAGTTGGGGCCAGGAGCAGATGTCGGAGAAGTGGAAGGGGCAGTACACCCCCCCCCCGGACCAATTATTTGATGAACCTACAGTTAGGTCTGAAATGGTTCCAGTTCCCAGATTATTCTTGAATGTCATCAAGAAACAAATAGAATCTCTGGGAACATCTGCCATGCTATCAGCCAATGAACGCCGTTTCTTTACTATGGGTCCTGAACTTTGCAGGTATCATCTGTGGATGGCCCAGTGGCAGCTTTGATTTCTTCCTCTTCTAACTATGCTGTTCCAGAAGAGGCATTGAAGGCGGAGGACAAGAGGATCGAGCAATCCCTCCAACGTACCCACCTGGCGCCTGCCTGGGCGGTGAAGGCTGCTTCAGGTGCCTCCTTCTTTATGAGGTCTTCCTTAAGGTGGCAACACCAGCTTCAGGACACGGTTCCCGCCTCAGATTCAGGGTACACCAAAACATTCACAAACTAGTGGCTGCTGCTGAATTCACGGCGGATGCAACCCTAAACAGTGCCAGGTTTTCCTCTAAGGCCATCACCACTTCGATAGCAGCCCGCAGAATGATCTGGCTTAAGAACTGGCAAGCTGAAGGGCAACAGAAGTGGAAAGTGGCATCTTCCCCCACAAAAGGGGATAAATTGTTTGGGAAGGTCTTAGAGCCCCACCTGGTGGAGACCAGGAACAAGAAGAAATACCCCCCCCGACAAAGCGCTCCAGTTTCAAGGCTGCTCCATATGCCCCTCGGTCATCTTTCAGAGGAGAGGGATCCTCTGGGGCTCAGGGGTCTCAGAGACAGTCCTTCAACCATCAGGAACATCCCCAAGAAAGAGCAGCCAGAGATAGACCCCAATTTTCAGGCAAGCAGCCCTTTCGTGGGAGAGGAAGTCACTTTTTCCGGTGCTCCCGCTGAATGTAGCAGTAGCTCTCCCATTGGAGGCAGGTTATTTCATTGCTCAATGGGAGACTACTACATCCAACGCTTGCATTTTGAAGACAATTAGACATGGCCTATTTCTAGAATTTAGATCACAGCCCCCCAGTTTTTATGTGCCTTGCCCAGTTTCCAAGGAGGCATCTCGCAGGAAACTGATGGAACAGGCTTCTACTAGATATAAGGACCATCCAGTGGGTACCAGTCAATCAACAGGGTAAGGGATTCTACTCCTGTCTGTTTGTGGTTCACAAAGCCTCTGGGGGGTGGAGAGCCATTCTGGATTTAAAAAGGCTCAATAAATTTTTGATGTACAAAAGTTTCCAGATATATTCGCTGCAGTCTATTTTGGCAAACGCAGGGAGGGTGACTTCCTCACCTCAATTGTTCTAACGGAAGCTTTTCTTCACATTAGAATTTGTCAAGCTCACACAGAGTATTTATGCTTCTGCTATGACGGCAAACACTTCCAATACAGGGCAATGCCATTTGGGCACTCCTCTGCACCCAGGGTGTTCACCAAGATTTTAGCTGTCTTGGCAGCTTGCTTGGGAACTTGAGAACTATAAGAGTGCAGTGTTACCTGGATGATATTTTGATCCAATCATCCTCACAGGAATGGTCCCTAAAGGATCTCCATACAACAGTTTCCCTGCTACAGGAACATGGCTTTTCCGTTAACAACAAGAAAAGTCATTTCTCACCAACTACACGTTTATTACATCTGGGTGCAAAGATCGATACATTGACTTGTAAAGTATTCCTCTCTCAGGATCGGAAAGAGGGGATCAACGCTCTCAGGAGCACCTGGCCTCAGGGGCTCCTGTATGCCTTCCCTCCTCTTCCACTGCTGCCAGCGGTAATCAGAAAGATACTGGAGGAGGAGGTCATACTTCTGGCTCCTTACTGGTCCAGACGCCCCTGGTTTGCAGATCTGGTGAACTTATCGATCACTCAACCACGGAGAATCCCATCGCACAAGGTAGCTCTTCACCAAGGAGAAGTAACCCACCTGGAACTGCAGTGGTTCCAGCTGACTGCATGGCGGTTGAGCAGAGCGCTCTGAGGAGGCTGAATATTTCAGATCAGGTCATCCAGACCATACTATCAGCCAAGATCTACCAAGCCACATGGAAGGTCTTCTGCCAGTGGTGTATCAAGAATAAAATTTCCCCCACTTCAGCCTCTGTGGCGAATAGTCTGGATTTTTTACAAGAGGGTTTTGAAAAAGGGCTATCAACTTACACATTATGAAGACAGGTGGCCGACCTTTCTTTAGTATTGTTCTTACACAGGAAGGTTCCCTGTCTCAAAACCACACTGTTCGGAGGTTTCTGAAAGGGGCCACCAACCTTAGACCTCTGGTGGTTCATAAATTCCCTACTTGGGATCTCCCCAAAATTCTTAAGGTGTTAATGACTGAACCGTTTGAACCGCTTAGATCCATTAATTTACACCACCTGTCACTCAAGGTGGCTTTTCTTGTAGCCATCACATCGGCTAGGACGATCTCAGAGATGGCTGCCCTTTCAGTTAGGGAGGATTTGTGTGTTTTCCACCCGGATAGAGTGGTGTTACGGTTAGACCCGGCTTTCATCCCAAAAATTAACCCCAGATTCCACAGGGCTCAAGAGCTAATTCTTCCAAATATTTGCCCCATTCCTTCCCATAATTTGGAATGGGCATAGCACTCCCTGGATGTATGTAGAGCCTTAAGGATCTGCATCCAACGGATTCATCCTATCTACAAGTCGGAGACACTGTTTGTGTCTTTCCAACCTAGCACATTAGGGTTAAAGGTGTTTTCAACAACTGTGGGCAGGTGGATTCGGGCCTGCATTGCCAAAGCTTATCAGAGCAAGGCTCTTCCGGTGCCTCGAGGAGTGATGGCTCACTCGACTAGAAGTGCAGCAACTATGGCGGCATGGACTACTCAGGCACCCATTGAGGATATCTGCAGAGTGGCCACATGGTCTTCACCGTCTCCCTTCATTTGGCATTACCACCTGGATGCGTTTGCATCAGCTGATGCAGCTTTTGGCAGAAGGGTTCTACAAAGCGTGCATGAGCACCAATGTGAGTAGGACCAGACTCTTGCTGGCCGTGGGACAGGCCAGCTTTGGTATGTCCCAATCTATCTGGACTCTTGTAGCCACACAGGAAAATGAACATTGGATTACCTGAATGTTCCTTTTCTTCTGTGACGTAGAGAATCCAGCCCCACCCTGGTTCATCTGGTCTGGGTGCGGGTTGGGGGGAGCAATAATGTGTGTTGTTTTCTATCTTGCAACTCCAGAATCACATCCAGTCTGCCAAGTGCTTCGTCGAAAGCTGGGGCATGGCCACAGTGAAGGGCGGAGCAACAGTTTTCACACAGACTCAATCCACCAGAGCAGGAACTGGTATTACCCAATCTATCTGGACTCTACGCCACAGAAGAAAAGGAACATTCTGGTAATCCAATGTTTATTTTCTGATTTAGAGAAATGCTCATGCTTTCTTACAGAATCTCTCAAAAATCAATCCACATACAAGTCTATAATTGTAGGGTCTTGTTCTAAAGATTTATATAAAAATTCATGATAATTTGACCTGTCAAACATGCTAAAGTAATACAGGTTTAAGTTTAGCACCACTTTCCATGAACAGAAACTTTCTTGTCCAGAAAAAAAAAAACGGGAACAAAATCTGGATCAAAAATATATTCTTTAGCTGAGCTTTCCCAAGCTAAGACTAACCTTTGTACTTGTCATGTTTAGTCTTTGAATAATTGGCCAATATTGAAATGGTTAATACAGATATGTGGAAATGTACCTTGTTTGTGAATTTCAGTTCAATATAACTGATTTTTTTAATTCTGTTTAGACACCATTTTAAGTAGAAATCATGTCATTACACATATTTTTAAAACACAGTTTATTAAAATGTTAAACCTTTACCACATGAATAATATTGCCCTATCATTCCATCGCACTGTCCATAAGCAGAGAATGAACACAAGTCAAAGATTTTATGTTGAGGGTGACACTGACCTTCCATCATAATAAAATAATCTTTGCTATACTTTGTGTTTTCTAAATTGAACTTTTCAATTGTCGATAATTTCTACATTTTCATTTTACAATTCAGCATCATTGAATTTTGACTAAAACAAGAATCAAGACCTTGCCATCATACCAGATGTTTATGTAATAGTACCCATAAAGATTCTTGGAACTGATTACTTGGATTCCCAAATAATTTACCAGTCTTTTTTATAGTTTTTTGTTTTCTTCTTTATTACTGTATGTAAAAGCATTTAAAAAAATAAACAGCAACAAAAAGATTAGAAAAGTAATCCATTTCAAATGTTAACATTCAAAATGTTAATATTCAGAGTTCCTGTATATTTCTTCAGACATCCTTTTTTCCTTCCCTAATGCTCTAATGTTTTAAGAATCTAGTGCTACATAGATCTTTATCACACATTTTTGGACTGAGTTCATTAGACTCTAATATTAGATAAACATCTGGGGTACTCCCTCTTACAAAGCAGGTATAAGAACAGTTCTTTTGTAGCACTGAATAGAAATAACTACTTCATTACAGCAATTCTTTTTCTCCAACTTTTCCCCAAATGACCAAAGGAATATTGATGACACCTCACTCTATGGCAGGGGTGTCAAACTCAATTTCATTAAGAGCCACATCAAGGTTGTGTTTGACCTTGTGGGGGGCAGCTCGATGTCACTCATGTCGAGGCGCCTGTGATGGCCCAAGCACTCTGCCAGCAAAAATGGATCTCCAGAGGGCCGCTTGTGGCCCTCCCGAGCTCCATTTTCACTGGCAGAGGTACCGCAGGCTGGTCCTTTGCTGTTTCCAGGGTGGCCTCATGGGACAGATGTAAGCACCCCACAGGCTGGATTCGGCCCAAGGGCCTTGAATTTGACACCTTTGCTCTATGGCAATGGATGAGCTCACCCAGTAATCTTATGTAGATGTTGAATAATAGAGAGCTCTAACTTCTGTGGGATCACACAAGGTAGGTACCAGGAGTAGGATCCCTCCTCCCCAATCACCACCAACTGGAATTGACCTCAGAAGAAAGAAGTGAACCAGCACAACATCATGCCACCCAGTCCCAATAAAGAAGGATCCCGTGTTTGATGAATTGAAGGCTGCCGAGGGGTGAAGTAAGGAAAGGTTGGATGTACTACCGCCATTCTGCCCGTGCCAGATATCACACAAAAGTGTGACCAATACCATTTCTATTCCATACCCAGTTCTGAAACCTGACTGAAAAAGATCCAGATAATCTGCTTCATCAGGATCTTCTGAAATTGCTGCACAACCAACTTCTCAATGCCTTCCCAAAAAGGGGGGATGGGATCCTGGGCAAAAATAGTGATGGCTTTTTGAGGAGGACTTGAACCAAGGTATCTTTAAGAGATAAAGGCACAACTCCCTTACTCACAGAATTAATCACTGCCGAGTCCCAGTTATACGATACTTCATGGGCCGCTTCACAAGCCAAGAGGGGCATGGATCTAAGGATCTTGTGACTCAGCTCACAGTCCTAAAGATCCTGACCACTTCCCTCATGTCCAGCAGGTTCCTGAGATAACTGGAGAAGAATCCCTAAAAGAGCTGGGGAGGCACAGTGGTTAGAATGCAGAATTGCAGGCTAACTCATTGCTCACTGCCAGGAGTTCGATTGGCTCAAGGTTGACTCAGCCTTCCCTCCTTCTGAGGTCAGCAAAACAAGGAGGCAGATTGTTGGGGGCAATATGCTGACTCTGTAAACCACTTAGAGAGGGCTGTAAAGCACCATGAAGCAGTGTATAAGTCTAAATGCTATTGCTATTGCTCTAGGCATCTCCTGAATCTGCAACAAGGTAAGCATCCAAATGCAAGCGAATTTGAGCAAGTTTGAGCAAATTCCTCCATATGCTCCTGCAGGAGTTTCCTTGGGGTCCCTTAATGGCTCATATCAAGTTAAAAAGAGTTGTGGTGTGGTATTCTGAAAATGCAATAAGGATGGAGAAGTACTGCCCCAAGGTAGGCCATAATAGCTTCTCTAACCCATATTCAGCCATGTTTGGCTAAGTTCGTCCTTTGTGAGCACCCTAGATGTCTCTTCTCCTGTTACATCTCTCCATGGGAGTGACCACGTGCATAGGAGCAATCCAATCCAAAGCCTCAGCTGCCCTTTTGTTCCAAGCACCATCAAGGCTTTGCAACACCATGCAACAGACCAGCAGCAACAACACCCTCTCTGGAACAGCAAATTAGCTGTTGTTTTTGCTAGAATATATAATTTATCAGTTGAAGAGAAAGTAAATTATCCATGTAACCAAATCATTCATCTGGTCAGCATCAGACACTCAAACAGAAGCAAAAAGTACAGTTCAAAGATGGAAATACAAACAATTTCTGCTGTTCAAGGCTTTAAACTGAATAAAAATTGTTTTAAGTTAGATGATGCAAAGGGAAACTAATAGTAGTTTAGAAAATAAAGCAAATAGCACCAACCTGATTCTATGATATCTGGATTCTGGTCAAGCTGGTCAATTGCTTTTTCAAAGATTCCTTCTACAGATTCTAGCAAGTATAGAAATGTTTCAATAAAAAAAATTGTAGGACCCTCTTTCCAGGTAAATTCCATCATGCTAGTAATTTAGGAAAAAGTAATTTAATAACCCCCGCCCCCCCAAAAAAAGTCCAAATACAATTAGCTTATCTAAAACCTTATTGGAAGCAAAAGTATATGAAATATCTGTGACTAAAAGTATCATTAAAGAAGCAACCAATCTGGTCCCGACTGGGGGAAAAAACCCTAATTAAAGTTTAATAACATTCAGAAATAAAGCCAATGAACCCCAAGAAGCTACAAATATGCCCTAGTGAATTTTTGAGTTCCCAGTTCCCAAAGACCATCTTCACAAGCATACACGATTTCTCCTTCCAACTAAATCTTGCATTAAAAAAGAAATCCTTGTTTTCAGGCAATTATTTTGGGTCACCATCTTTTTGCTGACTAATATATAGAAAACCTGAATTTAATGTCTGCATCAACGCTACTGAATATCATCAGCTGCATTTTTATTTCTCCTAGTTCATGGATAAAAACAGAAGGACCATGCCTGGATTGTTTCAGCAGCTTGTTCTATGGATACAAATTATAATTGCATTTCATGTGCACCCCCACATTTTCCTTTAAAATGTCACCAATAGCATAATGCAAATGGTGAAAGGTGTAATGCTCTAAGGAATTTTACTTAAAATGTTCAATTTCAGTTTAAATATTTATACATTTAAAATAGTGTAAGACGGGAATCTTCCTGGATGTATTTTGCATAGTATGGGATTTCTGTCAGGAATTTTTAGTTTGAGATATGGGGGTGGCGCAAACCGCTGTCAAAATTTCAGCAAGTAGAGATGAACCATGGAAAAAGAAGAGAAGATGCATTTATGTGTTTAATAACATAGTAATATGAGAACATATAAATACTTTGAACTACAGTATTCTTTGACACATATAAATGCAGATGATGTGCAAATCTGTGACATTGTGTGGAAAGCTTATTCAATTGCATGTTCTCCTATATAGGTGCCAGGAAAAAAATGTTGTCATGGAAATTGTTGTGGTTTTTTTTTTTTTTTGGCTGAATATTCAATAAATGGGAAAGCAAGACATGTTATATTAAAATAATCTTATGCCAACCTTATTCAACAAAACTTGGTTAGGACACCAAGGCCAAAGTCCTGTTCCCCTCACTCACTGGACTTTTGAGCAGCTGGAACTTCGTGTGTTGGTCTCTCTCCTTTTTGCCATTATCACCATCAGCAACCCACTGATTCGCTTGACCAGCAATCTGGACAGACCAGATCAGGCTTATGGCAATGCCAAAACAATGACCTGGGACAATTAAAAGCCTCCTGCCTTCTTCCTTCTACCCAAGGTCCCTGCTCTAAGCTTCCTACTGCTTTTTTTCTCTCCATCCAATCAACACTGCTTGAGGAATGTCTCTAGAAGAGGATGGCTTCTTTACTGCTTTCATGCACCTGTGGGTAGCAAAACACTGGTACTGCTTTTCCAAAAATAAAAAAAATGTTGGCTTTGAGGGAGAAGTTTGGGAACACTTAAAGAGGCAGGATGCTTAACCCTTTCCCTACAAACCCTTTCTCTACTCTACCTCATCCCCAAGGATCTCTCTAGACTAGAGGAGGAATGGACAACTACCCCCTCCCCATTATGACTATGAATTCCTGAGCTACTCATGCTGGCTCTGGAATTCTGGGAGTTGAAGTCCACAGGTTGTAAAGGGAGCATAACAGATAATCAGAATTGGAAGGGACCCCTGTAGGTCAGGGGTCCAACCCCCACACACACACACCTCTGCTCTAGCGTTCCAAATTTACTCTTTACCTGCTATTCCTATTTCTGGCAGATGGGCTGGATTATAGTTCCCATATTCCTTATGTATTTAACATAGTGGCAAAGAATTGTAGCCCAAGATACTTAAAAGGCACATGCGTCTATTTGCCCTAGCATTTCTAACTCCAGTGAAGGGAGGAGGCTATAGATAAGAACCATTTGAGAAATGGAGAAGGAAGCAGGAAAAGCAGTAAGTTGCCCATTCCATATGTTTTAGCACTTAGAATTTCCTTCTACAAACGTTTAAGGATCCCAACACTTCTGATCTGTTATTCACATTTTATATAACTCCCTTAGGAACTCTGAATCAACCATATGCATAACTGTGCTGCACTGAAAGGAGAAATATTTTGTCAAAAACAAATCCCAACCCACTGTTGCTAATGAACTGAGTCACAATTAGTTGTTGATAATGACAAAAACAACCATCTAGATCAGGGGTGTCACACTCATGTCGTCACGGTGGTGTCACTTGACATATTGGGACTTTTTTTCCCTTCACTAAACTGGGCATGGGCGTGGCCATGGGCCAGGAGTTTGACAGTCTTGATCTAGGTGGATGATAACCCTGAAGTCAGACATAATGGTTCCATACAGTACTGCATTTTCTTTAAAGCCCAGTTAAGGTTTGGAAGTTTTAGAGAGTCAGGCTGAGCTACATGAAAACTATTTTAGAATGTTTTACAGACTTGTCTCAAAATAGCAATTTTCAACACATTTCTGAATGAGCTTTTGACTACATCATCCTAATAAGGGGTCACCTCCTCCTCCTCTTCTTCCTCTCTTCCCTCCTCCTCCTATGCCGCAACCCATCATCCTTTTCTGCCAATTCCTGCTATGAAGCGTGGACCAGTCAGTGTTGTGACATGGGTGGCCATATAAATCACTTAAATAAAACAATGCAAAAAAGTTAATCCCAGACTGCATAGCTCTTTTCTGAGTGGTAACCTCTTTCAGATGCACTGTCTCCTGGATCTTGCTGCTTCTGTCTTCTTTCTGTGTTTAAGAGCCTGATGTTCTACAATAAGGTTGAAAGCAACAAGTAAAAAATGTATTTCTTGGCAAACATTTGAAATACACTGGTGTTGATTACTGACAATTTTTGAAAACCTTAATAAAATACGTACCGTGAAATCTTTCTTGAAATCAATATTGTTCTTGTTAATGTTCAAAGCTGTAATTGTATGGATATTGCACAAATACTACAGACTAAGCAAAGCAACAAAACTATTTTCCTTCCTCAATGACCTTGACGCTATTCCTGCAACTTTCCGGAACAGCAGCATTTGTAATGTAAATGAACCAACAGGTGTTTAACATTTGCACTACGTTTTGACCAAATTAAGAAACAACACAACTCTGTGTGTTTGTTCAGTGGTGGCCAGATGGCTGTCAATTGCAATCTGAACTCAGTGGGTGCTGTCTTTGAAGAAACATCCTGGCATTCACACCACATGTGGAAACATTGTGACTCCTCCTGAGGGAAATACACCTCCTCAGGCGTCTTGTTTGAAACCAAAGTCACATTTGCTCTCCATAATGAGAATGCAGACATTTGCCTTGCTTTTTTTTCTTACTGAGATGCAAACAGTCCAAATGACAAATTTGCAGACTTACCGGACAACTCAAAGCCAAGACAGATTTTTAAACAGAACCTTGCTAAAGTTCAATCAAGGCAACCAAAGGAAAACAATAAAAGAGAAAAATGGGACCTGCAGTCCTTATGCACATCATGTTTCAATAATTGTGGAGGACCACTCTGCTAACTTGTCACTAAAGAGGGCCACCTTACTACCAGTCCAGGAAAACTGTAGCCTTCTGGATATTGGCATACTACAGTTGCAGAGAATCCTGTTCAGCAAGACCAATGGAAATAAATGCAATTGAATAAATGGGCACCAGCTACTGTTAGAGCATAAAAAGTGATGCAAGGTACATCCATGGGTCTGTTTATTGGATGTGCATGCTGTTTCATAGTCCTTGCGAGACTGCCTGTCACAAATGTTTTTTTTTTATTTGTATATCATATTTAAAAACCATCCATCTCCCTTCTAGAGCAACTCTGGGTGGTGTACAAATAAACATAAAAACAAAAGGCATATATAAATAATCTAATTGGGAGAAAAAGTTAAAAATAAGAATAAAATAATTAAAATTTAAAAGGTGTGGGAGGGACTTCAGGATTCTAACCAGGCCCATGGCAGCATGCTCTTCTCTGGGTCCTAGCAAGTCAGCAGAGCCAGGTCTTCAAGCATTGAGCCATGGGGGCGCAGTGGTTAGAGTGCAGTACTGCAGACCACTTCTGCTGATTTCCAGCTGATTGCAATTTGACAGTTTGAATCCCACCAGGCTCAAGGTTGACTCAGCCTTCCATCCTTCCAAGGTGGGTAAAATGAGAACCCAGATTGTTGGGGGCAATAGGCTGACTCTGTAAACCATTTAGAGTGGTCTGTAAAGCACTGTGAAGCAGTATATAAGTCTAAGTGCTATTGCTGTTTATGAAAGGCCAGGACAGTGGCGGTTCGCCTTTTGTGGTGGTGCGGGGGTGGTGGGACTAGAGGATATACAGGCACACCAGACTAAATTGTGGATTAAACTTTTTTTTTCTGTGCAGCAGCTTAAAATATTCTCGTCAGAACAATATGAACAACTTAAAAGCTCAGCAGTGTAGCCATGGAAACAAGCACAAAGTCAATGGTGGGGGAGAAGACTTGCAAGTGGCTGAGGCCAACAGCTGAATCATAAAAGGATAACTAAGAAACCTGCTACATTGTGAGGGAAGCTAAAACAAATCTGTCCAGTTTCAGGTCTGTGGAAAGAAAACACACCCATTGCTGCTTATCTTCAGAGCTGTCAAGGAGGTAGAGGAGAAAGAAGATATGTTCAAAGGATTCTAAATGGCCAGAAATAATGGAGAAGATGCCCTGCAAATCATTGCACCATATATGTGTTGCCACTATTAATTACTTTTTTTTCAAATAGAGTTTTTTATTATTTTCCCTGCGAAAATAGCAGCCTTCAGAAACTCTTTAGACATTACCCCCATCTGCTGAATGAATGCTATTAATTTCAAAACCGGAAGGCAGTTTTATGAGATGCTAGTTCCATAATATATGGCTTGGCATGAGGAGTGTATTTATTCAGGACATTAACATAACAGCAAGAATCTGGCTTAAGTGGAGATAAATACCATCACCTTGGAAATTGTCAAGTTAAGGTTATCAACTTGAAGTTCTCTGTTCTCACTTGATACATTTTGGCATTGCAGATGAAAGATCTGGGTCAATTACTGAACCCTCCACAAGGCCTGGCCAAGCTCCATTTGACTCAATGTTTTCAGGGAGGTAAAGAACGAATGGCCATTTTCATCTTGTCTGAGTTGCCATGGAGAGGTTCCAGCCCTTCAGAAGGTTACCATAAGTCAGATATTTCAAAGTCTTTTTTCAAAAAAATATGTGGCTGGAAAATGAGATTTTCCCCTGCCCGCCCCCCCTAAGAATTAACACAAACCATTCAGGAGTATAGCGGTATCACTTTCTTGCCTATAACCATTGGCATTCTGATCTTCTCATAGAATCTTGGAACAACAAAGAATTATTCTTAACACTACCTGTTCTTCTCATATCTTTTTTTTAAGACTCCAAGACTGTCTCATAATACTTTCCACAATTCAAGACAGTATTTTAAGGCAATACTAGTTATGCAGGCAAGCTGTGTGCAGAAAGGAAATCATTAAAGTCTAGGTATGTAACTGAAATTCATTGCCCGCAAGTAACCCCAGGAAGTATACTTGACTACTACTTTTGAGCTCATCTCCCTAATGAGAAAGCAACATATGTAAATGATCATTGCAATACTATGGATTGATACTCAGAAGCATCTTTCCTCAACCTAATGCTCTCCAAGTTCATTGGACTACAACTCTCTAGTTCTAACATTTCTGCCAAGAAATTCTATCTGGGCACATCAGTTTAAATGTATATACACTGCATCTATTTTGATATGGTCTGATGTATAGGTTCTGTTTATATGGATATGTCTAGACTTCATGATAACCCTTGTGAGCCATAAGGATAGGATACTAAAGAAAACAAGCAATGGCCAAACACAAAGTTCGAGAATATTTTTTACAGTGTTACACGTTCTAGATTTATTTATTTTTTGCAGTGTTAGAAGTTACAATGACACAGAAAGTGAGTCCTTGCAGTTATAATCATCAGAGAATTCACATGGTCATGTGATCCAAATTTGGGTGCTTGATGACTGGAAATCCTGGTCTCAGTTGTGGTTGCAAGTTGACGACTACCTATATTGAATCAATCCTTGAGGGCTATCTGATTAGTTTTCAAAGAACCCAGCACTCCTTAGAATAGAATTTGTAAGCCACTGGAAAAAGACATCCTATTGGGCATCAGCATTTCACATCAGTGCACAAATCTTCCAAAAACTTCTAAAATCAAATATTCTACTCTTCCACCTCAGCAGATGATCAGCACTGGCAAAAGCTAGCATCAATTATCTATTTACCATAGAGATCTCCTTTTTTTTCCAAATAAGTCCTGTGCAAATATATTTCAGATGGATCAGTCCATGAAAAGTTGTTTTTAGAAGGCTACCATAAATCACAATTCAACTTAATATGGGGAGATTCAGGAGAAGAAATATGTGAGATACATATACCATTCCTTCTTTCCCAAATTAACAACTGACAAGTTATGTTCTCTAGGGTTACCGGGTCTCAGTTGGCCACTAGAAGGAATTTCTGTATGCCTACTTTTGTCAAGCAATTGCCTGGCTTTTTCCAGCACAGATCTGCTAGATCTACCATCCTGCTACTTTATGCCTCAGTGTTTTCATGAATATTGAATTGCCTATTAATTGTACATAATTGCATCGGTGCTTTGGAAGCACGGTGATTAAAAAAACAGGGTAATGGGTTATAAGAAGTTTTCTTGGCAACAGTATGGAAATGATTGCCACTGTCACTTTCTGTGGGAGGATTTTTTTGGGGGGAAGGAAGATTTCACAATCTAGCCAAAATTCCCAGGTGATCTCCCACCCATGTCTGATCCTGATCAGTCCCCAAAGTCAACCAGTGTTCTCCCACAGATCAGTGGGATCCCTTCGTCCTATGGAGATGATCTCTACTAGAAACTACCACTGCTAATTTAAGCCATTATATGGTCTCAGCTGTGGAACTCTTGTGAATACACTTCAACTGTCCTCCCTGAGGGGAGAAAATAAAAACTGTTATAAAACCAACTGTTATTAAGTTTCAGCTCTCTGCAGGACAAAAACCATCTCAGCTACCTGGGAGATGCTTTCTCTCTCCCACTCCTGTGCATAATTATCCCCTTTTCCCTTTTTTTTCCCGGGCCAGTAATGAAGACAATGTACAAAATTTCAGGTTTATAAAATTTTGAATAGGCTTCTGAAAAAATAACCTGAGGCCTTTAATATCTCTGAAGAAAACAGCTTTACCGGTGTCTTTATATGAATTGAAATAATAGAATAACTTGAAACATTAAGCACTTAAGAGCCATTATCAACTCTTCCTTGCTTTCAGCTGCTGTACTTGGGTTGATAAATATACTGCGACATATCATTGCTGATGTGCAAGGCAAGTATGACTTCTGCATATTAAAATTAAAATTGGATGTTAGAAGCATCCATCTAGCTATGAGGAAGAATTGTGTTAAATAAAATTAGGACAAAGGATGCATACTTGGAGGTGTGAACAAGTTTGAGAGTTATTGTTAAAATATTTTGCTAAAAATACACTTCTTGTTATTTGAAGCCACAGTTGGACTCTCCAACTGAAGATACAGAACTCTCTTAGAAAAGGAAAAATTTCACCAGTGGCTGCCTTGTTATGGTTACCAGATCTGAGATGCAAAATTCTGGATACCTATTAGCTGGCCACAAAGAGAGAGCCCATTCTAATTCTTTGCTGCCATTTTATATTTTTGGAGGGATTTTTGTCAGCCCGACTGTAACCATCATATCAAGAGAGGGGAAAGGCTCCCTCACTCTTGCCTGAATCCATTACCATGCAGCTGCTTCAATCAAAGCCTGAATCCATTACCATGCAGCTGCTTCAATCATGGGGATGAGAGTTTATTATCTTTCTATTGTTCTGCTTATTACTGCCTGGATGGCATAAAGCAGACAGAGTAACTCCACAAAGCATCCACACAAAGTCTTTTTTATTGGTTCATCAGGCATCCTTATCGACTCACATTTATGACGAGGTTCTTCTTAATGTCCAATCCTTTGCATATCTTGAGTTGTGGTGTAGAAAGATAAGAAAGTTTCAACCCCATGATAATTGAAGCGACTGCATGGTATGGTGGATTCAGGCAAGAGTGAGGGAGCCTACCCCAACCCAACAAGGGTCAATTTAGTCACCAATCCGGATTACAGATGTGACCACATGACATGGACTACATTTCCCAGGATACCTTAACTACATTTACCATGATGCATTCCCTTAAGGGGACAGCTCTCAATTCCTAATTAACTATGCCAAATCCCATTAACTCTAAACTGTCTGGACAGCCCAACCATCCAAATAATGTTTCTAACAAAAGGCAAACACAAAAGCAGAACGGCAGAGAGCAGCTGTGAGTTGTGTTGTCTTTGAGAGTAGGAAGGAGAAATTTGTCCAAATGCAGCCCACGGGACTCTTAAAAGATGATGTTTACAATTTGCTTTTCAATGCAAGCTAGTTAAGACACAACCAAAGGCAGAATTAGCAGGAGGAGGTCTTGCCAACACTTTCCAAATAAGACTTTCTGCCCTCCATATTTGCAGGGCGTGTGTGTGTCAAGCGGGGATGCTCACTTTAAATTATCACAGGTCCTGAGTTTTGTCCTTAAACAAACGCGTGTCTGTATCCCCATGGTTCAGCTTCATTTTGCTTTCCCAGCAAGGCATATGGCACAATGAATTCAATTGCAGTTATTTTACCTTGACAGAGAGTTCTGATGATTAAAAGTCCTATGATTATGTGAGTGATTGAAGGGGGGTTGTTTTGTTTTTGTAGTTTTGACTTGCTTTGTTACCTTAGAAGAGAACACCACATCAGGGTCAGTCTTTTCTTAAGCCAGAAAAAGTGCAAGCCTTCAAGCTCACCCTTTCTCTTGATCCAGCTGGGCTGCCAACAAAAACAAACTGGAAGGAGGGAGGAACAGCTGGCTGAGGTGAAAGCGGCATTTAACTGAAATGTGGGAGGTTGCAGGCATTTCAATTCAGCTCCAGTTATTGAGTATAGGGGTGGTTTCTGGATGTCCTTTGGATTCTCCCCTGCACAGGAATAAACAAAAGGCAAATTAACTTGCTTGCTGGTAGATGACAAGATGATCTGCAAGAGATTATCCAAAGTCTCTTGCTCCTTTTCCACCTATTTCTCTTTTTTTCTTTTTCGCCAAGCAATGTTGTCTCTTTGAAACAAAGTAAAACAATTGGAGTCCTTGAATATTCGCATGGAAGCTTTTCTTAAGCCTTCAGCAATCTTCGGTTCTTAAAGCTGCTTGACTGATCCAGATGAAGAGTGCAGGGCTGCAGAATGGAAATCTCTTTTCTTGGCAGATGTTTGATATCCATGTCATACCGAGCTCTCTTGTACACAAAATACACGTGTCTGAAAGGCATACATATGCATCCTATATGCTTTCAATTATGCAATATCTATTACTACATATAGAATTCTATAGTGGGAGAAGTCACAATTCTTCCTCATATAAAATATAGACACGTATTTATTTATAGAAACAACCCATGCTTTCATATTCAACACCTGACACAGAATATCACCTAAGGGAAAGATTTAAAAAACAAGTGCTGTAGTTGGGCTCAGGGCAAAAAATAAAGCTTATTTGATTACATTTTATTTACATTTATATGTGATTAAATTAAACCTAGCTAATATACTATCAGCAACATATTTAATAATAATTTATATATTTTTTAATGTCCATGTGATAACTTTTTGAGGCTTCAAGCCCCACTCTTCAAGGTGTCAGGCTTTGGCCCAGTCGGCCCTCTCAGGAAAACAAAACTCTTGAACCCATTGAATTGAATCAAAAGAACTTTTACCGAGAGAAACTGGATGCAGTAAAGTCAGTCAGAAACTGAGGTTTCCGCAAAAAGCAAAAGCAATTATTTTGGTTTCCCAGTCCTGACCAGTCCATTGGCAGCCAATGTGATGCCAGAAAAAAGTTTTGAGAACGCTGAGGTGCTAGGCAGATAACAGTTCATGATGGCAAAAACCAGCTGGGAAGGAGTTCGTCCCATCTCCGAAGATAGTCCCCCTCCCTAATTCCCAAGCGTACAGCAGAAGTGGAAAAATCCCAAGCACGTCACCCCCCCATCCCCCCTCAGCACAATGGCAGGGCACAATGGTGGACCTGACACAAAGTTTTTTTGGGGGTAGAAATGTCCTTCAATCAGAGTTCCAGCATTTAATTTCTACTTTTTAGACAAAAATAGTACTCTAAAACTGGTTCTGAGGATGCTTAGAAATCGGTAAAAATAAAATGATTCCCTCATTCAGAATTTTTAAAGGAAAAAAGGAAGAGGGGAGGATAAGGAAAACAAGCACCCGTTTTCAGATGAAATGTTTCTATAAAGAGTAATTGCAGTTGCTCTGGGTTCAAGGGAAGGCTTCAGTGGGCATTCCAGCACAGTGACAAACTGGATGCAATATGGATCACTGCAATCCTTCCATCTATTACTGAACTACTAACACCCATTGTGGTTGGATCATATATTAAGCTAAACCATAATCCAGCTTTGGCCTCTTAGCAAAAGGAGATCACTAGGAAGTATGATGGATATTTGTGGATGTGGAAGAACTGGATCGTGGGTTTCCTGATCTCCAAGTGGGCGTAAGGGTAAGGAGAGCTAGCTTTTATACTAGGAATTGCTTGTGGTGTAAGAGATTTTTTTCAAGGAATGAACTTATTTCCCCCTACAACCTCCACCACTTTTAGTCTGCACAAAACACATTGTCCAAATTGTTTGGATTCAAAAACTGAGGCAATTTTTCTGAATTAGGCAACTAGGATTTGGCTCTATTTTGTTATTGTCTGACTTTATCATGTTCTCCAGCCTAATTGTTTCTGTCAGCTACATGACAAGTTGGGTACAACATCAGTCTCTGACACTGTTCCTTCCCCCCTCCCCAAAACAGAATGTTCCCTCGGCTGTCCTAGCCAAGCAGGACTCTTCTACAGCGTCAGCAGGCCCTCTCTTCCAAAGGCTGTCTCTAGAAATTGTACATCTTTATTTATTTGCTTGGTTTGAATTATGCCTTGTTTTTCCTCCTCAAAAGAGCGCTTGGAGAAGCTAACAGATTTTTTTTAAAAAAAAGCAATGCAAATGATAAAAGACACGGCAGGAATAGTAACACTAGCCCTTGGCAAATGCTCTTCCCCTGCATTGCTTCCTGGCTTAAGGGTGCCCTTAGCCTTTGTGCCCTGAGAATGCTTTAGCCTCAGGGACCTGCATGCCACTGGTTGAACTTATGACAGCAGAGGCATCTTCAAAAAGGCTCAGCCAAAGAGCCCAACAGGTTCATAGTGGGAAAGGCAATACTTGTCATAGGCAGGCCCTAAAGGGTCAGGACCTGAAAGGTCAACACATCCAATACCTTAACTTCTGTGGCCTACTAATTGACCACCAATGAGGAGCATTCCAGGCAGGCCTCCTGTGACCTCTGACCCTTGAACCAATTAGCAGCTCAACAGCTAATTGCTCCCTTTCCAAAAGTAACTCCATGTAGAATGAGCTGGGTTGAAAAGAAGACAGCGAGTGGAATCCACTCTCTCCAACAACATATGCCAGTGGGTGAATAGAGATGAGCTTCTGCAAGGAGAAAAGGTTTCAGATGAAGACTTCAGAACTTTCCCTGGATTTCTGTCTGCAAGTCTCCAGGAACACTTTTAAGCCTAATTAATGCTTAAAAAAGGAGCCCATAAAACCTAGGATTAACGTTGCTTCCTTTTTTTATATATAAGGTAAGTTCCTTTGGACTCAGAGATCCAAGAAGAATCCATTTAGATCCTACAGCCCTCTTCTTCCTCAAGATAACTTTGTGTAAAGTCCTCTCAGTGGTCTATTATTTTAAGCTTGTGGGTCCTTTTCCAAATCAAACTGACTTCATTGAATATTGCTATCTAATCTACTAAACTTCCCAAATGTATTGAATTGTGTGTGTGTGTGTGTTTGTTCTCAGGAATGAAAGAAGGGTAAACATCACTAATATATCACAGCAGTCATTTTTCCAATAAAATTGGTGGTAAGACTCTTCCATCTTGAAGCTCTAAAAAATCCTATAAACCAATAGGACCAAAAATCATAAACACCAACATAATGGCAGTCAGTCATAATGTGCATGCTAGTTTTAAAATAGCACCTATAAGTCCTTCAAAAAATATTTTTTTGCACAATGTCCCCTACCCTTTCAGTTTTAAATAGGAGTTTGTTCTTATTTAATCTGTGAACCCCATGAAAATAAATACAAAGAATGAAGATATTGCACAGCCCGGTGCAATTTAGAAAATGATTTCTCATTCTTCCAGGCAGATTTCCCTTAATAGATGGCTCTATTTAACTATTCTGCCAGGGAGATTAGAAATTGGAGAGTCTTTTTTGGATGACCCTGAAAATGGTGTGAATAACAGTATTCCAAAAGGAAGAAAATCTGGAGAGGGTGTGGACTGGAGCGCAAGGCATATATTTTAGACAGTCTAAGGAGGAATAACTGAGAAATTAATCCCCAAGGATCAGGGAAAGAAGTAAGCTGCAAAAGAAAAGAGCTTAGATCCCATCCAAAACAAAAGAGCTATTTAATATACATAAATAAGCCACAATTTGCCTGATTCACATATAATGCTAAGATATAAACTGTAATTTCCACAATGGTTAGTTTCACCTAGGATGGATGGATACATAGAAAGACAGACATAGTAATACTGTAGACCAGCAGGTGCAAAATCAGTAGAGTCGGCTTTGGAATCCTATGATCCTTCAGATCCCCTTGAACAACTCCCACAAGCTCCAGCCAACATAGGCAATGATTTAAAAAAAAATGCTACCAACCATTGGTTATCAAAATATCCCAAGTATAGCTTTGCTACACATAACTAATTCTATTATTCAGGCCAGCTAAGTTTTGTAGAAAAGACATAGACTGAATAATGAACCATAACATGACTTACTGAGTTTTGGCTTCGCACATACCAGTAATTTATTGCTTTAGAACTGCTTAGCATTATATGTGTGGCTGAGGCCAATTATGGCTAAGGCCGATTATTTACCACGGTAAAACAAAACTATTTTAATAGGATGTATGAATGCATAATATTACTATATTACCATAAAAAGGAGCAAGAAGATAAACAGTATGAAGGGAAAAGACCTGATAAGCTACTATTTTTATGAAGAGTTAATAATAATTTTGTTTGATTGAAAAACTTAGCTAGGGTTAAATTTAGCTGCATGACAATATGGCTACCATGGCTGAGCTATCATATAGAACAGGGCTGTCAAACTCGTGGCCCACAGACCACGCCCACACCCAGTTTAACGAAGGGGGAAAAAAGTCCTGATACATCACGTGATGCTGCTGTGACTCCGCGAGCTTGACAGCCCTCATCTAGAAGGTTTATTATTTTTTTATTAAATTTATATCCTTCCTCTGTCACCGATAAGTTGATTCTTGGCATTTTTTCCCCTGCCCAGATGACCACTGAATTCTGGAAACTAAAATCTAGTAAGTGGAAGCACTGGTGCTCTGGTTCTGAACAGTACAATGGGCCAAAATGCATTTTAACTTCATTCTCTGCTGAACTGCTAAACTTATTGAGTGATTTGGGGTTCAATGTTCTTTCTGAGCTCAACCCAAGATTGCTGCTGTAGAGAAAAAAATGGAGAAAGTGGTACTGTATATGCCACTTTGAGTTCCTGAATGAAAGAGGTGATATAAATCTAATAAATAATAACCTGGATGTGACTGGCAGGCTAAGAATGGATATCAGTTTAATAACATATTACAATAAGCTATAATGACTGGTTAGATGTATAACTAATGAGAAAATTTGAAATATATTTTAAATAACTTCCAGCAATTGTTTTCTTGTAAGAGTAGATGTTCCATTATTAGAACTGGACTGAAAAAATCTGCACAAGGGGACAACAACTGCAGCCTTTATATAACTCATGACTAAAACACATCTCACATCTTTATATGCTGATCTATAAAGAATGTACCACACATTGGAAAACAAAATGAACAAATAGCAAAGCAAGCATCTGTAAGCCTAGGATGCAGCAGACCAGAATGAAAGTTCATAAACTTCACATTCTTTTTAAACCTCATTAGAAGTGGAAGAAGTTCTGCAGGATCTGATCCAAAGCACAACAAAAAACAAGCTTACAATCTTCAAAAGTGTAGACGTCATAGGAAAGGCGAAAAATGAGCCAAGGTTATAAAATCCTTCAATGCTTAGTAAAAATGACTTTCCAATTGTCTTAGTGCTCACTTCCCTTACAAGATCCCAGAAAGATTACTTTAAATTAATTTGTAAAGTTTGCTTATACCATGCTCATCAAGGGTTATCATCAAATAGCATTTGCCATTAGATTGATTTGTTCTGTTTTATTTTCACATAAAAACATGTGGAGTCTGGAGCAAAAAACACCAGCATCTGATATCACATATCATTGCCCAAAACTGGAAATCAACAGGATGGACCTGGCAATAACTAATAAAATCCACCAATGTGCAGAAATGGTTAAACTAACCATGTTACTAAAAAACAAGGAAGAAGGGGAGTTTTTCACAATTTGGAATATGTAGTACAAATGCTTGTATAAAAAGGAAGTAGGGATGTCTAGTGAAATTGACTAAACAAACAACAAGGGAAAATGGAAAATACGTAAAGTAGTCTAATTAAATAAAAATATTGTATTATAAATGTAATAATAACATAAAGAAGGATTTAGGAAACAAGTTATAGATATACTTGTAGTAAATGACTTTAATTGACACTAATAGAAATGTGCACTACTATGAAAACGTTGCAAAAATGTGAGAACATGTTTCTCTTTTTAAATATTCTTTTTTTTTTAACTGTCAATAAACATTATTAAAAAAAAAAAAAAACATGTGGAGTCACTGAAAGTAGAAATGAAAATACTCCAGAACTTCTCACATTTTGCAGTTCTTGGCTTTTATAAGAAAGTGGTTATGGGAAGACTGCACTTAAGACAAAGTGCTTCTCTATTTTTTCTTTTCCCCCTCATAAAAATGATGATGGTTGAGAAGCGACTGACATCTCATACCTCTCGGCTTCTAAAATAGTCTGATCAACACTGTGGTTCTTAGCAAGTTGTTTGTATTACTTTTCATTACTGTCTTAATTTATAGAGCAGTCCTATGATGTTTGCTGGGGAAACTTCAGCCTTGTTACTGTGTTATAACAATGACTCATCAACAAACTTTCAACAAAGACTTCAGGTAACCAGACCCGAAAGTATAATTAATTCAACAATTAATGACACTGTGCATATTGCCCATCTAACTATGTTTTGCCCTTGAAGACTTTCAGCCTAATCTGTAGCTTCCCTAGGGTTAAGAATCACTAACTATAATTTGACACCAACAATAAGCTGCTTCCAGGAAGTGCCAGTTGGAAAGGACAGAGGACAGGTTTTACCTTAAGGCACATTGTTAAAGGGCCATATGGATAGAAGATAACATGACATGACAATGGAGTCCTACTGACACTTAAACTTTGTGACTAACTTATTGCAGGATAATGTATTGTGGTGTCTAAACTATCTTCTTCAATTGATTAAGAATAAGCATACAAGAATGGGAGTAGAGTTATAGATGACAGTCAAATGATGAAAAAAAATCCAGATTATAAAGGCTAAAACACATGTAAAGTAAACTGACAAGAACACACATTGTAATTTTTGCACGTTGTTAACTCTTCAAGAACACACATTGTAATTTTTGCACATTGTTACTCTTCTCTCCTAAGTGTACAACATGTCCACTACTCCTCTGGTATTCTGCCAACTGAGATTAACATATCATGCATCTAACACAATGGACTCTCATAACTACAAAAAGTTATGCAATAATAAATCTGCTGGGCCTTGAAGTAACACCTGACTTTTTCAGAACTTTGACCTGCCAAATTCAGCAAGATTTATTCCTAAAATGTGTGCACTGGACTGAGACCTCAGCCTTTCTGTAATATGAGGGGGTTAGCAAATCTAAATAATAGTCTTGTGTTTTTTATAGCAGACCTTAAATTTTGGTTATCTCTAAACTGCAGCTGGGAGGCATGATTCTGCAAGGGAGGACAGGCAGATTATTATAGTAACTGTGTATTTTGAACATTTTGGCAAAAGTGGTTGAGGCTTCTGCATTTATACTTTTTATAAATAAAACTGTATAAGTAGAAGTGTACATCTGTTGAAAAAGTAGGCCCAAATAACGGAATGGCTTTGAACAGATTATCTTAATTCAATCAACCTGTTATCTGAAGCAGCAACAGCAGACTTTGATGTTTTTAGAAGGAACATGCAATCTCTTTACAGCAGAAAAGTACCCGACTTTCCTTGAGGAGCCTTTGCAAACAGGTAAATAGGTAATTCTATTTTTTTAATCAGTTGGATTCGGTGAGTGATTTACATTTTCAATATGACATGTTCTTAAAATACCACTCTGTCAACCTATTGGAAAAAACCCTCATTGTTTAAATGCAGTCAGTGTGGTGCATTGTATAATGATGAAAATATAAATCAGCCAGGAAAGCATTTTTTTTTAAAAGGGAAAGCATGGATTTTTTTAAAGGGATGATCTATCCATCCACCTACTTACCTGTGTGCTTGTCTCTAAAGGCTCCTCCAGGAATTTCAGGCAGTTTTGTGCTGCAAAGAAATGGAATGTCCCTTCTATAAATATAGAAGTGTGCTGTTATTGCTTTAGATTATCCAAACTTGACAACTTTAAGATTTGTGGACTTCAACTCCCAGATAGCTGGCTGAGGAATTCTGGGAGTTAAAGTCCACAAGTCTTTTGTCAAGCTTGGAAATTTCTACTTTAGATGATGTGATGTTGGAGTAGGGTTCGGAGACCCAGGTCCAAGTCTATCCTTGCCATGAAAATTACTAATTGACTTTGGGCCTATCCTCCTCCTTCAAATGCAGCTTACACACAGAGTGGTATTGAAACAATAAAATGGAGAATCCATATAAGATTACTAGAACTGGTGAAAAAGCAGGATCTAACTCAAATGAACATTTTTTTCTGCACTTGTATCAGAAGCACCAAGGCATTTCCAGGTTGAAAGGATAAGCCCAGGGAATGCCCAGTAGGGGGCTCGTTCCATGTTCCCAGCTGGAGAGCAAAGTACAGGAGCTCAATCCCGCCCCATGGCAGCATTCAGGTTTCGAACATGGGATTGCTAACTTCCATTCCAAGGTCCTAATCATGAAGACCACTGTGCTCCTTACTTAAATGACTGCAATGAAATAACACAACTGCAGTAAAACCCAAAATCCTTTCCCTAAACTCATTCTGGAAATATTTCTGGAATAAGCATTGTTTCAAACTAAAAAGAGTAACAGTCATTTAGGACAATTTGTCTTGTTTTATTTATTAAGAAAATTTATATGGCTGCCCAACTCACAGTAACTCTGTGAAATATAACCTATTATCTTCTTACTACCTTCCTATTTGCAGATGCCAATTATTGTCGGTGCAAAGGTTATCAAATGAAGTGTGGACGAAGGCATTTTCTTATATTGCTTTTTGACTGTTCTGTAATACACAAACACAAATCCAAAAAAATTATGCTGTCCTCTGATCACTTATCAAGCACTTTAATCTAATTACAGAGCTTCACTATTTGATCTAGGTAGCTGGGAGTTGGGTATGAAAATATATAAAATAATTATAAATATACAAAAGATATGAAAAATAATTTGATTACTAAACTTTAAAGTGCATCTATTTGGGGTCTTCTCAATCATTAAAAATATCTAGATTTATAATACATACACTTAAAGCAACGTTGGCTGACAAAATTGAAGATCTGAAACTGGCAAGTATGATCATTGGCTAGTTCCCCCTTTTAAAAATCCAGGACTGACCGTCTTGCCAAGGTAATATTGGGAGTACTTTCCAGAACTAAGATCTAAGAGAGTAAGGGGTTGATTTATCTGCGGTTGGCTTTCTTTGGCAAATTGCTGCTGAGCTAGAAAGCAGTGAAGAAAAGCTACATCCTTGTGGACTACGATTCTCCCCGGTGCAAAAATATTCAGTTTTAAGAATCCAAGCAGTCAAATTTGCAGAGATGCAATTCAGAATTTGTTCTCATGTACATTTAATCACATATTTTAAGGGCGAAGGGGGAAGAGAGCACGGCTCTGAAAAACATCCAGGGTCTCTATGGAAACATAGGAAACACATTTCCTCTCAGACCAGTGTTTCACATCATCTCAGATCATATAAAGCCTCTTGAGGCTCTGATAGATGTTTAACAATAAATTCTAGGATGCCAGAGAAAACCTTTGGCAGTTCTTGCCCCCTTCAGACTTATGCAACCAGCCCTAATTTAGCAGAGATGGTCTGATTGCAGACATTTCAGTCTGGCAACTGTAATTTCAGGGCAGGGAATTAGTCTAATGTTCCTCTATCCACTACGTCACGTCACGCTGGCTACCAATACCAAACACAGCAGCCAAATGTTTATTTTTGCAGAAGTTTGTTGCTAAGGGAATCTTTGGTCTGTAGCAGCAGCATCACAGCTTTGCCCCCTCCTGTTAAACAGATTTCCCCCCTCCTTCCCGGCTTGCACACTGTATAGTTATTTTCCCCACCAAAGCATTCTGCCAAAAAAATCTATGTGCGGAAAGCACATTTCGAATATCAGGTTCAGATGTTTAAGTGGAGGAAACAGGGAGGTAAATTTCATTTTCCTCCTTTTTCCTTTTCCATCAAAAGTGCTGAGTGGCATTACTGCTGCTTTTCCAACCAAACAGTATATGTAAAGCTCCAGCAACTACTCAGACTTATGGAATGATGTGCTTCTTCTTCCAAAAGTATGAACATATAAAGCCCTTGTGGGACCATTTAGGCATCTTCTTAGGATTATAGGCTCCAGCAAAATTATTTGTTTTCTGACTCATGATAATCAATACATCATTTATTAGACAGCTTTGAACAAGGCAGTGGCTGAGAAACATCAACTTGATTTCTTTATCTGTTAAAATATTTATAGCAGGCTCAATATTGGAGCAAATGATAATCCATGAAATAATATGATAAAATGAAAAAAAAAATGTGACGTGATTACAAATGAAATGAGTTTAAACTCCCAGATCCTGGGGAAAAGAGGAATGATTTGATCTGGAATCTAAGAGACACCACCAGAGCATATAAGGAGGGTCTGTTAAGAAATTAGAAATATTTGCTTCTCTCCCATGGATCCACTCAATTTCACCGAAGGAAGGGAAAGGATGACATACCCAGAAAAGATCCTGGAAAGCTTAGGCAAGTATGCACAGAAGCAGCCCAAGCTTGCATCATATGACTGTATCACTCAATCCTACCTCTGCTTTAAAAAAACAAGTTCATTCCATAACAGTTTACTTTATGATTGATGGTATTTGTAAAACAGTACAGCCATTCCCAGATATACAGTAGCTATGTAAAAGGAGGGATCACCTTTCCACAAATATGGTTTAAAATCCATTTCATCAAGGTTATACCTACCATCGCAATCATATAGATCAGGGGTGTCTATAAAATTTACACCTATTAGCTGCAATTATATATATTAGGGATGTCCAGCCGTGACAACTTTAAAGACCTATGGACTTCAACTCCCAAAATTCCTCAGCCAGCATGGTTAGCTGGGAAATTCTGGGAGCTGAAGTTCACAGGTCTTACTTACCAAGGTTGGATACCCCTGATATAGATACTTCTCAGGGGACAAATCCCCTTGGAACATAGAACCAAATTTTGTGCTCACATCCATTTATGCACAGTTGGAGCATATCTTTCTATTCATATGACGAAGACATTACCAGAAAAACTCAGGACTACGCTGAAAGATTTTTTTTAAAAAATAGTTCTTATGAGTAAGAATAATTTACTAGACCTGCTATGCAAAGGTTTGTGACCTGGTCTGCCCACTAGTAAATATAGGCATCATATTGTGACTCTAATCAATTTAAAAATAATCTCTATCACTCTGTAATTCTGTAAAGTTTGCAAATCTATAACACATGCACTAACCTGACAATAAATCCTATTTAACCAAAAGGAGTTTGCTTTTGAGTGGATCTGAAGAGGATTATGGTACAAGAGCAATAGAAATGCCATCCTATCCTTGCTGTTAATTGTATTAATAACTCAAAGGAGTACCAGATGATCCTATACAGCTCGACTTGTGACAATTGAGCTCAAATGTCTGTTGCTAAGTGAGATAGTGGTGAAGTGAGTTTTGTTCCATTTTATGATGCATCTTGCCACAGTTGTTAAGTGAATCACTGCAGTTGTTAAATTACTAACAGTTATTTAATGAACTAGCTTTCCCATTGACTTTGCTTGTCAGAAAGCGGCAAACGTGATTATATGACCCTGGGACACTGCAAACATCATAAATATGAGTCAGTTTCCAAGCAGCTGAATTTTGATCCCTTGGCCATGGAGATGCTGCAATGGTCATAAGTGTGAAAAATGGTCATAAGCCACTTTTTTCAATGCAGCTGTAACTTCGCATAGTTACTAAATGCATGGCTGTAAGTCAATAATGAAATAAGCTTTAGCCAAGAAACCATACAGCCTATAGCTAAATAAATATGTTTATTAACGATCTTTACCTCAGTGTGGTAAACTATTTTCTGGAATCATACATGGTGGCTCTTGGACCAATTCTGAGTACAGTTTAAAAAAAATTTTTTAGCAACCATTTCAAACTTCTGACAAGAATGCTATATGAGTTGTCCCCCCCTTTGCAAAAATGGAGTTGGAGGGCAAGAGAACAGCTATCGGATCTGGCGCCTCCTATGTCACCTGCTTCAGTCCACCTACTGGTGCATTTGAAGTCAACAGGAGATAATTTTAAGCTTAACTGTTGAAGACCAAAGTGCTAGAACAGCTGCTTAAAAGCTACCAATTTGTTTTCCTTCTTTCTATATACAGTGTGAAATTACTACATCAAGAAATCCAGCCAGGCTGGGAAAAGGATGACGGGTATTAGAAACACAGATCTTGATTCCTATAACAACAAAATACTGAGGGGGGGGGAAGGTTCAACACAACCCATAACATTAAAATCCAGAAGTCACAGGCAAGTGCTTGATTATTGCTGAAATTATTTATTTGCTCAGCAAGCACATTTTGGAGGAGCAAGACTTCCCTTCCAATCTTCCTGAACTATTCATTGCTGGAACACTGAGGTCCTCTTCTGGATGTGCCTCACAATACATCTAATAATAATCCAATAAAGTTTTCAAGTAAGTATTCTGAAATTTTGGCTTTGTGTTTCTTTGTTGCCCGTCAACCCTTTGATATGGGCCAGGTCAGGAAACAGACACTGCAAGGACTGTCAAAGGACACTGCAAAGACTAACAAAGTCTTGAAAGCTCTCCAAGTTACACTCTACTCCCTATAATACCACCCAGAATCACGGTAGGGTTGTGCCTACACTCTCTCCTTTCCCAGGGATGAGATTATATTTATGGTCTTTTTTGAAAAATCACTTTACAGTTCTGGCATGCCTTCACCAATATTATCTCTACATTTCTCTACACCACCTCGACTGTCTACCTTTTACAAGTTAGGATGTCTCAGGCATGTCATCATGAGAAATGACTACAGACTCATTACCCCCACCCAAGCTTAGATATTCCCCAAGGTCAACAGACAAATCTTACCACACAATCAGATGGAAAAACATTGCTCTGTTTTCTTCTTGTTGCACAGCAACCAATCCTGGAGAGTATATCGTGGCAGAAAGCAGGAAGTTCCCTTCATCCTGGAATTTGTTTACCGGACCACCGATGACCCGTTGGGTCATCCTTTTAGAAAAAGATAGTGCAGCATGATGGAAGAGTAATTATAGTGGCAAATGAACTTCAGTAATACTTACCTAAAGAGATAAACAGAATGACCACAGGTGGCCAAAACAGCAGTGGGAAGTAGGAGTGATTTCTAACTTCCTGTCGGCTTTCCCATTGACTTTGCTTGAGGGAAGCTGGCAGGACATATGATACATCAGGATCACATGGCCTCAGCTGATGGCAGAAGTACAGCAGGGCTGTCTACATAACTATGTAACCCTTCCAGTATGCCTGGTCAGAAGGTCCTTGAAATTTCACGTCCACAGGAGTAATGGGTCCCAGAGTTCGTATGCCTTCAAGGTAGCAGATTTGAGGTCATCTGGATTCAAAAATTATTTCACTATGATGTACCATTTCAGCTAACTGAACATGACAATAGTAGATTAATTAAAACAATTAATAATTTTAGCAGTATATATTTTTAGTAGTGTATAGATAATCTATAGTATGTACTACACTGTAGGTAGCATATAAATCTATAGTATATAGATTTAGTCGTATAGTATGTAGGTGGAAGGTCCCGGAGGCAGGGCTTGGGTGGGAATTTCACATGGAAATGATGTACATCTGACATAAGATATAGATACCTGCTGTGGTTTCCCATGACTTCTCAGATTCAGAGTAGCCTTAGTCTAGGTATTTTCCCCCTGGACCTACAATGCAGAATATGCCAGCTACGATTTGGACTTCTAACTTAGTTAAAATAGATCTTTAATTATGAGACAAATAGTTCCTTCCTTCTCCCCAAAACATCAACAAACTCCACATATTTTTCTGGCATAAGGAAGGAGAATCGGAGAGCTGTGTAGGAGAGAGAGAAGGTATAAGATGGAAGCTCAAAAATGGTGCTGTATTCCTTCACTAACATTACTTCTGCCATCTTCTGTATGACCCTTTTCCAAATATTGTATTTTGGTGATATAATTAACTTCCTACACAGTCATTATCAAAATAACTTCATTTAAGACTGAGTAACACTAGCGTATTTGAATATAACTTCAACATTTTAGCTACCTGTATGTTCAGGAAAGGTAGCCCTTACAAATAAGTTATTATTGTAAGTTAGGGGTCCCCAAACTTGGCAACTTTAAGACTTGTGGACTTCAACTTTAAGACTTGTGGAGTTGAAGTCCACAAGTCTTAAAGTTGCCAAGTTTGGAGACCTCTGTTGTAAGTGAACATAGGTACACAAGTACTGCATTGGTAATTCGTTTAGCAAATTCCCTCAAGTTTACCATGACTCCTGATGACTTCATGGTTACACCCATGTTATTTTCTCAGCAACATTACAGAAGTGGTTTTCTTTTGCCTTTTTTTTTTTCTGGAATGATTTTTCAACTTCGCAGTCAGTCCAACAGTACTGGAATTTCCTAAGAATAAACTATTATGTCCCTACTGAGCTTTTCAATACTGTCCAAGATTGGATAGATGCTGCTAACCTGAACAGCCTGCCTTCAATAGTATAAGGAGTTTTCTATTGCAAACATATTAAAATATAACTAAATCAATTGATCCTTAATGGTGATTGCTATCACAACAGGAATTCATCTGAAAAGAGGAGGTATGGCAGCAACTGATCAGGCATGAATACAAGTCTTTCAATTCAGTTATCACAATGTTAAGTTTAATATTGCCAATATTTTTTACCAAAGTCTGAAGCCTCTAGGAAGTTCTAAATTTGTTTTGTGATGCACTGAAGAAAATGGTACAAATTAGACATTGTCAGATATTTATACATATTTGGACTATTTCAGTGAAAGAGTACATGGTTTTTATGCAGAAGGTCCCCTCCTTTTTTATTGATTTTTTTTATTACATTAAAAACATAAAAATATATATCACTCAATAACAGCTATTTGTGGTGCTTATCATATAACAATCATTTGTGCAATATTTACAGGTATTTGTGCATAATTATATTCTTATTCTATCTAAATTCTATATTTAATAATTACCTATCCTTAATCTGTCTCCGATCTATCCAGCTATACCATTGTTCTCATACCTTATAAAATATTGAAGCTTCCTTATCTTTTAAACTCAGTGTTAATTTATCCATTTTAGCACAATTCATAACTTTTTGTATAACCAGTTCCTCTACGGGTGTATATGGCTGTTTCCAACATTGGGCAAAGGCGATTCTGGCAGCAGTCAATATGTGTAATAATTTTGTGCTCTTTACGTATTTTTTTGGAAGATCCCCAATAGGAAGAGTTCTGGTTCTAGGTCTAATTGTTCATTGGTGATTTCCTGTAGCCAATTTTTGATTTTGAGCCAATATTTTCGAGCCTCTGGGCAAGACCACCACATATGATAATATGTTCCCTCTTTTTTTTTTTACATTTCCAACATAGAGGACTCATTTTAGGGTACATTTTTGCTAATCTCGAAGGGGGTAAGTGCCACCTATAGAACATTTTATATGCATTTTCTTTGTATGCTGCTGATTTTGTTAATTTGTGGTTTCTATTCCATACAGTCTCCCAGTCTGATAACTTTATGTTATGACCAATATTTTGACCCCATGTGATCATACATCTTTTCACTACGCCTTCTTCTAAATCTACTTCTAGGAGATACTTATAAATTTTGATAATATTTTTTTTATCTGACCCTAATAATATTTTGTCTAATTGTTGAGGTTTCAAGTATATTCCATACTCCTTTACGTCCTTTTTATATTGGCTTTGTATTTGAAGATAAGCCCACCAGTCTACTCATAGCCCTTGTTCTTGGAGCTCCTGTATTATTTTAAGTTTCTGTGTGTATCCAATAAGTCTTTATACTTTAACATTTTGTTCAGGTCTAAATTATTTGGGTGGATCGTCGCTTCCATTGTAGATAGCCAGATTGGGATTTTTATAAGGGTTTCTTTTTAACTTTGATCCAGTTGTATATCAGCAAATCTCTGATAAGATGTCTGTGGAAATATTTTTGTTTGGTGGGTCCTGTGTCCCAAAGAAAGGCATGCCATCCTCTCTGAAGATCATGACCTTCTATAGCTAATATTCTTTTATTATTTAAATTAATCCAATCTTTTAGTCAAACTAATGTTGCTGCACTATAATTCCCAATTTGGCAATCCAAAGCGTCCTCTGGTCTTCATATCTTGTAGTAGTTTCATTTTTATTCTGGGTTTTTTACCCTGCCAAATAAATTTTGCTGTCATTTTATTAAGATTATCGAAAAAGGTCTTTTCTAATTTAACTGGAATGGTTTGGAATAGATAAAGAAGTTTCGGTAATATAGACATTTTTATGGCTGCTGTTCTTCCTAGTAGTGACAGTTGCATTTTCATCCATAATTCTAAGTCTTTTTGTTTGTTTGTTCTAATAGCTTATTATAATTATTCTCCTTTATCGCCTTAGTGTGCTGTCAGCCATATTCCCAGGTATTTAATTTTTCTTGTTGTTTGAAGTCCGAATACTCTTTCTAATTCTATTGTTTGTAAATTTGTTAATTTTTTTGCTAAAAGTTTTGTTTTCTGTCTATTAATTTTCAATCCTGCCACCGCTCCATATCTTTCTAATTCCTTAATTAATATTTGTCCTTTTTCTATTGGGTCTTCAATAATAAAAGCCATATCATCTGCAAATGCTTGTAGTTTATATTCTTCATTTCTAGTTTTCAATCCTTTATTTCAGGATTTTGCCTCACTCTTTCTAATAGTTCTTCTAATGATAATATGAAGAGCAGAGGGGACAGCAGACAACCTTGTTGGACTCCTTTCTCTATATTTAAAGTTTGGGTATTTTCTCCATTTATTATGATATTTGCTTTTTGTACTGAATAAATTGCTGTTATAATATTCTCAAATTTGGTGCCGAAATTCATGTCATAAATTTGCTGAATCATAAATTGCCAATTAAGGTTGTCAAAAGCCTTTTGAGCATCCAAGAAAACAAGGGCTACCTGTTTCTCCGGGTGGGCTTCATAATATTCCAGACTATCCATTATTATTCTTAAATTGTTCCTAATTTGTCTATTTGGGTGAAATCCATTTTGGTCTGGATGTATGTAATCATTCAGAATTTTCTTTAATCTAGTAGCAATAATGGTAGTAAATATTTTATAATCTACATTCAGCAAAGAAATTAGTCTATAGTTTTGTATCATTCTGGCATCTGAGTCCCCCTTCAGGATTAGCAAAATTAATGATTCTCTCCACGTGTCTGGCATTTTAGTAGATAATAATATCTCATTATATAAATCCACCATTATTGGTCCCACTTCTTCTATCGCTCTATAAAATTCTGCTGGGAAGCCATCAGGGCCTGAGGTTTTGTTACTTTTCTGGGTTTTAATTGCTTGTTTTAATTCTGTCATAGATATGTCCTTCGTCAAAAATTCTTTCATCTCATCGTTAATTTCTCAAGTTCTTTTTTTCTCTTAGATATTCCCTTATCTGACCTTCATCTACTCTCTCTTTCTTATACAGTTTCTCAAAATATTTATGTGCAATCTCTTTTTTCTTCTCTATCGTATGTTGATAATTTTCACTTTCATCTTGTAGTTGGTAGGTTGAGCTTATAAGACAGCCATCTACCAGGCTTGTTTGCTTGTTCAAAGTATATTTGTTTAGTTACTTTCAAGTTTCTAATCAATTCTTCCTGTTCAACTAAGTTGAGTTTATGTTTATAGAGAATCAATTGTTCTTGTCATTTAACATTTTGTGGGGCGTCCTGTAATTCGGATTCTAGTTTCTTGATTGTTTGATATAAATTGTTTTGTTGAGCATGTTTTTCTTTTATTTTTTTGTGCAGTGTAAGATATTATATTTCCCTCTATGACGGCTTTCATGGTGTCCCATAAATTTTGGATAGTTGTGTCTAGATTATTATTTTCTTTAAAATAAAAAGTTAGTTCTTCCTTAAGTTTCTTTATAAAATCCTCATCCTCTAATAATTGAGAATCTAAAGTCCAACTTCTTGATTTTTTCTTACCTTTTCAATTGATTCTAAGAGGGTTGTGGTCTGCCCAAGAGTTGGGTATAATTTCTACTTCTGTCACTTCTTCTACTAAATCTCCACTCATCCATGCCATATCAATGCGTGACCATGACTAGTGGAGATTTGAATAGAAGGTAAATTGTCTCTTATCTGGGTTTAATTTTCTCTATACGTCTACTAAATTTAATTCTTTAATCATTTCTACACAAATTTTAGGTAGTTCTCTTTTCTTTTTTTCCCTTCCCTTCTTATTCCCCCCATTATAATCTTTTTGATAATCTGCTACAATGTTAAAATCCCCTATAACACAAATATTTTTCCTTTCCAGATCAATGATTTTAGCATATAGAGCTTTATAGAATTCTTTTTGATTGGCATTAGGGGCATAAATTACCACCAATAGATATAATTAGTTATTATAATTAGTTAGATATCATTAGAACTATGGAAAAAGAGGTGAAACTCTTATCCATTAACATAAATGGCTTAAACTAAAAGACAAAAAGACAAAGGATTCTGGCAAAGTTGATAAAACAAAATGCAGATATTATTTGTTTACAGGAAACACACATTTTAAAAACAGATGAAAAATATTTAGGTTGCCCCAAATTAGGGACAGTGTTTACGGCTTCTGCAGATAATGAAAAAAAGAATGGAATAGCAGTTTACATTAAAGAAGAGTTAAAGGCAAATTTAGTATTTACAGATCCCAAAGGAAGAGTTCTGGCAATAGAAATATAGATAAACTTTTTTTTAAAAAAAAAAGAAGGTCCCCTTCTTATCTTCGGTATTTCCAGCTGAATATATCACACATAGGGAAATGGCAAGAAAGCCTCTGTTAGCACTAGAATAGAGTCAACTAGAATAAAATGACTAAATGCCTGGACTGTATTATAGCTTAATAAAGTCCTAAAATCAGACTAGTTCCCAAGAGAAATTCCAATGTAGCAAGTGACCTGGGAAGCCTGATTCAGCATGTATAATTTAGTGAACTGGAAGATGACAGAGTTTTATACAGAGTTCTTATCCAAATAATTTACAAGACAGTAGAAGTAAGCACAAATCTGTACTGGCAAAGCATGAATTATCCTAATTAGTTGAACATCTGATCGAGTTCAAAATCAATAGTTGTAGGAGTTCAGCCTTAGCTGAAATTGTTCTTTCAATAATACCTGTCCAGTTTAGCACTCAGGGGAAAACAAACTAGATATTTTGACCCACAACTGTATTTGTTAATTTATCATAACTAGCATATTACATTCAACCACATATTGAAAAGGGACAGATTTGTCATTTTCCATCTTCTGGAGCTAAATAATTTAGTCCAGTAAAGGTCAGCATTGCAAAGATCATTCAAGGATTTATTCTTCTTCTAGACTGGGTAACTTTACAACAGCCTCTCATTTACTGAATTCCTTTTTCCGAACTTTTGATTTTGGTGCTGCCAAAAAGGAAAAAAAAACCCTGAGGTCACTAATATTCAAATCTATAAATGTCTACACGGATTAAAATGCTGATATGAGGTTTTTACCATTTGGATTCTCTTGTCTGTAGAAGGTTTTCAGCATCTCCACAGCTTCCTCGGATCGATAACCAGCTATGCACTAAAGAAATTAAACACATTGCTCAAAAATGCATCTTAAGTGAAGCTAGAATTTTCCAGTTAAGTCTTCATTAACTTTAAGTGGGAGTAACATAGCTTCTGTTGTTGCTATGCTGGAGTGTTAGAATAAGACTAGCACCTTTTAAACGTTGTTTACTAGGTAACTTTTAAAGGCAGAGGGATGCATGTGTGACTTTTGATTAGCACAAGAAGGTAGCACAGAACAAAAAAATGTGATCAGAAGAGGATTTTTTTTCAGCAGAACGTTTCATGGCAATTTAGAGGGACGTGGGGGAGATTTTTACACTCTTTCTCCCCCCCTCTTCATTTGACTGGCACAAATTCTTAAAGGAGTCTTTTCAGATAGCTATGACTGGAAATAAAATTATTTAAGTGGACGTATAAGTGAAGTGCATTTGCTTCTTTCAAACCAACTTAAATGTTGTAGCTCAACAATTCTCAAATTTATGCACTTCCGGTTTGAGCCTCTTCACGGACAGACCGAAACCGCGTCTGTGCTCACCGCTGGAGTGCCCTGAGCCGGCTGGTTTCGGGGCTAAGCCACCCCGTAGAGGTGGTGAAGAGGGGGGAGACTGCCAGCAGGGTTGAGGAGAGCCGCATCTCTCCTCCTCAGCTGGCCTTACTCCCTTTCCCGAAGGCGGTTGCAGCGGTGGTCAGAAATGGCCACCTCAAAGAAGAACTTAACCAGAAAAGAATGTGCAGGAGGAAGATAAGAAGAGAAAGTTTTGGTTGACCGAATTAAACTGCAAAAGCAACAACTAAGGTACCCTGGAATTTAAACTAAAAAAAAAGTAACATTGTTCCCAAAGAAGACTTTGAAGCAGCGAAGGAGAGAGAAAAGGGAAAGGATTTGTTTTTTCTTCTTCTCTCCCTTTCCCTATGCTGACAGCTAAGAGATTTAAATAAGAAATTTAAAAAAAAAATCCACTTTGACATCAATAGGCATTTAAGCTGAAAATAAAATGTCAAAGGGATAATAAAGATTTCTGGATACTTAAAAGCTCTTAAAAGCAGGAAAGGAGAGAAAAAGAATAAAAGGGCAGGATCTGGAAAAAAGGGAGAAGACTGCCTGTAATTAAAAGGAATTTACAGTAAAACCTCAACAAGACTTCTAAAAGATACATTTTAACTGAAATTTGGCAACAAAATAGTAGAACCCCAGGAAGAGAAAGTGAAAAAAGAAGCATGAAGAAACAGCTTGGGAGTATTTGGATTATTTGGTGATCTCTGGATTTTTGGTTATTGCATTTGAATGACTAAAATCAATTGGGTGGTTGTTTAAAAGTGTTTAAAATGGCACTACTTTTAGAAGAACTGAAAATGGAACTTAAAAGTACAAAGAAGATGCACAAGAAGGAGAGGTTCTTTTGGCTTCGTATTTCAATTCTTAGAAATGGAAATCTGGAACTATGAGAAACAACAAGAAATGCCTGCAGAACAAGAAGATTGGGACAAAGAAGAAGCCATCTTTAATGAACAAGTAATTTTATGTGGGGGAAAAAAGGAAAGGGGGCAAAGATAATGAAAAGTTTAAGATTTGAAAAAACAACCAAGAAAAGGAAGAATAGTTTGAAAAATAAGTATAATATTAGAAAGCAACAGAAGAGGGGAATACAGAAGAGAGAATTAGAAGTAGAGAGACAAGGGGGTAAAAGGGGGAGGGAGAAGAAGAGAGGGAAGAAGGAAAGGAAAAGAAGTTATAAAGGACAGAAACAAGATATGGAGAAACAGGGCCTATTTAGAGATATTGGGTGAAAATTTAATTGAAAAAGGGATTCTGCAAAGGTACATAAGATAGTATTGTTATATTAGAAATAATTTTAGAAAATATGAAACAATGTATGATTAAAATGATGGATAAAATAGTTATTGTAATCTAGTGAAATGTTTGTTAATAAATAAAGGAAATAAAACAAATGAGAGAATTGAATTAGGAAAGGATGGGAACATTTTAATTATTTAATGTTTTATAAAATATAAGGGAAGAGAAATAGGGGGGGGAATTAATTACGGAAAGCTTATAAGTGTTCCCAAGGAAGTATAATATTTAATTGAAAAGAAATGTTAAAGTTGTTAAGATTTTCGTGAATATTAATGATAGAACTGAATTGGAATGGAATGAGTGTTTTAATTACATATATTTATAATAACTTTTTAAGAATATAATGTGTATTTTAAGAATGTACCAAGCAGAATTCGATTGGAAGTTATGTATTATCTTGAATGTTACAACCTCAAGGTATATACTGAAGCTTAAATAAGAGCTGAATGGATAAAATTAAAAGATATAAAGGTGTCATACTCCAATTAGTAACTACAGGAGAAAATTTGTTTAATGAGAAAAGAAAATATGAAATTGAAACAGGACAGACAAAAGTATAAATATAATGATTTGAATTGAGATGAGATAATTAAAATAAAATTGAGAAAATTAAGAGAGGAGAAAAACTTTGTAAAAAATGTAAAACAGTAATAAGATATGGAATAGAACATAAAAGTGAGCATGAAATTGAGTTTGTGTCTGTATGAAGAAGTGTAACCCGGGACCATGCTATTTTCAAAAAAAGTTGCTTTATTTGTATTATGTTTTTTTGTTGTGAAAACCCAAATAAAATTTTCAAAAAAAATAATAATCTCAAATTTATGAAACTACACTTGAAACTATGAAACTGGGGTTAAAGAAATCTCAGAAATATGACTTTAAAAGAAATGTGAAAAGATAATCATGGATTGTTGGTTAGTAAGTCCACAGAGTGTTTCTGCCCAAAACTTGTTTTCATCAGTTTGTTTTCTCTCTTAATGACACAATATCCACAGATTATCCTCAGATAATATTCATTTCTTGAAATATGTAACCACATACACTTATATAAAACAAGATATTTTCAGTGAACAAGAAATTTAAAAAACATATAGTTAAATGAAGAACTGCTTTCCATAATGTTTGAAGATTTTTAAAATGCAAATATTTCTGCTCGCAATACAGCACCCAGCCAAAATGTAATCATTAGGTGAAATATCAGAAAACATTTATATGTTGATTCTTTTTTAAAATCTAATTTTATTTCTACAATTGCAATTTTATTTATCTAAGCATAAATAAACAAATAATTTTTCTTTTTCTATTTGATATTTAAACAAAGAATTAATTGTTATACAAAAAATCCTTCTATTTTCTACTTCCAGACTTAATATCCCTGGTATTATATAGTTAGGTGCATTCACTGAATCTACCTTGATTATCAGCAGTTACTCCAAAGTCTTATTTTTCTTATTAAACTATGAAAAATATCCCACTGAACGACAGAATGCAAAAGAACATACAAAGGGTTCCATATTAGAGAATAGCATTCCAGTCAATCATTTCAATTTTTTAAAATGGGTGGCTTAAGTCCTAAAATAATTTGTACACACTGTCTTCCAAAACGTTGATTTGGCTTTCTAGATTAGAGCAAGGTCTTCATTGCTACATCACTTTGATATATCACATTCTTATGAACATATAGAAAGCCACCATAATAAAGTACTCACTTGAAATGGTTCTCCTGTATCTGTTAAGGTAGCAGAAGAGATATCCAGAACTGAGCCACAGCCTCCAAACCGTTCATTTTGGCAACCATATACAACCAATGGGATTTATGCAGATCAATCAAGGCATTAACTAGGTTAGATAAGAAATCCTACACAGATAGTATATAATATACAAATAGTAACAATCCTGTTAAATTTGCAGTCCAGCTATTTTGATATGCCAGTTTTTCACCACCACCATAATCAATACAACAATGTGGAATCACAGCTGCCAGTTTTTTAGCTGGGTATTGGCCTTCTTACACACTGAGTTCTTCCCAAGGACCTAGGATATTGGACCATATTGGCATAGTGTATGTTCAGATCCAATCTGGGGTTTTTTTTTGTGATTGACAGATGGAAATGTTGACAATGCAGAGATTTTCTAAATGCGGTCCAATATTTTTTTGATATGCCAATAACCACTGAGATCACCACAGCAGGTTTATACCATAATCTTTTATCTTTGATTTTCAGTTCTCAATACTCTTGTAATCTCCAGGTCTTTGTCTTCTATTCTACTATCTCCTAGTATTGCCATATCAATTTTCCACATTTCCTTCTTTTCAACCACAGTTAAATCTGGTGTGTTATCAGCCAAGACTTTTATCAATTTGCATTTGGAATTCCCACAATATTTTAACTTGCTCATTTTCAACAACTGTTTCAATTAAATTTTCTCATCAATTTTTAATTAATTGTTTTCATGTGGTTTTTAATCATTTATGCTGTTATTACAGTAATTCTTCCATTTGATTTTTACTAAATCCATTTTCAAGTTCTTTTATCCATCCAGCATTTTTATTATAATCTTTGTGAGTTTCCCATAGATCTTGCCAAAATTGAATTATTTTATTTTTTTGGTATTCCATTTTTTTAAAAATTATTATTATTATTATTATTATTATTATTATTATTATTATTATTATTATTATTATCATCATCATCATCATCATTATTATTTACATTTGTACACAGTACTGCCCCAATTCCCAACTACCCCAAAATACAACATTAAAAGCAAAAAGCAATGTAGTAATAATAATCTCCTTTCATTTACAATAAATATATTCATTCTTTCCTTAGATATCTTATAACAAAAGTGATAACTTCTCAAGATAAAATATTTCTCATTTCCCCCTACTCGGACAAAAGATATCTCCCATGCATAAATTAAGGACAGAAATATTGATGAATTTCTTTCCTATATCCCATCAGCCAGAACCAGAAATTTAACAAAATGTTTTAAAGAAAAGAAGCTTAAATTAGCATATTCCTGTCATAGGAAATTTCCAAAATTTCATATACCACACAAGCCCTTGCCCTGGCTGATGTGGACTTGTCCCTGAATGTCAACCTACTTTTCTATCCTATCCATACCAACATTTGCTAGTAATAATTCAGAATTTGTATGACTCTGAATATCCAATTGAAGAACAATAGCATACAGGACCTTCTTTCCATGGTTCCTCAAGGTGGGAAACAAAATTAAGGATTAAGTGGCCAACATTTGGAGAAGGATACTCATCATTCGAAGTGCAGCTGCACACATAATACAGGGCTCAACTGTGACATATAATACTGTGTGTGTAAAAACTTCCTCAGGTTGCTTCTTGTGCTGTTGACACCAATCTAAGACCTGATCAATTGCTACCATTTCTGCATGGCGAGTAGCCTATGGGAATAAAACAAACAAAAAAAATTAGAACTGGTGCCACATAAAATGGGTTACTTTGCATATAAAGTATCCTGACCTTTGGTAAAAGCTTCAAAAACCTGGCTTTGCCAATTGGCCTGGTGCTCCAATAGGGAAGTGTCACATTGGAGGTGATGGATAGATTAATAACAGATCCAAACACTCCTGCTCATCCTACTCCCACCCTTCCCAACCTTTAGTTGAGTTAATAATTTATATAGCACTTTATTCTTGTTATATACATGCTTTGTGTAGTGTTATCCTTTTTAACACTATAAGCCGTCCACAGTTACACTGTGATAAGTTACGTGGCAAACACATTTAATAAAATAAATACAACACACACAGTGGTGGGATTCAAATTGCTTCCTACTGGTTCTATGAGAGCGCGCAGCACTCAAAGCCCACTCCCAGAGTCAGTGCTGGTGAGATGAGCTGTTTTTTTTGGCTCAGCTGAGGTACGGCAATCCGCTCTGCGGCGTGAATCAGCTGAGCTAAAATATAGGACACAAAGCGGTGGGGGCAGGTGGGCAGGGCAGCCAGAAGTGGTATTTGCCAGTTCTCCAAACTACTCAAAATTTCCACTACCGGTACACCAGAACTGGTCCGAACCGGCTGAATAGCACCTCTGAACACACATGTAAGGAAAAATAACTCTTGTTTTTAATAGAATTACAGGAACTAATGACCTAGGACAGGTTTCCTCAATCTACTGCTCTCTAATGTATGGAGATGAGCATTTTCAGAATTACAAGACAGTATGGCCACTGATTGAGAAAGGTTAGTTTTCCTTAGCTCTGCTAAGCATTGTATTCTCCATGCTTTCCATAGTTTGCAAAACCTGAACACTAATTTGCTTGAGGTAGTCCAGATTCTGTTTGGATTAAGGCAATTAAAACAATTCACTGAAGCATGGAGTGAAATATTTTCTTATGCCTGAGGATGCTTGTTGTATTGTACCAAAAGACAAGGGCAAGATTTTAACTCAATGTCTTTTAGAATTTTCTTTATAAGCGAAATAAAACAAAATAACAAACATGAGACTGACCCTTGTTGGAAATTTGTCACAATTTATTTATTTATTAGCTAGGCTTATAGCCAGGGGTGGGATCCGACAAGGTTAACTACCAGTTCGGTGATTTACGAGGTTCAGTGATTTACGATGTGCTTCCCTGCAGGCTGCCGGCGTGCGCCTGTAAATCGTCATCAGCATGCTGCGTGCAGAGAAGCAGCCTTTGAAAAAAGCCCCTTTTTCCTGCTTTTTTAACTGCAGCTGTGACTCGCACGGCAGTTGAAGTTGAAAAAATCAGGAAATAAAGGTCAGGTAAGAGCCCGGGTGGGCAGGTGGGCAAAAACATCAGCAGACATAGAACCGGTTCTATGTCTGTTGCTCTTCAGAGCTACCCGTTCTACAGAGGTGGACAGAACCAGTAAAAACCCACCCCTGCTTATATCCTGTTTTTTCATCAAAAGCTCAAGATAATGTTCACAGCATCCTCTCCTCCAGTTCTTTCTCACAACAGCCTTGTGAGCTGAGAGACAATAATTGCTTCCAAATCACCCAGGAAGCCTCCATGGCTGAGGGCAAATGATAGTGTCGATCCAATGTCTTCAAAAGTATACCATGCTGGCTCTTGGGCTGAAAGAGAACAACTGGCCAGGTAATTCAGGAAACTTTGGTGGATGAGAGTAGACTTCAGTTTTTGCTTTCCTAATCCTAGCCTGTCACTCTAAGTGATAAATCCTCATGGCTGTCATATAAGAATCTTCATACTATCTACTAACAACAAAAGTCCTAGTAGAATGGGGTACAATATTTATATTTGTGTAAAGCATCTACACAAATCTAAGAGTTGCAAATGGTTGCAATTCTTTTTTATAACGGATTCTAAAAATTTCCATTGTAAGGAAGAGAAGGTCAATGTCAACCAATATAGGTGAGATCTTATTTCACTACACTGATGTTATTTTATACAGTGCCTTCTGTTTTTATTTTACTGGAGCGATTCCAAAAGCCAATCCCAGAACAGAACAACAACAACAAAAAAAAACACCTGCAATAGCCACAGAAATTCAGTATCAAAACAATGAAGATCATCCCCACCTCCCCCCAAAAAAACAAAGGCATGGAGCTGTGTCTCTGCTTTACTTTCTTTTCCTTCTCAATGTCTGAAACAGGTAAGGACAAAGAGAACAGGAGAAAAACAGCTGTTTGATAAAAAACAGGATTGGCTACAAGCAAAAAATTTTCTCTATCTGTCAGGGATTAACTTTGTATTTTCTATTTAAGCTTTCCAACAATTAATGTAAAGAAAAAGATTGATCTACTAGTCATAAAAAGCAAACAGACAGCATAGGAAATGCTCTCATGAGCTTTATGCAGGTTCATGGATTACATCACCTGGTTTTTTTCCCAATTATGGCAGCATTTGGCACCAAAGTCTTTAAATGCATCTACTTTCATTTCTTTGCAATACTGTATAATCTACATCAGCGCTCCCTAACCTTTCCAGGTTGGCAGCCCAGCACAGGGGTTGGGTGGGGAAGAGGGGGTGGTTTTGTGCGCGGGGCAGGTACGCATGCACCAACACACAGCTTCATTTGAGATTGACAAGACTCTCAAAGCAGTTTATAAACTGCAGTCATATCAACAAAATAAAAAACAGAGCAAGAATAAAAATCATCAGTAAAATCTAGAACTTCCTGTACCTTTACCTCCTGTGGCAGGAAGAATCTTTGGAAAAGAAGTTTTGAAAATAATTGCAGTATTTGGGTGGATTCAAGCAGGTGAAGGGAGCCCTGAAGGAATTCAGGAAAAGGGGTGTTTAAACCAACCACCGTTATGAAATGTGCCTGGTATTAACTAATAGTATACCTTGTTTCAAACTAGCAGGATATGATCTCTGTTTTTGTTTATTCAGTAATCCCGTTGCTCCATTCTGAATTTCCTGTAGTTTCCAACTAATCCAAAAGACAGTTCAAAATATTGCCCATAGAACATTTACCCAAAATTGCATCACTTGGTCAGTGTATCACTTTCTAAGAAGGGTGATTTGTAAAACCAATCTAAATGTTTTAATAAAACATACAGTTACAAAATAAGAAATGTTTTCTGTTTAGCAAAATATGTACAATCTAAATATTTAAGGTTGTACTCTTACTGTTTTTTATATAGCTTATATATTTCATGATATGCTTTGTACCATAAATTTGTAAGTACAAATTGAAAACAATGGCTTAATTAATTCTTGGATATGAAAGTGTATATGAAAGTATGCTACTTAAAAAAAGGAACTGAAGATATGTGATTGATAGCAAATGTGAAGCAAATAGAATGCATTTAGCTATAATCTATTGTTATAATACCATCTTACAAATTAATTTTAATGTGAAGTCTTTCAAGAGATTATGCTTAGCAGGTGCCATAAATGCTATAAAACACTCTAGGGTGCAACTACAATCACTGCCTGAGAGCTGGCAGAATTCCTGACTTAAAATGCTCTCAGTTCTTATTAAGAACTGTTAAAATTCTCCCCTCATAAAATCAATTAGATAGAGTTCACTATTTTGAATGAATTGCCATGGGGACCAAGTTTTCATCATCTCTAACTATGCTGAAGACTTCTCAAGGAGTAGGGTTATAGTTCATCATCATAACAAACATGTATTCAAGTCAGATTTGGCAATTGTTCTTATTGTTATACTTGATCTCTTCCCATTCTTTGTAGATTAATAACCCAGTAATGGCTCAGAAGGGTATTCCGTTATGCACACATGAGAAAGAGATAAGAGAGAGAAAGAGAGACAAATGAGAAAATGATGGAGGGAGAGAATGAGAGAGAGGGAAAAGAGAGAAACAAATGAGAGAGAAACAAATGAGGGAGAGGGAGAGAGAAATGAGAGCTGGAGGAAAAGAATGAGACAAAGGGAAAAGAGAGGGAAACATGAGAGAGAGAAGGGGGAGAGAAAGGAAGAGAAAGAAAGAAAGAAAGAAAGAAAGAAAGAAAGAAAGAAAGAAAGAAAGAAAGAAAGAAAGAAAGAAAGAAAGAAAGAAAGAAAGAACTCTCTCAGACCTATGATGAAAGCAATGGCAAGCTAGATCTCTTGCCAAGAAAACTGTAGTTTGCCAGAATTTTGTGAGGATCTTTCTATTTATATATGTTGTACAAAGGATAGGATACTCTAAATCACTTACATTTTTTGTTTCGTTAACTTCATTCCTTCCTTTCCCCACAATCTCATTATTGTAGACCATGAGGCAACCAACAGGTACTTCACCATTCTCAAGCGCATCTTTAGCCTATCGATACAAAGTAATTAGCAACAGCACTGTTAAGAAGGATGTGGTGTCATATTTATCACAGATTGCAAGTTCAGAAGCACAATGCATCCAGCTGCATTTACTCCATTACAAGTAGTCTGGGACCGGAAACTTGGGTCAATAAGTGACACAAGACACTAAGTGGAAAATCATATGACTATGACTGTGCTTATGACTTAACTTCAGATTTTCTTTTTCCCACTCCCCAGCACTTCGGAATGCTCACTCAGGTGCAAGGATAATTAATAAGGGAATTGATTTTTGTATTTACATTAATTGTAGAGGAAAAGATTAAAAGCAAGCAAGTAGGCACACAATGGAAAAACACATCAAAAGGAATGCATTGGAAAAAAAACAGCCAGTGCTACCTTTTGATGTGTATTCTCACTGTGTGCTTGTTTATTCTCTTATAATCCTTTCCTCTCCAATCTCTCTTATCAGCCATAAATGAGATCTATCTATGCAACTATTTTTCCTAATACAAGAACAATAATATACAACAATGCTCATAAGAAACCAACATTTCTCACTGAATGGAACATACATAGCAAAATAAAGGACATATATGTTGGCACTGACTTCTGCCCCCCTCCCCATTCTCAAAAGAAAAACAAACCGAAATTAGTACACAGCAAGAAAAACGCCACACACAACTGTGATTTATTGGCTGAGCTATACCTGAATCAATAACTTACTCTGGTTCAATTACATTTTCATTTACAATGCCTTTGTTTAATCAGTCAAAGCAAATGCTACTCATATAATATGTTTAATCTAGTGGTTAAGGCACCAGGCGAGAAACTGGGAGATTGTGAGTTCTAGTCCCACTTTAGCCATGAAAACCAACTATGTGATTTTGGGCCAGTCACTCTTTCTCAGCTCAATCCACCTTACAGGTTGTGGGGAAAATAGGAGGAGGAAGGTATGTTGGATATTTTCACCCCAAGTTATTTATAAAAACAATAAAAGTGGGATAAAAATATAATTAAATAAATAAAATACTGTAATAGAGGGCAAAAGTAGACATATGGATAAAAGTTCTCAGGAAAGATAAACAGTTCCTTCTTCCAGAACAAAGCTTGTTTGTTAGACTATTGAAGGTGAGGTTCAATTGCTAAGGTTAACGCTATCTTTGGGCAACACATATTAATAAGGAACCGAGGGCTGGTAATTTGGAGGCAGGGTCATCTTTCCAGGGTAGGATCCTATTCATCACATGAATATTCACTCAAAGCCCTCTCAAATATATTTCTACTCATTTTGTCAATCTAGAATTTTAGGCTTCATGGTTAGCTTGTTAATAAAGGTGATGTTAGCATTTTAACATAGCAACCATGCCTCCTGTTAAAGTTCAGGAAACTATGTTTTTCTTTTAGCCAAAATATTTTTTTCTTTTACTTGCAAAACCTAGCCTTTTGGTAACTAAACAATAGGAGGGAATATTCTGTAAGTCCTTGAATACACTTTTAAGTTTTAAAAAAGAGGCAAAACCTGTCTGGAAAAGAAAGTGATGCAATCCATGAATTTCCCACTTGTTGAACATAAACCTAGAATCAAGGTTTTTTTCTATTGCTCAATTCTCACCTATAATCAATGTCTGATTACTTGCTTTCTGATATATTACAAATACTGTAAATGTATCATTTGTTTCTGTACCTCATTTAAAGATTTGACACCCCCCCTCCATAATAAATGCTTTTTGTTTTGCCTGAATTAACAGATAACAGATAATCAGAGTTGGAAGGGACCTTGTAGATCACCTAGTCCAACTCCCCGCCCAAGTGGGAGGAGACCCTACACCATTTCTGACAAATGGCAATCCAATCTCTCCTTGAAAGTCTCAACTGATGGCGCTCCCACAACTTCTGAGGGCAAGCTGTTCCATTGGTTGATTGTTCTGTCCAAAGGTTTCTCCTTATTTCCAGGTTAAATCTCCTTGTTCAGTTTCCATCCATTATTCCTTGTCAGGCCTATTATTTGGTGATTCATATTTTTGAGTGGATGAAGAAGCCTCTTTTGCAAAAGTAAAAATCTCTCTCTCTCAAATTCAGGGATCAAGTTCTTATCATCTCCATGCCAAACCTTGGATGCTTGAGTTTCTAAGCAACAATGTCTGCCATTAGCTTTTCCTTATTAATATAGCTATGACAGTTGGAACTGCACTTCCAAATAATTCTTCAGGTTAGATTCCTGCCGTTCTGTCTAAGGTGATGCTAGGGAAATTGGTTTATAAATACAATAATATTTGATAGATGAGGGGTCCTCAGTGCTCTCTGAGCTTGTTTTCTTGCCATATGCCACCATGTTATGTCTATCAAGAGCCATGGTGGTGTAGTGGTTAGCATGCAGTACTGCAGGCTGACTGCTGGCTGCCCATAAGTTTGGCAGTTTGAATCTCACTGACTCAAGGTTGACTCACCCTTCCATCCTTCCAAGGTCAGTAAAATGAGGACCCAGGTTGTTGGGGGCAATAAATATGTTGACTCTGTAAACCTCTTAAGAGAGGGCTGTAAAGCACTGTGAAGTGGTATATAAGTCTAAGTGCTATTGCTATTACCCAAACTAGGAAACATCATCAGTACTAGTCATGATGTTGTTACCTAATCTGGATAATGATCATCAAGCACTGTGATGTTACCTAGTTTGAGTAATGAAATGTCTGCAATTTTTTTCAGGAGGCAACTGGACTTTCTTGTTTTTTCTTTGAAGACGTTTTACTTCTCATCCAAGAAGCTTCTTCAGCTCTGACTGGATTGTGGGGAATGGAAGAATTCACATTCCTTGCAGACAGATGGTAATTTGCTCCTTTTAGAGAGGGGTGTCAAACGCGTGTCGTCACAGTGTCGTATTTCCCAGTCGAAATCTGGCCGTATAGAAATCTGTTGGCCAGGGGAATCAGGGCAAGAAATATTTTGGCGGATTGGCGACACATCAGGTTTATAATACAGTTCGCGCTCGGATCGGTCCTGCTTAACCCGCCCTGCTCGCCTTCGAGCGGACCCCCCCGGGTTTTAGAGAGTTGTTGAAGCATTTGGAGGTTTGTCTGTGTCCTCAGGTCACCTGGTTCCTATCGTCTTTAATTTTTTTCTCTGGTAATCCATTCATACTCCTACACCATTCAAAGGATGTTCATCCCAAATTGGATAACTAAAAATCTACAGAGATTCTCAGTCATTCAGGTCATGGTTGTCCCAAAGGTGCTTTTTCTCAGGAGGCAACTGCACTTTCTTTCTTTTTGTTTTTCTTTGAAGATGCTTCACTTCTCATCCAAGAAGCTTCTTCAGCTCTGACTGGATGGTAGGGAATAGAAGGATTTGTTTGTCTAGTTGTCTGCAAGGAATATAAATCCTTCTATTCCCCACCATCCTGTCAGAGCTGAAGAAGCTTCTTGGACAAAAAGCGAAGACAAGAAGTCTTCAAAGAAAAAAAACAAGAAAGTCCAGTTGACTCCTGAAAAAAAGCCTGGATGACTGAGAATCTCTATAGTAATGTCTGCAAGAATATAACCAAATTCAGAGAGCACCAAGGACTTCTCATTTTAAATCCCCTGGAAACCTTATTTAAGATGATCGGAAGAGACATCTGACCGAGAGAGAGAGAGGGATAGCACAAAAGATAACTCCCAAACCATTCACGGGTGGATGTCGCCCAGTAAACGCGTTTTCTTCCAGTATCTCCCAACTCCGAAAAGCTCGCAACCCTCTGTTTCCTTTCTTTCTTTTGCTTGCGGGACGACCTCTCCGCTCATAACCCCTTCGGTTGCTTCTCTGCGAGCGAGCCCTCACCATATCTACAGCTTTGTCCATCCAGGCCTCAGTTTCCCCCGCGCTCGCCCGCCACCTCTCCGCCGCTTCCATCTCTGTAGAGGAAAGCGTCGCCGCCGCTTACGGAACGGAAAGTAAAGGGCAAACAGATCCGAGGGGGAACGAAATGAAGGGCGAACCGCGGCCAAGCTGCCGGTGAGGTGGAGGGGTTGGGAGACTCGAATTGCGAGGAGGATGTGGGCCGAACGAAGCCGGCGGAGCTTCCTGCGGCGCGCGGGGGACGGGTGGGCGGAGCGGCGGCTTTACTGAGAATCCTCATCTGCCGCCGCCGCCGCCGCGATGCTGCTGGCCGTGTGGGGCTTCTTGAAGCGTCACAAAAAGAAATGCTTCTTCTTGGGCGCTTTCCTAGGCGGTGAGTTTCTCCCCACTCCACTCCGGGCATTTTCCGGGCCTTCGCTTGCTCTGCTGTCCAGAAACAGCTGTTAACAAGCAGCCCTACCTGATCCCGAGCGCCCCCTGCGCGTCCGCCCCCCACCTAAAATCTGCAGGACGTTTTCTGCTCGCCCCTTTTTAAGTGTGTAGGGTCTCCCGCTTGGGCGCGGGTGGGGGGGGGGGTTGGACTAGATGACCTACAAGGTCCCTTCCAACTCTGATTATCTGTTATCTGAAGTTTAGCTTCGTTTTATCCAGAAGTCAGCCCACTATGCCGAGTGGGCTTTCTCCTAAGCAAAGGGTGCATAAGGATTGCCACCTTAACTCCTGGTTAATTTACCCATTTTCTTCTTCGTTCTTGGTATGTTCACCTATGTTGGCTAAAAATCCCATCCTCTTGCTCCAGGGGTCGATATGGTAAGAGTTTCCTCCTACTGACCCCCACTTCCCTCTTTTCAAGACTGTCTTTCTTGCTCCTTGTTGTACATATCTTGATATTTCTTCCTTTTTAACATTGATATCTAAATAAATATACTATGGTGAATTCATTTATATATCATTTGTTACAGCAAACCAAGTTAAAATAAACTCAAGCAATAATGAACAGAAGATTCAAGCATATGCTTACCTGAGCTCATATTTGCCAGTTTTGGCTTGAATGTTTCCCCCTTTTTAGATAAGAGTTACAAACCAAGTAAATTTAGCTGTAATTCCCAGAGCATTATCTTTAGTAAAAGAAGAAGAAATAACTTCTTGTTGATCATTTGGCTCTGGAAAATAAGTGGCAGATTTATGGGGCCTTGTACAAATAGGACAACGAAAGAAAGGATGAGAGAGCTAGTCACGTTTGCTGGGCCTGGGTGAAAGCAATGTTTCAAAACCTGTCTTGAAGCACTGTTAATGGTAGTAGTTGCTTTTGCAACTGAGTTTAAAATCTCCTCTCACTAGAAGATTCTGAATTCATAAATATATTTCATTGAATGGGAAATTGTAATTAAAAGAAACCAAGTTGCCAGCTTAGTATAAATAAATAATGAAATGGAAACTGATACATTGTACAACAGAAGAGTGCTTGATTAAGAAATGCTTAGTTAAGAATTTATCTTGCCTGAAAAGTTCCCCCAATGGAGATGTAGAGCCTACTGATGAAAGAGATTCAAGTTCAGACAGGTTCTTTAATTGGTTCACATGTTCTGGATCAACCTCCCTCTTCATTTACAATTACATGAACAGACTTGTACAATACTTTCTTGTTTCAAGTGTATCTTGTCACCCACTTGAGAAAGTAACTTTTTTTTCCTAAATACAGAAGCTTCACTCCATGGTCTTGCCAAATGCAGTTCTTTCTTTAATGCTTCTCTCGATGTATATTATTCTTGAGCTGATCAACCATATCCCAAATTGTCAGTAGCTTGGTATTTCAGAGAATGTAGTGTGATATGTATGTATGTATGTCTTTTGTAGGGGTTTATGTACTCGGAAAATATGGTCAGAAAAAAATGAAAGAAATTCAAGAAAGAGAAGCAGCAGAATATATAGCACAAGCAAGAAGGCAGTATCATTTTGAAAGTAACCAGAGGACTTGCAATATGACAGGTAAGGTAGTACTGTAGCTATTTTGTTTGTCAAAGAAATCAAAGTCTGAAGCTCACTGTCTGTCAAATTCCCTTTTTTTCAGTACTTGTTTTAACATCTAACTCTTGTTTCTTTAATGAAACAATTGCTGCAGATTAAATAATGTTTAGAACAATGTTTGCTAACTTGGGCAGCTCATCAAAACATAACTACCATAAATACAAACAGATTTATAAGCTATTTTTTTCTATTTCTAAATTGTTAATTGACTATAAATCATAACTGAGCGGAGGCAAAATATGATTAGTCTTAACAGTAGTTTGGTACTATGTTTGAACTAAATCGGTACTGTTAGTCATACCAATACGGACAGGTTAGTATAATAAATAGGATTCAGAAAGTCGTATGTCTAGTTCTGCATTTTCAGGAGGGCTCTTTTTTTTTAATCAGTAGTGTGTAATCTCACATAGCAGATTCCTTTTGAAACTGATGGGCTGTCAGTGATCCTTACATTTACAGTTTTCTAAAGGTTATTTTAAATAAGCCTTAAATATTTCTACCAATGTTATGTTATAGAGATCTTTACATCCAGTTTTACAGTAACATCCTCACTGTTATAATCAAGTTATTATTTTTACTTTGTTAATGATGCTCCATACCTTCTAATAATTCTTATCATCTGCTTTTTAGTACTATCAATGCTTCCAACATTAAGAGACACTTTGATGTATCAGCTGAATTCTGAGAGTCTCACTTCCCTGCTGAAAAACAAGTAAGCATAAACTGTCAAGAGATGATAAGTGCACCAACGTGCCTACTGTCCCTGTCCTATTGTTTCTTTTTATTTTTCTTGCATGTATCCATTTCATGTATTCATAACTATGTTTATACTTATGCCTGTTATCTTATAATCGCTTGACAAAATAAATAAAATAAAAATAAATAGTTTGTTTTGAATGCCTGTCCTTTAGGTTTTAGTAGTATGTATGTACATAATGTTAGCATGCACAAACGATTTGTATTCTGTAACAAAACACTCTACCCATGTTTCCCTGAAAATAGGACTGGGACTGATATTTTGGGGGGCTCCAAAATAAGCACTAGGGCTTGCTTTCAGGGATGTCTTATTTTTTTCCCATGTATGAGAGGCCCACTTCTGCTTGCTAGTGGCTGCAACGGGGCAAACCGCATGGCATGCCAGTGCTGCTGTAGCAAGGCAAGGGGGTGGAAGTGCCCCATATGCCCTGCGCCAGCTTACCTCAGGGCCCCACAGCCAGACCATCATGCCCCAACACCTGTATCTTGTTGCAGCAGCTCCAGCAGCCCCATCCAGCAGGACCCAGTGTGGCCACCAGCCCACTTCTTATTCTTGTTCATGGCCACAACAGAGCAGGCAAGCCAAGAGACGGTGGGGCAGAGTGGGGGGGTGGCTATGGGAGGCTTGTCTTTGTGTCTCTCAGCTTTCCTGCAGCTGCGCAGCGCATCAGGATCGCTTGCCTTCTCCCCCACGCCTCTGCCTCCATCTGCTGCCAATACCGCTGTGCAAAGGTGAGCATCCTGCAGCCACTTGCCCGCTCTGGCCCACCAACTCTTTGCTCTCCTACGTCCCATGTGGCATGTCTGGATCTCATGCCACCCCCACCCCCCACTTGCTACTTGGACAGGTAATCAACTCACCGGTGATATGCAAGCTGAGGCTGCTGCCAAACACCATCAACCCCTGCCACCTCTGGTACTGACCACGTCCCCCCACTGACGACCTTAACTAGGGCTTATTTTGGAGTAGGTCTTATTTTTGGAGAAACTGGTTAAAGTGTTTTCTTGCCAAAGTCATGTAAGATTTAAATAGCTTATCGTGTACTATATGAATTGACTTTAAGGGAGGAAAACGTTGCCATTAAAGTGTCTGAATCCTTTTTTTCATGCTATTGCACGAAACTCCTAGATGATTCTGCGTTCTGGTTAAATTACTTTTTTTTTAACATGTCTTCTGAAATATTTATTACCAAGGCAACCTAGGGCTACACATTTGTATTTTTTTCAGCATCACAAATACAGATTTATTCCAGTGCTATATGAGCAATCGTGCTTATGCAGTTGAACTTCTGTTCCTTTCCAATGTGCACAGAAGAATGGGTAGGATTAAGAATCCATTCTGTTGATGGAACAGCGTCTCTCAACTGAATGGCATCATTGCATAAGCTCCTGTGCTTTGCAAACATTCTCTTTATTACAGTATCACTTTCCAAAATCCCAGCATTTATTTTCTCCTTCATCATATTTTTATGCTTGATTTTTTTTTTGTTTGAAGTGGACTGAAATGGAGCTCTTCAATTAATTATAAATGTGTTTATTCTTTCTGTAGGCCAGCCAATAAATTAGAAATATGGGAAGAATTGAAGATTATAAGTAAGTCAAATGAACCATTGTGCTTGTGATCCATTGAGCCTCTTTAGGTATACATAGAATGAAACTTTTCTTTCTTCAGTATTACACTTTCTGGCTACTGTGCTTCAAGCACTATTCCAATGAACATTATGATTTGTCATGAAGAAAACACATTTACTCAAAAGTAAACCTTACTGTTTGTTAAGTGGAAATGTTGAATTAATGTTCTGACCAAGGCTTCCTGAGACCGTAATTAATCACACGCTTAGTCCAAACAATTTTCTTTTTATTTCAACGCTGGGAATTATGCTCATTCCCAGCCTGTAATGAGTCCCAAACAGTCTCTTGAGATAAGCACCCACCTTTCTGTCCTTTGAATTGCTGCCAACAATTAAAGTGCCAAATTAACTGTAAAAAGACAAAGTCCACACAGAGCTTCAAGGTTTAATCTGAACAAAGCTAACAACGTTGCTTCCTGCAAAGGGTCCTGTCCCTTTGCTCCTCCTTTATGTCTTATGGGAGAGGCCAATCACCTCCAAGCGTTACTCCCGAGTCGCCCCTTTTGTCTTAACTGTTCTTGCCTTCTGGCAGCTCTGTGCACGCGCACACTGGGAACAGGCTCCCATTGTTCCTCTGCCTCACTGCTGTCAGATTCTGGAGGCTCTGGAGTCAGCACATAACTCCCAGATGTCCCTGGCCCCATCTCTGTATCAGACGCAGGACCCTCGTCCGAATCCTTCCCAGACTCTAGTCCGAGTCCTTCCCAGATTCCCGGACTGGCCCATGTTCCTCCCCACTGTCTTACTCTGCTGCCATCTCCGCAGGCTGCTGGTGGACCACAACAATTAATTTTGAATTCCCATATCTCTCCTGGATAAGTGATTTCTACCCTTAGATGTGTTGTTACTTTCCACCTTATTTTATTTTCTCTAATTTTAAACCTGTTTGTAATGTCATGTTTTTAAAAAAACAACCTATCTCCCACTACCTCAGCATTTACCACATAGCACCATTTAAAATTAAGTAGCAATCTCAGTTCACCAACACAAAGCACAATTGAAGTTTTAATTCTGTGTCCCTTCAAGCTCTTTCTTCACACTATTGTCAAGAGCAGTTGGGATGGTCGTTTGGCTGAATAGAAAATAGTCCTTTCCAAAGACTTGGAATAAGCAGGTGTTGTTTGGTGTTAGAGCTATCGTCCCAAGATGTACCCTGTTCCAAGTAAACTTGTCTTTTGCAATCGACTTATGGTAAATTTATCAGTGCTGATGGTGTACAGTGGTGCACCAGGTGTTTTGGGATTGCACCCAAAGTGCCTCTTACTATTGGTAGTATCTTTGCTTTCTTTTGCCACAGTCGTTCTACTTGTATTTGCAGGTGTTTGTATTTTGTGATTTTCTCCAGTTCTTTCTCCTTCTGTTCTGCTGTTTCCAGGTACTGCAACATCCACACTTTTTGTCTTTCTTGTCAACAATTTTAAGTCTGGAGTGTTATGTAGTAGTATTATTATTTAATATAGCTGCTTGCTCAGAAACACTCTTGCCATGTTTTTGTCTTATGCCTTCATTGGAAAACCTGCTTAGCTTAAGTTATTTCATCACCATTCCCAGGATGGTGACATGAACTCCAGCTGCCACACCCTCTGTGTATTATGTTAGAAGCTGTAGCCAACCTTGGAGTTGCTTTGTCCTCACTGTGATTCTAGTGGCCAGTGTGCCTTTCATCCAAAATTACTGGAAGAACTTATACTGTAGTGACTTGGCCTTTCTTTGTGCTAGGCTTTTGGGTGATTTTCCGCTTGACTTTTGCCTTCAGCAAGATTTTTCAGCACGTGCTTCACGATGCTTCCTCTTTGGTGTCATCTTTGCTACCTGTATCTCCTGCTTGGCCACACATATATATCTTCAGTCTCAAGAAGTCATCAGATTCAGTTATTATTTCACACCCTAAATCTTTTTCCTTTAACTTATATTGTACATCTGATTGTGATGTTTAAAAAGTTTTGTTGCATCAGCTACTATCCAATAGAAGCAATTTCACCAGGAGTCTCCTTAACACATGCACGTGATGATGTTATATTTACTTCAGTTCAAAATGATGTATTGCAATAGTAAAATTTATGGTTGTCATAGTTACCGGTAATTTGAACATGTCATAATAGTAAGAATAATGTTACATAGAATAAACATTCTGAAATTTTCCCTTTTGCAGTCCTTTTGGGAATTGTGTTTTCTTTGTTTCTTCCATTTTTTGCATTTTAAGTAAAATCTTTAAGCCCTTTGCTTCAGTAAATCCATGGATATAATAGCTTTTATTTAGCTAAATCTAGTACTTTGATTAGGTTGAGTTTTGAATTGTGCTATTCTTTTAAAGAGATTTTTAGAAAAATAAATAAAATTGAAATTTGCCCCCCAAATAATTTGTAGATGTATAAGTCTCCAAAAAGTACCATTACTATATGATTTTATTGATGAAATATATTATTTTTTAAAGATCAGTTCAGTATTTCATAGTCATTTTTTTGTTTTATTAAAGGTTTTACAAGAAGTATTGTAGCAGTATACAGCACATGCATGCTTGTAGTTCTTCTCCGAGTCCAATTAAATATTATTGGTGGATACATTTACTTAGACAATGCAGCAGTTTGCAAAAATGGCACTGTAAGTAGATTGTTTTCAAATAGATAAAATATCTTGGTTGAAAACTCAGAAAGGAAATCATACTTTGAATACATCAGTATATTTTTATGCTTGCTTAAGTCTCATTGAAACAGACCCATGCTGAAAATATTTATGAGAGATTTAATTTTCTAAAATGGAATGACGACCAAAAAGCATGGGATACCGATCTTAAAATACTTTCAAAAGACTATATTGTAACCTGGCACCAATCACCCTTTTCTTAAACAGTTTTTCAGAAGGACTGCAGAGGATTTGGTTGTGATGCCATGGCACCAATAAAGAGATGTGACTACAATTTTCATCTTTTTCATCATTTGGACTGGGAGTTAGGGAGGTGGAGAAATCAAGATATATTGTAAAATAAAAGAAACTTATCAGAGGATAGGTCTTTTGTGTGTCTTTGAGGCATTTGTTTTCTGGTAACATTTTGAGAAGTGGTTTGCCATTGTTTTTTTCCTAGGACTAAGAGAGAGCGACTGGCTCAAAGTCATTCAGCTGCCTTATGCAGGACTGGAATTTGCCATTTCCTGATTTTTAGCCTGATGCCTTTAAACCATTACACAAATCTGGTTCTCATTGGAGGTTTAATACATCAATTTTATTTGTAAAAAAAAATGTGTCGTTCTTCAGTTTGCTACCAAATTTTGGCAGCATAATCTTGGGCGTTCAGTGGCTACAAGAACCCCAGGAAGGCTATGGATTTGCCTGCCTTTGCTGCAGCTGTGCTTCCAAGATAGCTTTCATGTAGCTTTTAACGGGGGCAGGGAGGGGGAATGAATTGTTCTATTCTACTTTAAAAGATGACAGAGTCCTTTAAGAAGTACAATATCTTAGCAATTTTAGCAGCTACTGAAGAGGTGAAGAAGTCTGTGTTCTGATTTACTGCAAGATATGCAGGACAGTGTTCTTTAGGTAGAAGAAATGATACATAATATCTTTCTTCTTGCAGACACTTTTAGCTCCCCCAGAAGTTCAACAACAATATTTATCAAGTATTCAACACCTCCTAGGAGATGGTAAGTTCTCTATAAAACATTTTTACCTAAAATTATATTATGACGTTTGAACAAGTAGGAATTGATCTTCAATCGTTCTTCCTCTTCTGCCATAGGCTTGACTGAATTAATAAGCGTGATTAAGAAGACTGTGCAGAATGTATTTGAGAGGTATAATAGGGTCTTTTAAAAATCTAAACTACTTGGTTTGAATGCACGCTAGTAAGTTTAACTCTTCTCATTGCAGTGTTTCTCTCAAGCATGCCCTTTCCCTTTTGCAACTGGAACAGAAGCTAAGAGAAATTAGAAAGGTAATTGAACATCCTGAAGATTCTGCATCTGAAGAAACTGTACCACACTCTCAGCTATGTCATTACATGATGCCGGATGAAGAGAATCCTTTAGCTTTCCAGGTATTTTGCAAGTTATTAACAGCGGAGAATTGGTCTGACTCTGAACTACAATTGGGGGTTGATTCTGTATGTTTTCTGTAGAATTGGAACTTACTTTGAATCTAACATCTTTTATTTGGCTTCAGCTTTTCCAAATTAGGATGGGCAAAGAAAATTCCAGTGTGCAATGATTTCCTCATTTGTCACAATGTCTTTGTCAACATAGTGTATAGACAGTAAACTCTACTCCAGTGCAGTTCTTGAGTAGGGTCACAACAATCATGGTTGAATTCAAGATAAAGTCAGTTACACTAATTGTGAAAACATTCAGGTTGCCTTTATTCTCTCTCTTTCTAGGCTAATGAGCTTACAGAAAAAGATGTTGCTACCATTAAGTTACTTAATGAAACAAGAGATATGTTAGAAAGGTAAGTAGCCAAAGTTTGAGGACTTGAACCTGAGTTAATGCTAAACATCAACATCTTATGACATTTAAACAAGAAAAAAATGGAAATGTTAATAGATCAACTTATACAAATAACAGACAATAATTCTAAGACTCCAATAGCCTTTGTGCCGTACATCTCCTTCATGCCCTCAGAAACCTTAATTTCCACTTCTGTGTTGAGTAAATCATTATCATCACAGACAAGGGGTATGGATGGAGATCAGATTTACATCATTAGCATTGCAGACCTTTTTCTAAATTCATTGAAAAATTGCACACATGATCCAAAATGCAAGTTCTTGTGGATGTTGCTGGACCAAACCATAATTATTATTGTAACCAAATGGCCTGCAATTTGGGTACTGAAACAACTTGTTTATTGTCTGAGTGAGAAGCAAACGGATTCATACAGTAAAACTGAGGAGAAATGCATATAGTTGTTGGCAGCTTTGATATGAAAAGTGAAACAATTGCCTTAATTAGCATTTTGTGCTGATAAATGAAGTGGATGTTTCCATATGAGTTTACTGGCAAGTAATCATTTTGAACTATGATGTTGAGTTTATTTCCTTTATATGTGATGTAGGAGGGTGAAATGGAACTTCTGTCCTCCTGTATGTAACATCTATAATTCCCTAGAACATGTACAGCCTATGTTGTATAGCTTATGGTTTTGGGAACTGTGATTGAAAAGTTCAGTTTGTGCATGAAAAGGCAGCATGATACAACTTTAGTTTTTTTCCCAAGAATTATGAATAATACCAGGGAATATTTTCTTCATTCCAGCCCAGATTTTAATAGAGTTTTGACCAGTTGCTTAAATAGAGGATTCAGTCGATTACTGGATAACATGGCAGAATTCTTCAGACCTACTGAACTGGACATATGCCATACTGGCTCTCTGAACAGGTAAAACTGATTTTAATATTACAAATGCTCCCAGCTGTTTAGAGAATAGTGGGTTTTTTTCTATCCACTAAAAGTTGAATGGCAATTTCACAGTGGTATTTCAAGAAAAACACCCTTGCAAACCCTCTGAAAGAAAAAGTTATTTAAAATAGATGCATGGAAGATGTCCATCATGACAACTTCCACTATAGTTCTAATAAAAGTGTTTTTATTGTGTGCAGAGCAGGGAAGAGGCATAGATTGGTTGAACAAACATGACTACTTCGAACTGAATTATCCTATTACATGGTTTACAATCCTTATAAGTTAGAGTATTTTCTAGTTAATGTCTCTCATTTTGTTTTTATCGCAAGTTGTCAATTTAGGTAGAATTTAAGTAAAATGTAGAAAAATCAGCAACTTTTTCTGTTCCAGTCTAGGAAGAATCACATATAAATGGTAGCTCTTGCCTGTTTCCATTGCCAAAAAACTTTTAAGCAGGGGTGGTGTTAATATGGAATGTGTCTTTTCTTGTTTGAACATTTTAGTAGAATCTGCTTCTGATAATTCTTAAATTGGGATACTGCAGTCAGCTAATATGCTTGGCAGCCAACAAAAAACTGTGATGCGTATACTCAGCTCACAGAGAGATTGAGAAATGCTGAGTGTGTAAATGTGTTGGGATCGATCTATTTGAATTCCCACCTGCTTATCACTGTTGCATTGTATAGGGAGTTTATATTGCATATGTTCTTGCTGTCGATATTCAATATTTACAGTTTTATGGTGGCTGTGATATCAGTATATTGCAAACGTAATTAAGCAGACAAAACTTTTTCTGTATTTTTTTTCCCCTATCCTAGTCTTTCCAGTGCCAGCCTTCCTCTAGCCAAGATAATCCCAATAATAAATGGACAGATCCACTCAGTTTGCAGTGAAACACCTAGCCATTTTGTTCAGGTAAGAAAACCTTTATTTGTTTTAAAGTGTTTGAAAACAAGTCTACTCAAACCTGCTTGAAAATAAGTCTGACTTAGTTTGGTAAGATTTATTCTTAGGTAAGTGTCTATTAGTCTATTTTAAAATTATATATCATTCTTGCTAAATCTAAATTCCAATGAGTTTTAAAACAAAATTAAAATAACAGGAATAGGGAATATTACCTCAAATCATGAGATTAGGATATTCATAATTAAAGTGAGACATTTTATCGGCCTACTCTTTATTCTCATGACTAGACAGCAATAAAGGAGGAAAGCCTAATCTTTTTGATACAGAAAAAAAGTCTTTAGGCTTCCTTTATATTCCCACCCCTTGCTAAATGTTTTACATCTCTTCTATTTCATTATAAGTATTTTAATTTTGATTGTGCTGCGTTAGTGTAGATATGCTAATACTGCAAAGGTTCGATTTCTGTTCTTGATATCATGGTAAAAATGATATGCCATAATAAAACAGAGCAAAAACTGATCTGAATATTCTTTTTAGGACTTATTAATGATGGAACAAGTGAAAGACTTTGCTGCTAATGTATATGAAGCCTTCAGTACCCCACAACAACTAGAGAAGTAAACTATTGTTCAATATGTACAGAAGATACTATTTAGTATTTAGTTATTGTGACTATTCATTTTGATAATGAAACTCATTAACAAAGTGCAGTAGAATGACTATCCTTGTAAAGCAAACATTTTAAAAAATTCATTTCCAAAATTTTTATATTGGAATTCCTAAAGCTGAGTAAAGTAATTATTAATATTTAAAAAATCTTAGTGCTGTAAGCCTTTGCATTGAGGCAGTCAATTTTGAATAACTTGTTTACAAAAATAACAGCAGTGCAATAAACACTGTGTCAGCTGATGGTTTCTGAAGATTAATGGCAGTTTTTATAATTGCACAGACAACCAAAAAACCATGATGGAAAAACTTAAGTCCAGTCATTTTTTTAGGCTGGAGTAATAAATATTTCTGCAGTCCCTCTCCAATTCAGCAACTTATCAGTTGCTATCAGAAAAACAACATGACAGCGGGCAGATGGAACAAAAATAATCAAAGCCAGTTCTGGTGTACCTGATACCATTTTTCTCCATCGGTAAGTGAGAATGGCTTTTAGTTGAAGTTTTTCTTGGCACAAAACCACCATACAATTCTTGCACTACAACTGAATAAAAGGGGCTTTGATCAAAAGATCATCATATATTCCTATTATATTTCTGGTGGTAGATGAGTAATTATGCTTTTCTCTTTTTTAACCACCGAAATGTTTTTCTTAAGTTGACTTGGGGGAGCAGATAAGCAACCCAGCAGCAACAAGTTGGCTTTAAAGGTTTAGGTTCTTCGAACTGGGACTACTGACTACTACTATATGCTAAAGATCATCTGGTATCTGAAAAGTGCAGTGTTGAGCTTGCTGTATGAGTTTGGAGTTGAAATGTATTGTTTCTAGCAAAAATTATGTTTACACTGTTTATAAATGGCTATTGCTGTATACATTCATTTTGTAAATATTTTTAATTTGTATTTACTTGGAGCCCTACAAAATATCTGAATCACAATAAACTATTTTGACAGATTATATGCTGTCCTGATCAGTATTGTTTATGGAATTAGGAATTGATTGTTCAGATCTTATCCCCAGTTCTTTGAATATAGAGTAAAACATAAGATAGTTGCAAAGCTGCAGTGAAATCAGTTGATACAAATAATAAAAGATCTAATGTAACAATACAAGGTAACAGTAGCTAAATCTCAAAGTGAATTTATTCCTTTTGAAGTTGTTTTAGACAATTTCACTACTGATGCTCTGCACAGACATATATTATAAACATTTAGATTAAAAACTTATTTTTCATCCGATGTATTTTAAAATATGAACTAGGTCACCTGGAAATGGAGTGCATGTAGAAAGGCTATATAGCCCTATTAAAACATCAGGTTTTTTTTTAAAAAAAGACCAAGATAAACTACTTCAGAATTTTTTCCAACTTTCATCGAAATACAAGCTGTACAATTCAGTTGAAAAACTGAAATCTTTCAGGGACAAAAAACAAACATACAATAACGTGGTTGCATAAGTGTGCACACCTTTAAACTAATAGTTGTTGTTTGCTGTAAGAGGCAACAGAGTATATGTCAAAAAATCGTACTAGAACAATTGAAAATGGGCTTGATCGGTCACTTTAATCACTACTGTGTACTACTATTCTAGCCATAATTTGAATGTGATCAGTTAATTCTGAACATAGCCACGTCCCTACTTATAGGAGGGTGTGTGCCCTTATCCAACCATGTTATTGTAAGCTATTAATTCCCCCCCGAAAAGCTTTTAGTTTGCTTTTCAATTGATTTGTACAGCTTATGTGTTCTATTAAAGATAGGGGAAAAATCTGAAATAATCTTGGTCTGATTTTTTTTTTACATCTTAAAAACCTGGCATTTTAACAGGGCTGTGTTTAGCAGGACTTTCTATAACCACTATATTTATTTATTATGCAATTTATTTGCTGCTTATCTCATATCCGACCACTCTGGGTGACTTGCAACATAAAAACATTATAAAAACATTTAAAATCATCATTTATAAAAGAATACAACAGATAAAATCATTAACACAAGATGGCAAAGGAGGGGGTTGAAGCATGGGAAGAGGTGGGAACGGGTTTTAGTCAAACACATCTAGTGTGAAGTTTCCCCTTTAAGTTCCCAAGCCATCTGGCAGAGTCAGGTCTTCAGGTTCTAAGTCAGGAGAGTAAGTCAGGAAGAGTGGGAGCCAATCTTGCTTCAGGGTATAAAATGTTCAGAGGGCAGGAACCATGGCATAAAATTCTTCTCCTGGATCCCACTAGCCAGAATTCCTTAACTGACAGGATCTGTAGTATAACCTGTCTGTTGGCGCGCATGAGGTGGGCCAGTCTCATTGGGACGGTCCAAGTAGCCTGCACCCATCCCATGCAGGGCTTTAAACATGTATACCAGAATACTAGATCACTTTTATCTCCTCAAAACTAAGATCTAAGTGCCAGTAGACAATTTTCTAATCTCTTTGGAATCTTCTGAGGTATTCAAAATAATTAGAATAAAAGTATATTGTTAGGGGAAAGATTAAAGCCTCAATTTTAAAACAATTCTGAAACTCCCGTGGTAACTTCTTTCACTCAATTTGGTATTCTGTTTCACAAAAGATAGATTGTATTAAGAGCTATATTTAACATCATAAACTTCAATACTTCTGTTAAGAGCCATGGTGGTGCAGTGATTAGAATGCAGTACTGCAGGCTACTTCTGCTGACTGCTGGCTACCAGCAGTTCTGTAGTTCGAATCTCATGGGCTCAAGGTTGACTCAGCCTTCCATCTTTCCAAGGTCGGTAAAATGAGGACCCAGATTGTTGGGGGCAATATGCTGACTCTGTCAACCATTTGAGAAGGGCTGTAAAGCACTGTGAAGCAGTATAAAAGTGCTTATTGCTATTTCAATAACTCAGCATTCACTGGACAATGTCAATTTACTTAACCTTTCCTATTCAGCTTTTGTGATTGCTATATGCATTCTTCCATCAACTTTGCTTTAAAAGTATTAAGAGAAGAAAAGAAGATTGGTGCCTGAATTATTTTCTATTTTAAATCTATCCTTATTTCTTCAGTTACAAAAATTCAGCAGAGGAAGATTCTATCACTACTGTACATTAGTAAGCTGTAGAGTCCAGGCCCACTGATAGGGATATTTATTGAATGGCAACAGAGGTGCAGCCACCATCATTCCTTTTTCTCCCATAGAAATCCAGGGCAATGATTCTTCGTATCCTATTAGTTTCACCTGAAATTTTAAAAAACTATTATAAATGGGAGGAAAGTAGGAAGAAACATTTTCAAATGAAAAATGGATTCATGTGCAATAAGAAGAAATAATTAGCTGCTTTCATGGATTACACAAAATCATGGGTTGTTTGAAGTACAATTTAAAGTAGAAATATGTTAATTGGTGTTTCAATCCTATAGTCCCTGGAAATCCATTCAAATTCCCACACCGTTCAAAGGGAGTTCATCACAAAGTAGGTATCTAAATATCTCTGTAGATTCTCAGTCATCCAGGTCATGGTTGTCCCAAAAGTACTTTCTTTCAAAAGGCAACTGGTCTTTCTTGCTTTGGTTGAAGACATTTCACTTCTTATCCAAGAAGCTTCTTCAATTCTGACTGAATGGTAGAGAATTGCAGACTACAGGATTTAGGTGACCCTGGGAGCACAGATAAACCTCCAAGTGGCTTCAACAACTCTCAGAAAGAGCTAACAACCAGGTGACTGCAAGGAATATAATAAACCTTTTCATTCTTCACCATTCAGTCAGAACTGAAGAAGCTTCTTGGATGAGAAGTGAAATGTCTTAAAGCAAAACAAGAAAGTCCAGTTGCCTTTTGCAAGAAAGCACCTTTGGGGCAACTATGACCTGGACAACTGAGAATCTCTACAGACATTGAGCCACAAAAACAAACCAGGAACTAAAATATGGATCTCTGTCCATATACCATGCTCAGCCACAGTAGTAGTGGCTAATGCTATCTTGATTTGATAGTCTAAAACTCTGTTTTTTCATCTACCTTCCACATAGCATATTAAGTTAAAAAAAAAAGCCATTATGTAAATTTAGCAGTGTTCTGTACATTTGCTTAGTGGTGACTTAAATTTCATGCACAGAGATTGCTAAATTACATGCCCAAATAAAGTTCTAGGATGCCCAATTCCTTTGAACTTCTTCCACTGAAATAAAATTTGTTTTGGCTACAGGAGTATAAGTCATTTTTGGTTTAAGCGTACTTGAAATAAGTCATTCTATTATGTGAACTTGTTATTGCTACCCTGTACTATTATGGTTTTTGTCTCAGCGCTATGAAACCACTCATGGCTAGACTATTTGGTTCCTGAAACTTATTACACATTCTAGTTTCCCATTTAGATTTCTGAAAGGAAATTGGAGCGTGGAATAGGACATGTTGATAGAGATGAGCAGTTACATCAATTATCAGATGTTTCTGATTTACTGAAAGATCAGTTTGTTGTGGTACTTACACAGTCCAGTCTGACATAGTGTGTTCTGTATGCTAGTGCTAACTATTTCTCCAAAGTTCCACCTAAGCAGCAGTAAAAACAATCTTAAAAGTCCATGCTCCCCCAACCCCAAAAAGATAGATATAACAACCCCTATGCATTGGAAGAATGAGTGGGTCAATATGAAAAAATCTATAGTTTGCAAAGAGGCTGCCTATTGACATTTTCTGATGTCTTCAGCTATAATCAGAATCACTTACCTTTGTTTTCCCAAGAACGGCTTTTGGTTCACCCAGCGACAGAGTTCCTGAAGATGGCCACTTAAGAAAAATGGCATACAGAATGTTTTCTTTTGGTTTGAATGTGTACCTGATGGGGAGATTTTATTCTATTATGTATCTTCAGTCTTTCAGAATACAAATCTTTCCAAGACCTTTGAGAAGTAACAGTAATAAAACTATAACAGATATTTTTAAACATTAAATCGCTTGCCAGGAACAATTACAGTATGATACTTGGGGTTTTTTTTTTGGTTTTTTTGAGGAAGAGGAAAATCTAAGGGGAAAAAACAGATGACTGCCGCCCTGCTTCTTATCCCAAATGGGGAGAGCTGATATGTGAAGAGAGAATGCAATGACGATTGAGTTTTGTGATGACTATTTCCACAGACAAATAATCTAATAGTTTACCAATACTTGATCATTAAATGTTCTAAAATTGCATTATTTTTTGTGAAGAAAATGTTTTTAATAGCTTGCAGTTTTTAGAAATGCTAGTAACACTAATATTGAAGTATATGTACTGAAGTCCTAATAAGTAGCAGATTGGAGATGATGGGAGCCAGGGCATATTCTGGAACATATTATACCAATCTAGGGTTGTTATCTTACATCAGGAAGGAAGCACATCTTGAAATCACATCTTGAAGCAAACAGCCGTCTCAGGAAGTGATTAATTTGGATCAGAATAAATAGTGTCCCTCCCACCTATGTTTGGCCCTTATATCTACTTCTTTCAAAATATATTAGAAATCATACAAGTATGCATTAGCAATTGATGTCTCTAGCCAATAATCTACCAATCCATAAATAAACAATCCTACTGGAAACATCTAAATGTGTAAATCTCTCACTTCTACCATTAAATCTAACACTGAAACAAATAAGAAAGGCATGCTTCCTTATAATTTAGTTAATTTTAAATGCAGCTTTTTATCTAATCATTACTGCCCTGCACATTCTTATTTCTGACAGAATTTTTAAAAACTATGTTATCTGCAAATTAATGTTTTCAGAGCACTTTCAACTGATGAAATGTCGAGCAGCAATTTTTTATGTATATTCAAAGCCAGGTCAATGTGAATAATAGGAAATTGTAACTGTTCATCTTCAGCTGAGCATCTATTTTGGTTTTCTCCCACTTTTGCAGTCATCTAAATATAAAAATTCAGGTGCAATCTTACCCAGTTTTAACAATATCACCCTACCTGTATGATTGCAACATGAGGCCCAGATTACTCACAAGTAAATCTTGTTCATTTTACATATGTTTAAGACTACTTAGTTATTTTAATATTATCCAGATCACTGATCTCATAAACTCACCAGACTCCTGATGTTATACTATCATTTTGGGCTCGCCAAGGTGTAGTGTTGAAAATAGCTTCACCATTCAATGCCAACCAAGTCCCCATTTGCTTCAGACGCTCTTCAAATACAATAGGAATGCGACCGTCATGGGTGGGCCCAATATTCACCAAAAGATTTCCTCCACATGCTACTGTCTCTACAAGTTGCTGAAACAATTTAGGAAAATTATCAACACAAGATTCTAAAATTCAAAATATCCGTTTTGAGTTTTTCCGGTTTTAATCAGTTTTTGTTACAATGCTGCCAGTGCACTGCTATAGGTTGAAGCAAAGTACAACTATTCAAGTGGAGTTGACAATTCTATGAATCACTACAAACTTCTTATTCATGAGCTCATCAACATCCTGTTCTGTACTTTACATTGTCCTTTCGCCCTATTGGTCAGCTCTGTTCAACTACCTAATAGGTGAAGTTTCTCTTACTTCCTGGTGTTTCCTTTTGCTCATTTGCTGAAGAACAGATCTATGTTCTCTAGAGGGATACATATATAGCAGATTACTTACAGATTAAAACTGCAAAGTTCCCATCCCTATATCTGTTTAAAATCCACTGAATTCATAAAAAAGTAAACTGGTAAAAACATATTTTAAGCATTTGTATAGCTTCTTTCCAAGGCTGAAATTATGATGTTACAGAATAACATATTCAGGATTATGAGGAACTTCTTGTACTGCTAAATTGCTCAAAGAAATAACCTCAAGGCTTCTGCTGGGAGAAATTTGTTTCTTATTGGAATTGACCTAATGAATGAACATAAAATAAATTTCCAGTACAGCATCTTAAACTTTATACAAACAGGTGATACAGGGTGGATCACACATTGAGCTAAGCCAATGATGGATTTAAAAGATCAGGATTTTGAATGAATCTGGATGCTCTTTGGGAATTGGCTAGCAAAAACTGACTGAATATATTCTAGCTTCTCTTTGTATTTGAAAAAATCAATCACATAATACTCAGGCTTAAATTTTGTAATGTGACATCAATAAGAGAATGGTTCAAAATTAGATTGTATAGTACCTACATCCTGTATTTGCAAAGTTTCTCATACAAATCAAAGAAACAAACCAAAACAGAAAGAGTAAACTGTGGAGTGAAACTGGGGAGAAAAGATGAGAAGGCAATGAAAAGATGGGAAATATTCCTATTTCAGTACTTTTTGCAACCTCTAGGACAGGGTGTCCAACCTTGGCAACTTTAAGACTTGTGGACTTCAACTCCCAGAATTCCTCAGCCAGCAAAGCAAAGCTGGCTGAGGAATTCTGGGAGTTGAAGTCCACAAGTCTTAAAGTTGCCAAGGTTGGACACCCCTGCTCTAGGATAACAAACTGTAGGGTGTAATTAGTTTATAAAATAGTTTATAATCTGTGTTGATACTTATTGACCACATAAATAGATTTTATCTAGGATAATCTGTCTTCAACCTACTCCTTCAGGTCTTCCAATAGTGAAGCCATTGCTGTAAATGAATCCATCCACTTTACTGCTAGTCATCCTGCTGTCCCAACATTACAGATTTCTCCAAAGGGCTAGATCTTGGATTTTACTCTATCAATCTGAGGCTAGTGATCTGTGCCTCATGTGGGAACTTTGGGTTCATCTTTTTGATGATCCATCTGTTTGTTCTCTTCATTAAACAACGAATTTTTAAATCTTTTACAACACAAAAATTCTAAAATATCAATACTCCTTCTAGTCTACTTATTTAAATTACAATTTTTACTTCCATAGAAACCTTCATTTATTACAGAGAAAAACACTGCCTGCACAAGTCTGATAACTGTAGATGTATTCTAGCATATGAACATATTTTCCAAGGCCTTTATTGCTACTTTACCAAATGCAAATCTGTGATTTACTTCTGCTGGATCTGGAACAGTTGATAATTGATGCTAAAAGGCAGAAGCTATTCATTCTCTTCATTGTCCATTCTGAGGCTGATTCTCTACCTGTCATCTTTAATATTAGTCCCATTTTTTCACTGTGCTCTTGATTTTTATTACTAGAGCTTACAAATTCTTTGTGTTTTCACCTATCAGAATAGTATCATTAGCTTGGGGCAGATTAGTGATGTGTCTTCCTCTAATTGTAAAACCACATTCATTTTCTTCCAATCCAGCTATCCTTAATATGTATTCAGCATATAGGTTTGATAAATAAGGGGATAAGATACAGCCTTGTCTCACTCCTTTGCCAACCTAGAACCAATCTACTACACCATATTCTGTCCATACTATTGCTTCCTGACCTATGTACAGGATATGCACGAGGACAGTAAGATGTTCTGTTAATTAGTTATTCTAACTAAATGTATAATTTGTTACATTTTTGAAATAAGCTATTAATGTTTTTGAGAAAAATAAGAACTAGTAGTCCCCATACAATTACAGGTACCATTTTCAATTGCCTTACCTGTATGAGCTCTTCAATAGTCAGATAATCACTTAATTGTGCATCCCTTCGGTATCCCCAAGACTTCTTGTCAATTGTCATACAGTCCTCCCACTTATGGGACAAAAGATGTTTAGGGCTGTATCGATCTGCACACGTGAAAAACCCGCCGTGTTTGCATATTGTGCCAGCGCCCCAGCGATCATTTGTTACAACTGTTTTCTGAACAGGGCTGAAAATTTAAAATACACTGTTGGTATGTAGTACCAAATCAAACCTGCAGGCACATTTCTTCACTTATACTCTTCACTGAATGTAAGAAATAAACTTGAGAGAAAACTCAGGCTATGGGGAAACTTACTTCAACTGAACTAAAAAAATAGATCCTTTATTCCCAAATGTATGATAGACAATCAGATCAGTCTCTGTCTGTTTGTCTATCATACAAATAATCTTCAGGTTACAAAGATGATCGGGGCTAGAATTTCCATTGCTAAGGAATACAGTTGTATAGCACAACATTGTGCAACCCTGTCACTTAGTGATGGGAATTCTGCACCTCAGCTCCTGTGGCAATGTGAGAGATGCTGGGCAGTGTGGTTATACCACTAGTCTTGGCCCTTCTCTTTCTTCAAGCAAAAGTAATATTAAAAGGGACATAATAATTAAGGCAAACTTCTCACATACATGAGGTTTTCAGGTTGAAAATACTCAAAGTACATAAGCATGGTTACTGTTAACAAAGGGCAAAGAAGAACTTAACACATGTAATTTGCTATTCTGAAAGTCTCTGCCAAGTAATATATTGCCATTCTGACACATTTCCAGAAAACATACGTTTCTCAAAACAATTATAAATTCTTGGGTTAGAATTTCTAGAAATGCCAGTTTTAAATCCATTGCTTCTCCATCAATTTTGAAGAAGTGCCAGTTCTCTTGGTTGTCTAATACTTGGTCTTTAGGGGGCCTATTTTTAATAGAATAGAATAGAATAGAATAGAATAGAATAGAATAGAATAGAATAGAATAGAATAGAATAGAATAGAATAGAATAGAATTCTTTATTGGCCAAGTGTGGCTGGACACACAAGGAATTTGTCTTGGTGCAAATACTCTCAGTATACAAAAAGAAAAGATACATAAGTATATTTCAAATGTTTTAAACACAAGATAATTAAATATAAAATCAGAGTTAAAACAGTAAATATAAACATAACACAGTAGAACGGCAAATCTTTGCAAATAGAAAGAACAATGTTTGTTGAAGGCAAAACCTGAAATGCAGGAGTTGCAACCTTATGATGCATTTAGGCAGTAGTTCCCAACAGGCTCTAGATTAAATCTCTTTTAGCAGGGTGGAGGAAAGGAGGGAGTTATGCATTAAATTGCTAATTCATCCTGTATCTGAATTTCTTCGGCCACTACAAATTGAGAACATAAAATGCCAGATAAAGAACTAATGAAAAAAGCATCATAAAACCAAGATAAGAAGCTGCAAGAACAGTAATAAAAATACAGTAGTAATGAAATGCAACACATAAAACTAGAGTAAAACCGGCAACAAAATAAATGGTTTGAAGTTCTAAAAGAAATTTTAATGGCTGGGAAGATAAGGCTTCAACTAGTGCCAGGATGAATTAGCAATTTAATGCATAACTCCCTCCTTTCCCCCACCCTGCTAAAAGAGATTTAATCCAGAGCCTGTTGGGAACTACTGCCTAAATGCATCATAAGGTTGCATTTCAGTTTTTTGCCTTCAACAGTAAAGCCCAGGGAAGCTACTCTAACCCATTACAACAGTATAAACTATGCAAGCAACTCAGAGATTAAATTATGTGGCAGCTCTGTGAAGAGAGGGCCAGATTTTCTCCAAAGCTGGCTGTGATTGAAGGTCACAAGAAATATTCCTAAGTGACATGTGAAATGTTTAATTTTTTTCTTTCCATCAAAATATTGTTTTAGATTGGGGTGTCAAACTTGATTTCATTGAGGGCTGCATCAGGGTTGTGTTTGACCTCAGAGGGCTAGAGTGGGCGTGGCCAGAGGTTGGCATGGCCAGCTCAACGTCACTCATGTCGGGGGCACCTGTGGTGGCCAAGTGCTAAGGCAGGACTTCCCTGAGACCCTCACTCACTCTCATTATAATCTCCCTCCCTCCTTCCTTCCTTCCTTTTCTATTTCCTCTTTCTTCTTTCTTCTTCCTCTTTCCTTGTTTTTCCTTCCTTGCTCTCTTCCCATCTTTCCTTTTCTTTGTCTTTCCTCTTTCCCTTTCCTGTCCCTTCTTGCATATTCAAATTCAAAAGAGGTAACATTTCTCTTTTTGTTTTTAGTTTGTTTTGCTCGCCCTCTGCCAGTGAAACACAGCCCAGGGGGACCACATGCAGCTCTCCCGTGCCCCGTTTTAGGCCGCAACGGCCTCCTGCAGCCCTCTGCCAGCTAAAATAGAGCCCTGCACAGCCCCACAAGCTCAATTTTTGCTGGCAAAGGCACCGCGGGCCGGTCCTTTGCTGTTTCCAGGCTGACCCTGTGGGTCAGATCTAAGCCCGCAGGCCTTCAGTTTGACACCACTGTTTTAGATCATAGAATCCAATTACATTATTTTAGGAGCAATACTCTAATCCTAGTACTATTTAAAAATAAGGGAGCAATGTGAACCAGGATTCGAGCTTAAAGCAATCAATAATACAACGTATTATGATTAGAACGCAATTTCCTTCTAAATATTTAGGCAAAATGCACTATATCAATATGAAAATAACACATACCTCTCATTATAAAGCCATGCGAGGAAGGCAGTGCTGTTCCAGTAAGTATCTGGAGCATTCCCATCGCCATCTGACCACAAAATCTCTGGCTGATATCGGTTCACAATCTCATAAAGTTCTGGGAGAGTTTTGACATTTGGAAACTGTTGTTTCTTGAATTTGCTAGCACAATCATCACGGAAGAGAGGGTTGAACCATTCAAACAATGAGTGATATAGCCCAAAACGTAAGCTTGTCCGCTTTCTAATGGATGTAGCTAACTCTTCTACTAGGTCCCGTTTTGGTCCCACATCCACACTGTTCCAAGCCCAGGAATATTTTGACCCCCACAGAGTAAAACCTGCTCAAAGAAAGAAAATGGTTAGGAATTAACTATTTTGGATGTGTACAGTATGTGTTCTGGAAACTTTTGTTTCGCTTTTTTTTTGCCACTGTTATCCCCTGATATGAGACGAATGAGACTGCGTTGTATAAGGCATCTTCAACAAGGTGATCTAAATTTGGATACTGATACAAGTTATAACTAGATGATACAGCATCACTTGTCCTATATTCTTTTGACCTCTCTGCAGTATCATAGGAGAAAGTGTAAGATATAAGTGATTTATTAATACATCATACTAGGCACACAATATGCTTATTTTGGGCCCAACATGACATATACCTCCATCCTTTACAGATTATCACACATGCCAAGCTGTTTTGGCTTTTTGGAAGGATGTAAAGATATTGAACTGGAATCCTTTTAACAGAAATGTAAGGGTTACAGAAATGGCTTGCCATTGCTTTCTTCCATGAAATTTTTTTAACTTTTGAGATTTTCCAGTAATTCTGTATCCAAATATCAACCAGAGCCAATTCAACTTATCTTCTAAGATACGGCTATCTGCTTCTGCTACCTGCTGCCTGGTTTCTTCCACTACATCATCTTCATCTTCTTCATCATCATCCTGGCTTATCATAACATTATTTTCAGTCATCTTTTTCTTTAGAATATAATGAGGATATCTTACCCAAGCCTTTAATCTGCTAAAATAACTAAATTGAGCCAACTGAGATCCAAAAGAACTATGGTCACTTTACCTTCATGATGTTTTGAAGTCAAGACGACGTATTTGGCACCTGAAGCACTCAGAATATCTGCCCACTGGTTGGCATCAAAGAACTCAGCTGTAAACATAGGGGCGAAATCTTCATAAGTGAATCCAGGTTGGTAGTTTTTCTTCATAAAAGTTACATAAGGTTCCTTCTTTTCTGCTTGCCAATACCACCTGCAAAGGAACAACATCCCGTGTATCTGCATACAATGACAGAAGGACTAACAAAGATATACAGGAGCAAATCCCTACACGTTTTGAACACACTACTATATGAACAGATTTTGTGCAAGTGCAGACCAGTATTTTAAAATAATTTTTCAGATAATCTCAATATGTGTTCTCTGAATGAATCAAATTCAAAGATTGATAGCCCACAGAATTCTGGAAACATAACTTTAGATGCTAAATATAAAAATCTAAAGTTTGAGATAAGCAGAGTATAATTTGGTTCAATTTGCTAACTTTCCCAAGAACACTGGGGAAGGATGCTGGGAAATATGGAAATAAATAAGATGACCAGTAGCAAATTGAATGTAGTCAGTTATAGTGACAATAAGTGTAACTTTGGAAGACATGAAATACCATATTAAGGATAGATTATGATGGGGAAAAATGTTTATATGGTTCCTAGGAGACAATACTGAGTTGATGGCACATAATCAATCTATGAATGCCTGAGGGAAAAACCAGGTCTTTGCAACCTTCCAGAAGGTCAATAGGATCAGTTTATCCACTCTCGGAGGGAAGCTGTTTCATAGCATAGGTACTGCAACAAAGGCTGGGTCCTATAGTTGAAACCATTGGAGATGGATGGTCCTATGCCATGCAGGATTTTAAAGGTGGTACCTTCAATTGCATTCGGAAGTCTACAGGGAGCCCGTGCATCTTGTACAACAATGGTGTCATATGGATAAATATCGATGCATTGCAAACTGTGTGCCACTGCATTCTGGATCAGAATATTGTTCATACCTGGTGTAGAGCCAATCTGCTATGAGAGTAATTCCTCTAGGAAATAAGGTACCAAGAAACTGACTGCTGATTTAAACTATGTGTATTCGAAAGCAAAGTGACAGCAGGATTTCTTATGTTATTATAATATAATAAACAGCAGGGTTTATTATATTATTATAAAGCCCTTTGGACAGGAAAATCCTTCCAGGCAAGCAGAGCCTGGTTTGATAATGGTTTCAACTTCCTGGCTTGACCTCTAGTTCTGTTCTTTGACCCACTTCCAGTGTTCACACTGAGTTATTCACATCTTAACATTTAACCCATAAACTACACTTCAAAATCAATGTTGTTATTTATCCTTACGAGAACAAGCAAAATTATGTCAAAGGCAGGCATTTCTGCATACACGAGGCTTCCCTATCATGCACACATACACAAACCTTTAAATTAAAAACAGAAACAAAAGCAGAAGTTGCCCAACCAGAACTAAGAATGAGAGAGTTCTCCAAAGGCCCAAGAATAATGAAGTCAGCTGAGATTGTTAGCTGGAATCCTGCTATGTAAGATTTTCATTTTCAAACGGGGATAGGCAATACAACGCCTATGGGTGCCTCTCCCTGAATCTTCAAAAGTGTTCGGCAAACACCCATGATTTCCAAACCTCCAGGGTCTGTAGAGTGTTTCGGATCAGGAGTAGAAGGGGGCAAGTCCTTTGGTGTGAGCAGGATTCTCACATTACCCCAAGGGGTGGGTGGGGGGAATTGCAATGAGATTCAGAGCAACTCATGCCCGTTTCGTTTACGCCCGTCTTCACAGCAGAGAAGAATCCTAAACCACCGAGGCGGGTAGTAAAACAAGGGAGGAGAAGTCAGAGAAAACGCGTGCCAGAGCTGGCAGAGGGGGGAACCTCACCAAAACCACTCGCTGCCGAAGCTTGGCACGGAAAAAACACCCCAGTGGATGAAAATCCCAAACTTGGCTTCATCGAACCAGGTCGGAAGCGGCCGAGAGTCCAGAGACTCCCACGTGGGGTCGTAGCGGCCAGCCTGGGCCCTTGAGGGGAGCAGGAGGAAGATGAGCAGCAAGAAGCGAGGAAACTCCCGCCGGAGAAGGGGTGAACCGTCCGGCTCAGCCATAAGAACCCAGACTAAACTCCCAACGTTTCCCGCTTCGCTTCTCTGCTTCCCACACCGCCCGCCGAGTCACATGATGCCGAGTCACATGATCGGCGGACCCGCTGCTTCCGCCAGCGAAGCTTTGAGGTCTGCCTTTCTGCGGAACGGGGTTGTCTCGGGTCTGGGGGTGGTTGCAATTACACACGGGTTGGGTAACAGTGTTTTGCGAGAGGGTGGTTTGTCTAAGGCTGCAGACTCGTTAAAGGCGCCCTCTTCGACGGGAAAGGCGGTGGGATGTATGGACAAGCAAAATTATGTCAAAGGCAGGCATCCCACCGTTTAGAAATGGGAGGGAAAGAATAACAGAAGGGACCCTGGAGGTCTTCTAGTCCAACCCGCTACTCAGACAGGAAACCCTATACCACCATTTCGGACAAATGGTTATCCAGTTGCTTCTTCAAAACTTCCAGTGCTGGTGCACCCGCAACTTCTGGAGGCATTTAATTGTTCTAACTTTTTGGGAAATTTCTCCTTAGTTCTAGGTTGCTTCTCTCCTTGGTTAGTTTCCATCCATTGCTTCTTGTCCTGCCTTCAGGGGCTTTGGAGAATCGCTTGAGAATATCTTGTAACACTTCTCTGGTAGTATTCACTACTTTTGTGCCTTTGAGTAAGTGTAGATTGGATCAGAATCGAGCTGGAAGGGACCTTGGAGGTCTTCTAGTCCAGCCTCCTGCTCAAGGAGAAGATCCTATACCATTTCAGACAAGTGACTGTCCAGTCTCTTCTTAAAAACCTTCAGAGATGAAGCACCCACAACGTCTGAAGGCAAGCTGTTCTGTTGGTTGATTGTTCTCCCTGTCAGAAAATTTCTCCTCAATTTCAGGTTGCTTCTCTCCTGGACACGTCCCTGTACTTTTGAGGGCAAGATTTGCCCTTCCTTGTCTGCTTCTTAGATCTGAGGGAGAGTGTCTGGCCCATGGGTTCCCAGCTGGCTTCATGCCCACAGTCTCCCAATTTCTACATGGTGCCTTAAACGCTAGTCCAAACTAGCTCAGTTATTACGATTGTATATAAGATAAGGTAAGATTGTGATGTAAGCTACCTTTATTGGCCATTTTCATATCCTTCCTTTTTGACGATGCAACTGGCTCTCGGATGTTTTTTATACTATTCTCTTATTGTGATTTAATGCCAGCTCTTCTTTTAATATTTAATTTTCTCTAAGATAATAAAAACCTGGTAAATGATTTATAAATCCAACAAATGCAAGTCTGGTAAAAAAATAAGCATCAACGTATTTCAACTAAGGACAGCTGTCTTAATTTTAAATTTTGAATGGTTGTTTTTAATGAAGCAGACTGGGGAAACTTCATTTTAGGTATCTTCTTTTAATTTCTCCAGCTATTTTATTTATTTAACTTTAAATGATGACCATTGTCTTAAGCATGCACAATGACCTCAACTGTCAAGGGAAAGAAGCAACTGTCTTGCAGTAGTGCAGTGCAAACAATATAGTAATGTTGTTATGCTTATATGTCGGCACTGTTACTCAAGCTGCATTGGTTGCTAGTTGACTTCCAAGTGTGATGTAAGGTGTTGGCTATTACTCTGCATGACATAGGGACTGCATATCTCAGGGACTGACTGTCTCCAATCAATTCTCCCTGCCAGATATGTTCCCCACAGCACGTGCACCCCAGGTTCACCACTATTAAACATTGTCATTTTGCGGGACTAAGAAAATGTGCCTTCTCTGTGCCCCCACTCCAAGATAAGGATCCAGCCTCTCTCCTGGGACTCTGAAAAGTCCTCAAAAACAGTGGTCCGCAACCTTTTTTGTACCAGGGACCAGTTTCAAGCACAAACACTTTTTCAAGGACCGGGGAGAATCCAGTTTGGTGGTTTGCTTGCAGACGTTTCATTACCTGACTAGGTAACATCTGATGTTGTTACCTAGTCGGGTAATAAACGTCTGCCAGCAAACCACCAAGTTCAGGAGCGCCTCGGCCCTGCCTCCCTCAGCCCCATCCCTCAGGTGTCTCCCTCCCTCCCTCAGGTGTCTGCCTCGTTCCTCTCTCAGTCGCTCTCTCGCTGCTCCACCAGCCCAGGAAGAAACTGCTTCAAAGAAGCGGGGGGTGGCTTTTCCTGTTGCCGCAGCTCCTCCGGCGCCCGCTTACCCCCACCCTGCCCGCCCGCGCGCGTTCAATCCACAGTGCTCCGTTCTGCCTGCCTGCCTGCCTGCCTTCGTTTCAGAGCAGCTTCGGCTGATAAAAAGAGGCAAATAGTTATTATTCTCAGCCGAAGCTGCTCCCAAACGGGCGGGGTGGGGGTAAACGGGTGCTTCGGAGGAGCTGCGGCGACAGGAAAAGCCACCCCCGGCTTCTTTGAAGCAGTTTCTTCCTGGGCTGGTGGAGCAGCGAGAGAGCGACTGAGAGAGGAACGAGGCGGGAGGAAACCGAGAGCTGCTGAGCCAGAGAGCAGGACAGGCTTCGGTTGCTTCCTCCCTCCCCTTCTTTCATTTGTGTCCTTGATCCCCGATCCCAGCAGCATTCACCGAAGACGAAGAAAGCCGCCATTTTTTTTCTTTGCGGCCCGGTACAGAGTGCTCCACGGACCGGGACCGGTCCGCGGCCCGGTGGTTGAGGACCCTGCTCAAAAAGACCTAGCTTTGATCCCAGACCTGAGGTTAATGTACAGATAGTCCTCAACTTACAACAGTTCATTTAGTCAAGTGACCATTCAAAGTTACAGCGGCACTGAAAAAAGTGACTTATGACCGTTTTTCACTCTTAAAACCGTTGCAGCATCCTTATGGTCATGGGGGGGGGGGGGAATCTAATACATGTCTGACTAAACCCATGAATTTCAAACTCATTGAATTCATTCTTATCGATCAGGATTAAATCTAGTATAAAAAATTATATAATCCATCTCTTCAGAAATTACATATCAGCAAGACAAGAATACATTAGATGTTCCATTAGGACTTCAGATCTTAATTTCATCCTGGGTTTTTTTCCCCTGCATGCATTAGTATATAGGTATTGGATGCTATGAATAGTGCATCTTCCTAATTTCTCTATTATATTTACTTGAAGGTCATTTGGCCTCACTGCCACTTTCTTTGTCATGCATATTTTTGTCTCTAATATTTTGCTGTTTAGCCATAAGGTTTTTGCCACTCATCCTCAGCAAAATTTTGTTATAAACTTCTCTTGTTAAAGTTTGCATGATCTGCTAAACGCATTCTTTTTAGAACTATGATATATTTCTGCTTCCTGCCCTGAATTTTTATTTCTATTGGATTCCACAGCCCACAAAATGAGAGCTTCTCTCAGACTACAGTTAATGGGGTCATCTGTTCAGGTTGAGATCCATCTTTCTGTCCCAGTTTCTAACATCCTAAAGAAATACTGTTCATATAGTTTCTTTCTATATTGTTTGCTTCCACCCAATCAGCAGGACAGAACTGTAGTGAGCTAATTCCATGAGCCTTAGTAGCATCTCATAATCTCCTCATGGCAGGTCCAGTTTGTAGACAGTTGCTTCTGATCTTCTCAAAAGAGATCTCCAAGTATGCGTATTTTTTAGTTTGGTGCTTAAATTCCTTTCATCCAACTAATCTTGAGCATTTTCCTTAAAGTTCTTTGGAAAACAGTGTGGCCCATCACCAGGAAGTGGCCCAAAATGTGAAAATTGTTGCTATCTGTGGCATAATATTAGTGGTACTAAAATGTCCCTCTTGTTCCTTTTTGTCAGATTTTTCTATTCTCTTATCGTACTACTTGCCTTTTATTTCTCCTTCTTGAAACCACATCCTTTTCTAACGATCTTTCAGAAGCTTTACCTCCACAAAAGCCCATTTGTGCTGATAAACTGAATTACATAGAGGCATGCCTTCAAATGCTTTATTTTCCCTTTTTGCAGAGCCATTGGCTTGCACTTGCTATAATTATAATCCATTCATGCAATCCCTGAAGAAACATGGAAATGAACTTAATATATATCCTCCAGATAATTGGAACAGGAGGGAATATAAACCTAGCAAATAAGTGCTCTCTATGGTAAGGGTTTCACATATGTAAACCATAGCTGGCCAGATTTTCTTGCAATGGTGCTTACAAAAGAAAGATAGAATAATGTAGGGTGCCTCATTCACATGCAGTGAAGATGACCAAATGACCAGATGACTGTAAAATATGTAAATCCTTCCATTCCCCACCAGTCAGTTAGAACTGAAGAAGCTTCTTAGGTGAGAAGCAAAAGGGTTTCAAACAAAAAAACTATAAAGTCCAATTAGCCTTTGAAAAAAGCACCTTTGAGACAGCTCACAGTGCAGTATAAATGCAAGCAAAGTTCCTTTCTATTCAGAGCAGATGCTAGTTTTAGAGGGATGTTTGTTGGCATCACAGCTGTTGAGTCCTGGCGATTGCATCTTAGTACTGAAGAATCCCAGAATATCTGGTGCTTGCAAAGCCCTTAGGGTTATCTTGTGATCAGTTCGCATCCATGCATGGCTATTTCAGATATGAATTGTCATAGGCGTTATTAAACATGGGAAAAACCAGTGCTAAGCAGGATAGTTTAGCTGAGGGTCTGAAGCAATGTTTCTCAGCCTTGACAGCTTTAAACTCTGGACTTCTCAAATTGCCTAGCCAGCATGTTGGGAGTTGAAGTCCACATAGCCTAAAGTTGCCAAGGTTGGGAAAACACTGATCTGACATAACGGGCAGAGTAAGAGGCACTTGGGACAGAACAAGGCTCTATTTCAAATGGCTACTTTCCCATTCTGGTTTACATACCTAGAGAACACCATTTTCTTTACAATTGTTTTCCCAAGAGATGACTTGGGAGCTAGAGCTCACAATCAGCTGTGCTGATTTTTCAGATCATTTAAGACTTAAATCCATCCCACCTTTCCATACTTGTCCATTTTATACAATGATACAGTAACTATATAATGAAACATATGCATTTATAAATGATCTGTATTGAAGAATATCTGCTCTGACAGCTATCGGATATCAAGCGACTGTTTCATGTTAATCTTTTGAAAATTCTTTAGCTTTGAATCCTGCCAGAAACTTTAGCTGAGTGAATTTTGCCTATTTACTTGCCCATTCAATTATCTTTGAATGATGAGCCGCTCATGTTTAATGCAGCATAAGTGTACCTTTTATCAGTAAGTGCCTTTGATGGTCTGAATATAGTTTTCTTATACAATACTATAGGCATGATTGGCAGACTCTTATATTTTGAAAGGAAGAGTGCTTCTTAATGGATGGGATTGCCTCCTTAACCTTAGTTTGCATTGACTCCCGTTTGATTATTTAGTATCAAAAGGGGAAACTGACCCAATGACTAATGCATCATAACATCAAATGCAATTATTCAAATAATGATAAAATGACCTCTGGCTTTTTAAATAAACAACGGTAGTTAATGTTGATTGTTCAACCAATGAATCAATTGGTTCAGTCTTTTGGTTTTATGTGATTAACTGTTACTTGTTTTCTTATTTGAAAGCCAGTTTGGTGCAATGGTTAAGGTAGCAGCCTAGAAACCAGGAGACCATGAGCACTAGAGGCCTGCCACACAGGTACCTGGGTGACCCTTAGCCAGCCACACATTCTCAGCCCTAGGAAGGAGCAATGGCAAACCACTTCTGAAAAACATTGCCAGGAAAACTGTAGGGACTTCTCTAGGCAATCTCTGAGAATCAGACATGACTGAATGGAAGAATTTTTCTTTCTTATTTAGAAAAATTATAATCTGCCATTCCATTCAGCTTATATCTCCAAATAAGAACATTAATAATATATAAGATATAATTTTAGGGAAATAAACAAGGATCTAATGTTCATTTTTAAATATTATTTGAGGGCTTCAACAAACTTGACATAATATTTTAAATCAATTTTTTTAATCATATGAAGTAAACTTAATACTTTAATGAATAAATCCATTTATTCTCTAAACGCTAATACACCAATCCTTCTTTCCACAGTTGAAATGTAAAAATGACACTAACTGTTATGTCACCCTTTAATACCTTATAAAATTGAACTGTTGGTTTCCAGTCAAGGAAATAAATAAGTTAGAACTGCAGGTGTCGTGGAGATTTTTAAAGCCTACAGGGCATAGTGTTCAGTTAGTACATGCTTCATTTGTATATATTGCCAGCATATACATGTGATAAGTCAAAATGAAATATCTCAAAATATTTAAAACAAAGTGAAAAATCAATAGATTTTTATCTTTATCCCTTGTTTAATTCAAGCATTCCAATAGAACAACTTCCCCATTATTTTCAAGTTTGAAGTTATACCACAACATCAGTTCTATGTAATTCAGCATATGTGATTCAGAATCAAATGTAACTACTTACCTATAAATAACCAGATATGCCTAGCACTTTCAAAGGAGGAAATTTTTGTAACTGCATTCCCCTATATTTATAATCAGCCTATTGTTTATGAAAAAGCCCATATAGCAAACATTTGAGATGAATATCAGTAAACTTAGCTATGCTAGCCAAATTCCTGTAACTAGAATCTCTAAAGCTGTATATAATTATTTATATTACGGTATCTACTACCGTAGAAATGGTAGCTCAGGTACTGAAACACATTGTGAGTATCAAGATGATACCAGCAGTTCCTAATGATATCCAGCCTCTGCTTTGCCAACTGACAAGTTTCATTTTAAATGTTTGTTTCTAATAGGCCTCCTGAAAGAGCAGATCAGCAATCTTCCTTATTAGTTAACCTAGAGTAGTAACCATATGGACTTACTGTTCATGTGTCATATCTATATCTTGTGAGCTTAGCACAATTTAAGAATAACTCAATCTTATTGTTTTCTGAATCCTGTATATCTTTAATTATAATAATGCAAGTATACTGAGTGCTTCTGATTGGAGATGAGTTCCTTGTACGTCTAATCACACTTGGCCAAATAAAGTATTCATTTAAATTCAATTATTATTTAATAGTCTCATTACATTCATGATGTTTTATTAATGGGGTCCTAATACTTAATGTTCCTTTTGTAACTTTCCTGTCTTGCCACAAATGGGCAGAAAGATAGATGTAAATGTTACTAATAAATAAAAATTCCTCAATGTTTTTTATTAAAAATAACCTGTTAATTATATGTATACCTTCCCTTTGTGTCCTGATCAAAGTACACTTGAAGACCTCATGGCAGTATGACAGAACACAAAGTTGCTAGTTTCTGGGAAAGATCTGTTTAGTTTCTACATGTTTTAATCTTGTATTTTAAATTTTATAGTATGCCTTATTTTAATTGTGATGCTTCTGACATAAACAAACAAATGTCTGTTAAGAAAATGCACAAAAGTTGTACTGTAGCTTTTGATAATATTAGTGCTGCTGGGGTAAAAAACAACAACACTTGAATAAACCATGATTTTGAGTTTCAGGGCTCCAAAATTAAGGTAGGACACAACAAAACAAATTAAGCTAGCATGACATGGCTGTCTTGCCCAATTCTGAGATGTTCAGCTGAATGAAAGAATAGCCAAAGATTCTTCTTGATCATCAGAAATATGAATGGCTGCAAACTGAAAACACTTATTGGGTGGAAGTGCCTTTGAGTTCAAAATTATCTACTTTTTATAGATATGCATGATATTGCATATGCTGCAGTACAGTTTAGGATGAAAGAAACCCAGTTTGGGGAAAAATATATTGGACTGATTGTTATGTTACACATAAAAATTCAGAGGAAAATAGTAACCAGATAGCAACAGTTCAAAAGGATATTTTCACATGTTATTTATAGTGAAATATATAAGATGATTAAAGAGAAATATCCCTGTGAGACTTTATAAGCCAAACTTTTCTTCATCTACTATAAGGAAAAAGTGTTTCCATGTAATTCCTAAAAATAGATAGTATATTTTTTGCTCCATAAGATGCACTCCCCCCTTCCCCAAAAGTAGGTGGAAATGCCTGTGTATCTTATGGAGCGAATATTGTATCACAGACTGGGCCGCGGCAGTGAGGTTCTTTTACAGTGCCAAACCCCCTCTGGGGGTTTGCCGTACCTGGGAGGAGGGGGTTGGTGCAGTGGTGACAGGCAGCAGCAGCGAACGTTGGCAGCAATCCCCGCAGCCTGGAACAGATAATTGGCGGAATTCTGGGAGCCTGATCCAACCACCAATCATCTGCTCAGTGGCATAGGCTCCAGCGTTCCCCGGCGGAGGCAGCAGACACGGCGAAGGCAGCAATGATGACGTTTCCAGTCAGCCAGGCCGCTGATCAGTGGGGCTATGGGAGGCTGGGATCCAAACATTTGATTCAGAATATTTTTTTTTCTTGTTTTCCTCTTCTAAACCTAGGTGAGTCTTATGTTCAGATGTGTCTTATAGTGCGAAAAATACGGTAATTCAGAAATGGCAATCATCTTAATTTCTCAATTGGGAGTATGTAAATGACTTTAGCATGATAGAAGAAAATACATATATTAATACTCTGCTTGGCCAAATATAGTTTCTAAGAATGCCATTTTATCCTTCTTCAGCACTTGAGATCATGGGTAAGAAATGTGACTGATATACAGATACGCAATTGTGCCAGAATAATTTATTTTGCAGCCATTTTATAAAAGGTTGGAAATGTCAAGACTCAACAATCTCAAACAAAGCAAAATGCCACCATCTTTAACATATTTAGGCTCCAATCCTATGAATTCTTACTTAGAAGTGACTGCACTGGATGCTGTGGGATTTATTTCTGTGTTATGGCTGCATTGTTAATCCTAAAAACAATTGCAGAGGAAATTTCCCAGATGAAACAACAATCATAATTACAACATATCAGAAATTTTCTCCAGAAACATTGACTAAGCAAAAAGACTGGTTAGGTTCCACATTTTGTGACATGCACTTAACTGTATATACATTGACTGAAAATTAAATGCTAAGCCTGATCCTACATAAAAGGTTATTAATTTCCTTATGGTTTTCCATAACAAGGTAAGTATCAATTGTAGGTAGACAGCAACTCCTTTTGGGAAAACCACAGGGGAAGAGGTAATACACATCCACAGGTGTTTGAACTTCCAAATTATGATATTTGGTTTCTTTCAAAATATTTTTTTTAAATACTAAATGAGATATGAGAGTACTCAAAGATATCCCTGTCCTTTGGGATAAGTTCTAGATGCCCAATATTTATGAACTTACAGATAAAGGTGAACTATGTTTCAGTAGTATAGACTAGCAATAAAGAGTGCTAAAATTCTGTTATCAAAATATTTAATAGAACATATTTAAGTGGCACGCTATAGAAGATTCCATATAGAATATTTTGTCAGTAAAGACAAGAAAATAAAAGAATAAAAGTGTTTTATACTGTAACTGCTGATTTGGAAAATGGACATTAAAGCACTTTCCATGAAATTTTAATGAAACCATTGATTTTATATTCACTATCCAAAGATTGTAGTGTCAGATACATTAGCAATACATAAGAGAGACATTACAATATCATATGTCGATACTAGAAAGTTTACTTATTTATTCAGAGTCATTAGCAAAACTAAAACCTTGTCGAATCAGCCATCTTCGATTTTTTTGCAGAAGATTTTCAAAAGGAAGTAAGTGGAATCACGAAATTCCAAAGCAGTCAGCTTGACTTTAATATCTGGGAAAATCTTATAAAATATCATCAAGCAACAGATTTGTGAGAACCTAGAAATGAACAAGGTGATTAATAGAAGCCAGCATTGGTTTGTTAAAAACAGATTGTGCCAAACAAATATATTGCCTTCTTTGATAAAGTGACTAATTTTTTAGATCAAGGAAATGCAGTGGATATAGTATACTTGGACTTCACTAAGGCATTTGACAAAGTAAACCAAAGTCTACTTGTAATATGGAATAGAAACAATATGGGTAGACAGTACCACCAGTAGATGAATTTGCAATTGGCTGACCAACCACACTCAGCATGTAGTCCTCAATGGAACTCCATCTAACTGGATGGAAGCATGTAGTGGAGTAATCAAGCTTCTGTATTGCACCCAGTGTTCTTCAACATCTCCATAAATGATCTGAGGGTATAGAAGGGGAAGGCATTAAATTTGCAGATAACACCAAGTTGTGGGGAATTGCTAACACTTTGAAATATACACTTAAGATTCAGAAGGATCTTGACAAACTAGAGAAATAGGCCCTATCTGATAAGATGAGGTTTGGTGGCGAGAAAAGTAAGGTCCTTTAGGCAGAAAACCAAACGTGCAAGTATAGAATAGGCAGTATCTGATTCAACAATAGTAACTGAGGGGGATCTAGGTGTGTACTGGACCACCACTTAAGTATGAACCAGCAGTGTGCTGCAGCTGCCAAAAAAACCAATGTAGTCTTAGGCTACATCAACAGAGAGATGACATTAAGATTATGTGAAATGATAGCACTGCTCTATACTGCATTAGTAAGGCCACACTTGGAATATTATGTCCAGTTCTTCTAGTCTCCATGATACAAAAACAATGCTGATACCCTAGCAAGAGAGCAGAGGAAAGCAACAAAGATGATAACAGGTCTGAAGGTCTAAACATACAATGGTTTAGTTAAAGGAACTAGATATGTGTAGCCTAACAAAGAGAAGGAGTAGTGAGTGACATGACAGCTGTCTTCCAGTACTTGAGGGACAGTCACAGAGATGAGGGAGTTGTCTTATCCTCCAAAGCACCTGAGGGCAGGACAAGTAACAGGTGAAAGCTTGTTAAAGAGGGATCCTAGCTGGAATTACAGAGAAATTTCCTGACAAAGCAATTAACCAATGGAACAGCTTGCCTCCTGGAGTTGGGAGTGCTCCATCACTGAAGGTTTTCAACAAAAGATTGGACCTTCATTTGTCTGGGATGGTATAAGTCCTGCCTTGGGCAGAGGGTTACATTTGAAGATGTCCAAGATGCCTTTCAGCCCTATAATTCTAAGAGAGATATTACACATCTTTGTACTAAAGTTAATGATTTGATTATGGCCAGGACCATAGTGTTTTGTATCACAGAATCAATGTACCGTATATGCCGGCAAGCATAAGACACCCGGCGTATAAGACGAATTCCCAACATTTCCACTCAAAATATAGTTTGTTATATACTACGCCCCTCTTCCGCACGCCTTCCACTTTTGCACTTTTTTTTTTTGAGGCACTTTTGTCTACCGTGGAAAGCGAATCCCGTGAAGCCGAAAGGAGCAGCCAGCCTTCTCCCAGCCCCAAGGAAACGGAGGCTCGCACCGCCCGGCTCTGCTGAGGTATCCGGCTGGGGCTGTCAGGAGTTGTTACCGCTGGCGCGGCTCCATGCTCCAGTCCCGCCACCCTCGGGAAGGGAAAGGCAAAAGGAAGAGCCGCGGCTTTTGCCTTTCCTTCCCGAGGCAACGCAGGGACTGGAGCCGCGCGGAGCCGCGCCAGCGGTAAATAACTCCTGACAGCCCCAGCCGGATACCTCAGCGGAGCTCGGGCGGTGCGAGCCTCGTTTCCTTGGGAGCTGGGAGAAGGCTGGCTGCTCCTTTCGGCTTCACGGGACTTCGCTTTCCACGGTGCGCAAAAGTGCCTCAGCCGCGGGCAGCCGCAGTGCTTCCCAATTACTATTTGCCGGGCGTATAAGATGCATTCGCGTATAAGACGACCCCCAATTGGAGGCATCTTTTCAGGGCAAAAAGTCGCCTTATACGCCGGCAAATACGGGGTATTTTTCATTTTGAAACTTGTATTTTTGTTATTCACAAGTTTAGGAAAGAAAGTAACTTTATAGCAGTATTTGGTACATATTTAAATATACGATAGAGAAAAAAAACATGCTTCTGTTTCAATATTCCTTTTATTATTTTATGGCTATTTTCATATGTAAAAGTTTTATTATTGTCCGCTACCTTGAATTGCTAGAATATATTTCTTAAATAATCAGTTTTTGAGGAAAGACATTCTGGTGCAGTCAGATTTTATGAATGAAGTTCAACTTAACCCCTCCTTCATTTCAGTTCAGTGAGTAGTATGTTAACAATTTTTCAAAGTAGTGCAGGTTTGCTTTTATTGGACGAAATAGTGAGATCCATTTTCACTAATAACTACCAAAAGATGGGTAAACTGTCAAGCATTCTGAATTCTAGTGTGATATGACACACACAGAGACAGAAAATCCCCGATTTATTTATTAGCAACCTTTCTCTATCCTCTTTATCCCTAAAAAGGTGATACAGTACATCACACTCAACCCCAAAAATCAGATAAGGAAGACTGTGAAAAATAAACATAAGAATAGATATTAAAATGAAATGAAGCCAGAGAGAAAACCCATATTTAAGAGGCTTGGGCAAATTAACATTTTACCTAAAGCAAAAAGACCATAAAAGAAGCACAGAATTCTGCTTCCCGAAAGGACCCATCCTGGAAAACCTTGCCATATTTCTAACTTCAGGTAGATCCACAGGACCTCAAAAAAGCACACAAGCTATTAAATTGCTGCTTGGGTCTCTTCTAGACACCTAATGTCAGGCATGATAAGGTGGTGGCCAAGGCATTAAGCTAGAAGCCAGGAGGTTGGGAGTTCTAGTTCTGCCTTTGCACAAAGCCAGCTGCCTTGGGCTAGTCCTTCTCTCTCAGCCCTAGAAAGAAGGCAAGGAAAACACACACACACACACACACACACACACACACACACACACACACACACACATCTATGTTTTGTGCACAAGGAGAGATTTAACCTGGAAATAAGGATAAATTTTCTGACGGAACAAACAACCATTGGCCTCGGAAGTTGTGGGAGCGCCATCACTTGAGATTTTCAAGAAGAGATTGGACTCCCATTGTCAGAAATGGTGTAAGGTTTCCCGCTTGGGTGGGGGGTTGGACTAGATGACCTACAAGGTCCCTTCCAACTCTGATTATCTGTTATCTGTTGCTCATGGATACTTTACTGGAAGGCAATTTCCCTTACAAGCCCGTCACCGCATTCAAAATTCATGCCTTGCCCAAAAAACACCCCCGCACCCCCCCAAAAAACCCCCCCATGTAACGTGATTCCAAGGGCAAATCCTCAAAGGGTCATCAAAGGGCAACCACGCCTCTTGTCAAATAAATGGACGCAGCCCCCATCTCAGCGCTGGAGGAAGGAAAAGGTCACCACTTTCATTCCCTGCGATTGTCTTTGCTAAGTTGGGATCTGTGGGAGGGCTCTCTTCCTCCCCACCTACCCCCTCACCTCCCGCCTGGGGCTCTGGCTTTCGGCTCGTAAGGGAGGGAGGGGTCTCCCGGCCTTCGAGGGACGCCGCCCCCTTGAGAACGGCTGAGCGGCAACTCCCGGCAATGAAGGCGGCGGCGGCGGCGGCGGCGGCGGCGGCAGCTGGGCTGACGGCGAGGGAACTGAGCGAGTGGGGGCGGTCCCTTCCTGTCAAAACTTTTCTCGCGCGGATCCCCTCTGGTTGCTCCGGGCGGCTGCTCGAGGGAGGCGCTGCACCTGCTGCGAAAGAAGGCGCCCAGCGCGCCCAGACCGCTCCGGGACCTCGAGAGGAGGAGAGCAGACGGGAGAGATGGAGGAGAAAGAGGGGAGCCCTGGAGCCGAAGCGGCTGCTCCTTCGCCTCGCCGGTTGCCGCGTCCCACCGAGGCCGCACCCAGAGGCCGCACCCAGAGCGATATCTCCGCTTTCCGGACCCTCAGGAAGAGTCCCTTGCTCCGAGCGCCGCTCTCAGGGTCCGGTAGGGCCGTGTGTGTGTGTGTGTGTGTGTGTGTGTGTGTGTGTTTGCGGGCCACCAGAGGTGGGCTGCGGAAATACTGGCCGCAGTATTTGGAGAGTTGCAAAGAGAGTTTTCTGGCGTCCCGGATTTGGCAGCTCCCATCTGCTAACCCTTGATTTTCACATAAACCCTTTTCTTGGCAGTTAGGGTTTCAGAAGTTGGAGGGGCTTCATCCCTGGAGGTTTTTAAGGAAAGACTGAAATGGTACTGACTGTCTGAAATGGTAAAGGGTCTCCTGCTTAAACAGGGACTAGAAGACCTCCAAGGTCCCTTTCAGCTCTACTCTGATTGATTGATTGGTTGATTGATTGATTGGGTTTCTTGGCTTTTCTTCGCTACTTGGCAGGCGGAAATTCAGGGGATATCCTGCAATTATCTCCAGAAAACAATGGCATGGGCTGCATGTTGTCCACTGATTTTAGTCTCCAGATTAATCTTTTTACTAGCCACGGGATAGCCTCTACCCAGCAATTCGGCTCTAAGTGTTGTTGGTTGTGTTGTTCCTTTCTCTTTTAAGAGAAAATGTATAGGGATTGGATGAATAAACTTGTGTAGCGGAAGATTATGGATGGCTTTTATTCCTCTTCTTCTTGAAGGTCTCAAGTGATGGCACTCCTATGACTTCCGAGGGCAAGCTGTTCCATTGGTTGATTGTTCTCACTGTCAGAAAGTTTCTCCTTATTTCCAGGTTAAATCTCTCCTTGTTCAGTTTCCATCCATTATTCCTTGTCTGGCCTATAGGCGCTTTAGAAAATAGCATGACCCCCCTTTCCCTCTGTGGCAGCCCCTCAAATATTGGAAGACTGCTATCCTCATTTATTAGTGTCTCCTACAGAATCTTGGCCTTAGAACTTTTTACATGGAATTGGAGACACTACGTATTTATTATTATTAAATTATTATTTACTAAGTTTTTATCCCACCCATCTCCCTTATTAAGGTGACTCTGCCTGGGTTGCATTCAAGAAGCAATATTTCATGTGGTGTGCAGTGACAGGAAAGCTTGTTGAACCATTTGCAAGTTGTATGGCTGTTGAACTTAGTGGTTAACAGGTTAGGTTAAAAATAGCAAAACTAATTGGTAGACTCAGATTTTCTTAAATACAAATTAATCTCTTAAAGCAACTAAATGCACTTTGTTAAAAACTGGAATATCCCTAGCAAATCAGATAGCGAATTGATATAATTATATGGGTGAGTGTGTGAAGAACGGCATAATTACTGGTCAAACTTGAATGGAGAACAAAGATGTGATTTTTTTTTTAAGTGCTTTGGTATAAATTTTAGGCATATTCTAAAATAATGGATTCTGTAATAGACCATGAGCATGACAAGCTGTTAAAAAATCTGACATGCCCAAATTCCATTTAATTGTTTTAGTAATACTGACCTACTTATAGTGGTACAGGAAGAGACTTTTTAAATTTAAACATACTATTTTGAATCCTTAGGAGAAGTGGAATGATTATTGCTTTATATAATATTTTTTAACATGCTGAGAGAACATAAGAACTAATTTCAAAATTTTATATTGTGAACAATAATTAAACTTCAGTGGGAACGGCAGAGGGAAAGGATATGAACCAAGAGCCTACACTAAATAGGCTGTTGGACATTCTTACTCTTTATTTATAAAAGCTGAAGATGCAGTGTCTGTTTCCCAAAACATGGCTAGAGATATATGCAGGGGTAGGATTCCAACTGGTTCGGTGGTCGCGTGTTTGCACCAAACACATGCTCCACTCATTTAAAAAAGACAAGCCCATACTTATCTTCAACTGCAGTCTCTGTGATGAAAACAGCTGAGGCGCGTCAAATTGCTCTGCCGTGCGAATCAGCTGTGCTCTAAACCAGGGGTCGCCAACCTTTTGGACCTCAGGGACCACCAAACTCATAAGTTTAAATCCTGCGGACCAGAGACCCTGGGAAAATCCCCCAAAAAGTCTGCAGGAAAATTCCTCACCCCATTTTCCTACTGATTGATCATTCTTTATTTGGGATTTGCAGGATACTGTCTCCAGCTCTGTTCTCGGGGAGAGACAGGGAGAGAGACTTTTGTCTTCATGCAAGGAAAGCAGCAGAAGCAGCAGAAGTCTTTCTTTTTCCCCCCCAAACTCTGCCAGAAAGGAGTCTTTGTGAGACTTGTTGTGCCTGCGCAGCCTCTTGGAGCAGGAGGCCTTGCAGGGTTCCAAAGACTCATTTCTGGAAGAGTTTGGGGGAGAGAAAGAAAGACTTTTGCTGCTTTCCTTGTGTGCAGCCAAAAGCAGCAGAAGAAAGAAGTGGAAAGAAGCAGCCCGGCGGCCAGGCCAGGCGTGTGGGGCAAGTGGGGTAAGTTTCCCCCCTCCGCCCTTTCCCCCCTCCCCTCACTACCTCATGTTGTTCGCAATGCAAGCGACGCAAGCCTTGTATTCCCACGGGCCATGTGGGCGGCACAGCCTTGTGTTTCCATGCAGCCTGGGTTAATTGCTTTGCGGGGTACTTTGGGGGTGACATTTCTCTGCGGACCACCAAAATTTTCATGCGGACTACCAGGGGTCCCCGGCCCACTGGTTGGTGACCACTGCTGTAAACAAGGCATAAAGCACAGGAAAGAGCAGGGGTGGGCAGGCAGGCCCACTTCCTCATTGCAGCGAACCAGTTTGGAGCAAGGTGAACATAGGAATAAGGGGTTCACCTGATCCAGTAGAAACCGGTAGAATCCCACCCCTGGATATATGGCTGCATCCTACTTTATATCTGTCTATACCAGGGGTGTCAAACTTGCATTGTCACGGCGACATCACGTGATATATCAGGACTTTTTTCACCTTCGCTAAACCGGGTGGGGACAGGGTCAGTGCATGATGCATCTGGCCTGCGGGCCACGAATTTGACATCACTGGTCTGTACCTTCTTTTGGGAGGGAGGCTCCAAGGAAGAACCAGAGCAATTTTAAAAAGACCAAAATCTTTGTACAAGGTTATTATTTGCTTCCATTTGTCCTTCTTAGCTTTTAAAAACAATCACTACAATACAGTACATTAAATATCTAGTAATGCTTAATTTTTCTCCACATGCCTCCCACATATGAGGGCTGGGGTGCAAAAATGGAGACTACCACTAGATGGGAGACATGTGTTGGTGTTTTCATTGTCTCTTGCTACCATCTAATGACCAGTTAATACAGTGATCCCCAACCTTTCTTATGCCGCGGCCCGGTATCCCCAACCTTTTACCGGTGGTTGGGGACCCCTGAGTTAATAGATCTGTTATCCGGAGCTTCTTATTTTCATTATAGGATACTATTTTTATTTGTTATTGAAGTGAATATAAGACCTAATTTCCACTCTCCCCTCCCCCCTGCAAAAACAACCCTGCAAGATAGGTAGTACTCAGATGGAGTGACAGATCCTAATATCATCCTGTCAACTTCCAAGGCTGAGCTTCTTGTATGCTTGATTGTGTAAAAATTACAACTTTGCAATGATATCTCCTCCTAATTGTTAAACATTTGCATAGAGACCTACACTTCAGAAAAAGGAACTGCTGGCTGAAGAGAAGCACTTTCATACAATTTTGTTAAGTCTTTTTCTTCTTCTGTTTTTAAAGCATCCTATTCCATTTTTATTTCAATTCAGATTGCAGCAGTACTCGAGAAAGAACCCTTACTTACTGCCTCCAGAAAGGTTATCTCGGGAATCTTCCAAAGCTTTTGTTTGGGTATAATGTTTTCTTGCATTTCTGATCTCTGATATTCTCAGAAGGAGAGTTACGTTTTATAGAAGATAAATGGGAAACCTCCTTCTGTCTTTATTTATATCTGAAACAGAAAGTTGGTGGGGGGGTGTTGTTTAAAATAGATAGTTGGCAGCAGCAGATATCATAAGGCCTAACTGCTGCTCCAGCAGAGCAGGAAAAAGTTTAGGAAAGAAAAAAGTAAAGGAGAGCTAATACTGATTGAGATTGTTTTGGACTGGAAAAGGGTGTAGACCAAGTGGATAAGTACTGTCTGGTAAGTGTAATCATATACTAATTTTGAGTGGGTGGAAAGATACTTTAAAACTAGTATATTGTACACAGTAAACATATACAAGAGTGCAGATAAGAAACAATTTTTAACATGATGAAATTTCTACTTAGTAAATCATATTTTTAAAGAAGGAATTGAAATAAGAAACAGTATTGGGAAATCATAAAAGATAAATTTTAACAAGGCCTCTTTAAAGCACATGAAAAAGAAGACAGATAGTTTGGATAAAAGGGTGGAGGATTTATTTCTTATACATTGTTTTCCTTTATTCAATTCAATTTAGACTCTGCCCAATTCCAAACTGATTTGGGTTTGTGCAATACATAAACTGCAATGTTATTTACTTGCTTCTTGCTTAGTGTGATATGTGCAAACTTCACACATTACAGTTGAATGCAATAGTCCTCGCTTTGAACCATGTTCAACAAAGCATGTCTGGCTTATAATTATATGTGAATGCAGCTACTAAAGCTATTAGTAAATAACCAATTTCAATTCAATAATGTTTACTTCTTTTATATGGGTTAGAATTGTGAGGTTAAAATAGAGACAAAACTGCTTTGGAGCAGTATCACAATTATAGTTCATTTTCAATTGAAGACACTCGACTTGTATATATAGTTTATTAATTTTTTATACTGCATTATATAGCTGTAATGATGATATTAAAAGTATATTTCCATCCCTTCAAAAATAGACATGCTGGATTCTAATGGTAAGCCAATGTCTTCTACAATATTTCTTAGAATTTTGCATTGGAACTGCTGTGCAAGAGAAATGTGACCTTCCTTCCATGATGACATCAAAATATTGGGGCAATCTATTGACTGTAATCTTCACTACTATGCACAGAACTAAGAAATGCATCAATTGCTGCAAGAAACTGTTCATGATAAAATTCTGGTTAGCAATACAATATGCCTTAAAAGCTATTCTGGCAATGATTCACAGAATCCATCTGTCTATCATTCTGTATAATCTTTGCATCTCTAAACAAGATAATTGGTATTTCCCGCATAGAAAACAATATCCTACCATCTGTCTATAGAGTTCTGCTAAGATGTAGACCTCATTAAGTAGACTAGCCAATTAAATGGTTGGCTTTATATTGATATTGTCTAGATGGTTTTCTGCACAAAATGGCAATGATAATCCTACGCATGCTGTTCTAGGTACACAGTAGGTTCCATTAAGTACAGGAAATAAATATACAGGAATGGGGTGGATATGACTGGAAAGCAAGATCTGATAGTCCTATTGACAAATCCAAAACTGAAAAATTCATGATAAAAACAAGAACTCGAGGAAAATATTTCATCAAATTGCTATGTCATTTATTTGAGTACTTATCCAATTTATAGTATTTAAAAACAGGTCAGAAATCCACATGTAAATTTGGACTTATGAGGATCCATATTTGGATTGAATTCAATCCTGGTAGGATAATTTATCATGTAGAAAATTGAAAGCTATAAAAATTTTACTTTTACCCCAAATATTAATCTTGGGAATCCTGGGAAAATACCCGAACAAAGCTGAATACCATACATGTAAGTACCCGCGAAAACTTAAGAAAACATACATACATATTTTTTATTAGTAGTCCTAAGGGGAACAGCCAAGTAATATAACATAATTTGTCTGGGATTCAGAACTGCCCTATTATTAGAATTTGTATTGAAAATTTTCTTTGGAATATAGGAGACAGAAAAATATAGTATCTCTTTCTGTTGTTAATATACACATAAACTAATATAAAAGGCAAAGAATGCATTTGAAAATAATTATTTTAAAATATGTAGTGCTCTTTTCAAATCAGAAGTTGGTCTGCCATGATTAGATAACATTTGCATCAATTTCAAGTCAGCATGACACATGTACTGTACAGTATAAGAAACCAAATTGGGAAACCAAATTGAGTACCCTGTAATTGGACAATGTAAACTAATGATAGACAAATTATATCAAGTTACATTATTGTATTCAATCCTGATGTTTTTGACTTTATGTAGATTCAAAAATACCTTTTACATTTTAGAAGATATTTAGCCATTTTTTAAAAATTGTGTTTTATGGTTGCATATATTCTTTAAAGATAACAGCTTTCCTCTTCCTGGATACTGTGTATCATAAAGTTTCTTGTTCAACCATACAATAAATTTCTACCTAAAATTGAATCTATCTGCAAAACAACTTCAAGTAAGAGGGACAGAACAAGTACCAATGAACTTTTTATTGTCTTTATGTGTAAATTCTGGCTTAACTGCTCCCAGGGCATATTTGCAATTTCCTGTTTCTTTCTGAAATCAAGAAATGACTGGGCTCAGGAAGTACAACTTTCAAAATTGAGAGTTTATTCTCATTTGATCTCCATTTTGTCTATTTTATCCTAGACATTGTAGGAAGAGAGCTGTATTATGGCTGCAAAAAGTCAGAAGGAGTCTAGTAAAAGCTTTTCATACTAATACAATTTCTTTAAAGGCATAAGCTTTTCTGATAAGATTAAACTGATACAGGCTTTACATTGAGCTGGGTGGATGGTGGTGGAGAAAGAGTGGTTGTGAAGATTCATACACATGATTCAGATTATAAGTATTTCCTTAAGTAACAGATTAAAACACCGTTGTGGTTGTTAAAATCTTCAGAGATGGCATGAAACCTTTTAATATGAGTTATGCAGTTTCTCATGTCTATAATGCTGGTGTAGTTTGGTTCTTCTGAAACTGCTATCTTGAGATTTTAAAAACAGTGCTCTGGAAGATATCCTGTCCCATTCGTGTCAGAGGCACCATTTGAGGCACTTCGGGGTTAAAAGGATTAGCTGGTGACATCACCGTAGCCATGGGGATGCTCTTGGGGGCTACTTTCATGTCCCCATCAAGCAGCTGGAGCAAGTGACAAGAACTCACCCCACCATGCAGCAGTACTTGGGTTTCCAACGCAGCCTTGCTAACCTCCAATCCAGTGTCCTAACCACATGAGTCACCATTCTCCCTGGAAGGTTAAAAGGCTCTAATAATACTCTGTCCTTGCTTTGAGTCCTGAGACTAAATTTGTATCCATTAGTTCTTTTGTCCCCTTTGCCCTCAATGGAATCTAAAGGGACATTACCAGCAGATGAAAGGACAGCATGTGAAGCCACCTGTAATTTTGTGTGTGGAATTATTGGTGTCTATGACGTGCTGTTGATATAAATGTAGGGGCAAATAGACATCTGGGTTTATTGTGGAATGAGTAGCAAGCATCATTGTTCCATATTTTATTGTTGCTTGTGAGAATCTGATGTTTCCTCACATTTTTTAGTAATGCTTTGAAGATATTTCAGATAAAGAGATATTATAGAGGCTGCTGGTGGTACCAAATCTCTGAGGAGAACCTAGTAGAAAAAAGGCCTAAATTATATACTAAAAATTACTATAATTATGAAAAAAGATTGCTGTGCAGAATTAGCTCACTAGATGGAGCATTTGCCACACTGATAGATAAACTGTTTTTACTGTAATATCAAATGCCAGCTTGAATTTTTAATTTCTCAAAAAGGGCTTTTTAAATAAAATGCATATTCCTAAAGAAGAGATGTAATGCTGGACAGTTGTATGTCCAGATATAAACTACAAAATAATTTGGAACTTGTAACATTTTAAGGTTAAACTTTTTGGCACACATTTTGCAGATTTTAATAGTAGTATGCCTTTCGAATAAGCATCTGGAGGTTCAGAACTTTCTGAGAAAAAAGATTTGGTGCATTTTGATATATGAGATACATGTCTAAAAGATTCATAAAGTTAGTTTGCCATCCAAAGCCAACTTTTATTATTATGATTACATATATATCTTAGCTCTTTGGATTAATTCATAAGTTATAGCAGCATTTGAACTGGACATATACTTTACTTCAGGTTTGCAACATTGTGAAAAAAAATCTATTTTGCATATTTGGTATACTTATGGACAGCAACTGACTGAAGAGCTAGAAACACAGTCTGTGGTTGCTGCTCATGCTGCAACCCCATCTTGCTGTACAATGATTTTCTGCAAATCTTCCTGGAGTGAAGTATCCCACCATACATGCAGCATGTGGCAATACAGTCCTTATACTACCACAACTGAGGCCAAAATTTTTGTTGCTAAGTAAAACATTTGTTAAGTGAGTTTTTTCCCATTTTATGACCTTTTTGCCACAGTTGTTAAGTGAATCAATGCAGCTGACAAGTTAGTATCCCTGTTATTAATCTGGCTTCCCCGTTGAGTTTACTTGTGAGAAGGTCGCAAAGAGTGATCACATGACCTTGGGAAACAGCAACGGCCATAAATATGAACCAGTTGCCAAGTGTCTGAATTTTGATCACATGACCATGGGATGCTACCAGGGGTGGGATTCAAATTTTTTAACAACCAGTTCTGTGGGCGTGGCTTAGTTGGTGGGCATGGCTTGGTGTTCATGTGACTGGCTGGGCGTGGCCAACTCAACATCACTCACATTGAGGCACGCATCTCCTTGCCTGGTCTCTCATGACTGTGGGGATGCTGCAACAGTTGTAAGTGTGAAAAACAGTCATAAGTCACTTTTTTCAGTGCCATTGTAACTTTGAATGGTCACTCCACACAAGCAAAGTACCAGCAAAGGAAGAGAAAAAAACTCCAGAGATGTTCTTGAGACAGGAAGTCTAGTCCTGCCAAGAATGTAATAAGGGTTAACGGAGAGGCAGTTTCTGCAAGCAACATCAGAATGTTTCCTTCCTGCCTTCCTTACAGGATTAGGCCAGTAATTTCTTCTAACAACCGGTTCTCCGAACTGCTTAGAATGTTAACAACCAGTTCTTGCGAATAGGTGCGAACTGGTAGAATCCCACCCCTGGATGCTACAAATAGTTATAACTGTGAAAAATAGTCATAAATTACATTTTTCAGTGCTGTTGTAACTTTAAACGGTCACTAAATGAACTGTTGTAAATTGAGGACTACTTGTACTCAGGATACATCACAGCCAAGGAATCTGGACCCAGATCACCATGTTCAGTTTTGAATAATCCTTCTCCAACTATCTTCCCCTGTAATGAACTCCGGCCATATTCTGAAATCCAAGATTTTATTCCAGCAGATAAGAATAACTTTTTTAACTAAGCTGATTTTGTTTTGGATTTGTTATACCTGATTGTTGCTTCCCTTCCTTTTGTTTCCTGGTACTTTGCTTTTTCTAATATGTTCCCTTTTATATTTAGATATGTAGGTTCAAAGGTTTAAAATAATTTGTCACTTAAAACTTCCCTACAAGCAAGTTTGCATTATTACATTGCCACCCTGGGATGTCTGTAAGATATAGTTTAAAAAAGTGAAAGATGACATGACAGTGTAATCAAAGCTCAACTTTTTTTTCTTTTAACCACCCACTGTGGACACCTTTATAGCTCCACCTTATATCCTAGGGTTGGCAAAAGATTTGTTAACTTCATGTTCTTCAGTAAGCTTGGCCATTATTGTCTGCCTGTGATGCCAATATATATTCTGCCAGCCAGATCTAAGCACAAGTCCCTTTGAAAGTGTATCCATCAAGGTTCAGATTGAACAAATATTTGCCAAGAATATTTGTTGCCAAAAAATGTTCTCTCATCTTTTAAAATGGCCAAAGTGCTGTATTATTGTTATTATGGTTCGTGGCTCAGACAGCCAGATGTTTAAACTGTATTTGGCACCTATCTAATCTTTTACAAGACCTGGAATTGGCAGATGTTTTTTGATGGTGTTAAAGGTATCATCACAGAATAGAATGGAATGGAATGGAATGGAATGGAATGGAATAGAATAGAATAGAATAGAATAGAATAGAATAGAATAGAATAGAATAGAATACTTTATTGGCCAAGTGTGATTGGACACACAAAGAATTTGTCTTGGTGTAAATACTCTCAGTATACATAAAGAAAAGATACATTCGTTAAGAATCAGGAATCGTAACGTACAACACTTAATGATAGTCATAGGGTACAGTAAGCAATCAAATCATACTAGGAAACAGTCAATATAAATCGTAAGGATACAAGCGACAAAGTTACAGTCCTACAATCACAAGTGGGAGGGGATGGGTGATAAGGAGTGATGAGATGATTAACAGTAATAGTAGTGCACACTTTGTAAATAGTTGAACAGTGTTGAGGGAATTATTTGTTTAGCAGATTGACGGATTTCAGGAAAAAACTGTTCTTGTGTCTAGTTGTTCTGGTGTGCAGTGCTCTATAGCATCGTTTTGAGGGAAGGAGTTGAAACAGTTTATGTCCGGGATGTGAAGGGTCTGTAAATATTTTCACAGCTCTCTTTTTGACTCGTGCAGTATACAGGTCCTCGATTGAAGGCAGGTGGGTAGCAATTGTTTTTTCTGCAGTCCTAATTATCCGCTGAAGTCTGTGTCTGTCCTGTTGGGTTGCAGAACCAAACCAGACAGTTATAGAGGTGCAGATGATAGACTCAATAATTCCTCTGTAGAACTGTATCAGCAGCTCCTTGGGCAGTTTGAGCTTTCTGAGTTGAAAGAACATTCTTTGTTGTGCTTTTTTGATAACGTTTTTGATGCTAGGTGTCCATTTTAGGTCATGTGATATAGTAGAACCTAGAAATTTGAAGGTCTCTACTGTTGATACTGTGTTGTCTAGTATTGTAAGAGGTGGTAGTGTGGGAGGGTTTCTTCTAAAGTCTGCCACCATTTCTACGGTTTTGAGTGTGTTCAGTTCCAGATTGTTCCGGTTACACCACGAGGCAAGTTGTATAACCTCCTGTCTGTATGCAGATTAATCGTTGTCTCGAATGAGACCAATCGCTGTTGTGTCATCAGCAAACTTCAGTATTTTAACAGATGGATCATTTGAGATGCAGTCCTTGGTATATAGGGAGAAGAGAAGTGGATTGTTCCAATTAAGGCTGCCTTTTGCAATTGACTGGTGATTTTGTCGGTGCTGCTGGTGTTCAAGTGGTGTGCCAGATGTTTTGAGATTGCACCCAAGGTGCTTGTTAGTACTATCTTTGCTTTCTTTTGTTACAGGCATTCTACTTCTATTTGCCGGTCTTTGTATTTTCTAATTTTCTTCAGTTCCTCCTCTTCTCTTCTGCTGTCTCCAGGTATTGCCATCTCCATTATCCAGACTTTTTTTGTTTTCCTTATCAACAAATGTTATGTCCTGGGTGTTATGTCCCGGAATACTTTAGCCTCTTCATTTTCTATGACTTTCTCTACTTCATGGTCTCACCAGTTCTGGCTTGCAGGCAAATTATATTTCTTGCAGATTTTCCAATGTACCATAGTTGCTATTTTGCCATGCCGTTGCTTGGGTCAGTCTGTGCAATCTTTTCGCAGTGGTTAATTAGGTGATTCACTGCTTCTTCAGCTCTTTGCAGTTTATTATATTATTATGGTTTTAATTTAAAAAAAATATTTATAGTCTCCTTCACAAAAAGCTTCTTTTTTATTCTTATCCACCTCCATTATTCAAGCTGCATTCTTGTATTTCTTTGGGTAGTCCAATCGTTGAGCCCAGAACTGCACTGTTTTTTCTTTGTGTAGTGCTGACTGGTTCAATTAGTATTTAATATTTTAGTATTTATTTGATTTGTCAATCACTTACAAGATACAGGTATAAGAATAAATATAGTTTTGAATACATGAGATAGATACTTATAAGAAAAATAAAAAACAATAGGACAGGGACAGTAGGCACGATTGGTGCACTTATGCACGCCCCCTACAGGCCTCTCAGGAAGGGGGTGAGGTCAATAGTAGACAGTCAAAGGTTAAAGTTTTTGTGGTTTAGGGAAGAAACCACAGAGTCAGGTAGAGTATTCCAGACATTGACCAATCTGTTGCTGAAGTCGTATTTTCTGCAGTCAAGTTTGGTGCAGTTTATCTTGAGTTTGTATCTATTGTGTGCTCTTGTATTGTTATGATTGAAGCTGAAGTATTCATTTGCAGGTAGGACATTGCAATGTATGATTTTATATACTATATTTAGATCGGACCGGAGGCGGCGTAGTTCTAGGTTTTCTAGGTCTAGAGTTTCAAGTCTGGTGGCATAAGGTATTCTGCAATGAGTAGAGGAGCGGAGAACTCTTCTTGTGAAATATTTCTGGGCTTTTTCAATTGTGTTAATATCAGTTAATATCATTGCAGTCTCTCCACTGATGGATTGATGGAAACATTTCTGAAATTGGAGATTTTGCCCATAATCTGCAATTTAAGCTTCATATCTTCTGATCTTCCTGACTATAGCAGTTATGTTCTGCTTTCTTATTTCCAATGCTTCCTTAATCTTCCTAGTTTCTAGGTGATATTTCTTGATAAAGTAGTCTGGTTTTTCAGGTTCTTTTCTTTCATCTGTTCTAAACTGCTTGCATCTGATCTTAGCCTGCTGATCTTATTTTCCAGCTTCATCTTCCATTTAGATGATGCACTGCTTGGATTTTATTTATTTTTTTGCTGATTCAGCATCTCAGGTATTCAATTATAATTGCAGTCATGCTTTACATTAGTTGGTTTGTTTCTTGCAATGAACTGGTGCTTATATTTGATATTATAGTAATGGCATGTTTAATTACTTCTGCTGACTGTTTCTTTGGAACAAACTTCAACACAGGGAACCTTATTCTGTTGTTTGTACACTGTTTTGGATGTTCAGGTATTCTTTGTTTCAATTCTTCTTTGTTTAGTTAATGTTGTTTCTGAGGAGAAGGCAGAAGGAATGATGTCTGGTTTGAGAATGAAAACAACTTAAATAGCTATGTTGGCTTCTTATACTTCGTTTCAGTTCTTTGTTTCAGTTCTTCTACTTCTTTATTTGGAGGGCTTTGTTCTTTCTGAGGCAGAGAAGAGGGTGACAGTTTTCAAATGAAAACAATTCTATATCTCTGCTGGATTCTTCTACTTCCAACAGCTCCTGCTTTACCTCTACAGTTTGAGCTACTACTGGCAAGGCTTTGATTTCTTTGCCCTAGATAGACCTTTGCAGTTCTTCCAAGTCTGCTTCTGTGAATACTTTATTTCATATTATAAATCAATGCTGATCTACTAGCCTTTGTTCTGTAATTTTGGATTCTGGATGTTGTTCCTTTCAGAACTGGCACATTCTTTTCAGATATCTTCTTACTGGGCTTAATTTATAATAGCAGAACTTCTTTGTTTTCCCAACCTGGTAAGGGTTTCAGTAAATTACATCTTGTCATATTGCTTATTGAGGAGACACTCTTCATCTGGCTTTCCTGATGAGTTCTGTCCAAACAGTTGAACCTCTGGCATAGCTCTCATCTTCCTCAGAGTATGCAAGTCCCACAATCACATCAAGGTAGTGCCTCCCTGAGGGATTATTATTATAAAGATCTGTTGCATAGTCAGTGAGAAGTTTAAAATGGATTGGTCATTTTTATCTACCCACTGAATCCTTCTCAAGACCTGGGATAGATAGATGTTGTTTCATGGTATTAAAGCTATTGACACAGGATGTAAGCGGTTCCAAGTAAAGCTGTCTTTTACAATTGACTGGTGGTGGTTTTGTCAATGCTGAAAGTGTTCAAGTGTTGGTCCAGATGGGATGGCACCCAAGGTGCCTATTACTATTATCTTTGCTTTGTTTTGCCACAGTCATCTTTTTATTTGGGTACTTTGTCATTTACTCCAGTTCTTCCTCTTCTATTTTGCGGTCCCCAGGTATTGCCAAGTCCACTATCTAGTTTTTTTTTCTTTCTTACCAATAATTGTTAACTCTCGGGTGTTATATCCCAGAGATTTTAGCTTATCCATTTTTTATGACTTTGTCTATTTTGCAAGAACTTCCCACCAGATCTTGCTTGCAGGCAAATGGTATTTATTGCACCATTGTTGCTATATTATTATATGGCTCCATCACATTGTCAGCCAGATGTTCAGACCCAATTTGGCATTTTTATCTATCTATCTATCGAGTCCTTTCCAAGGACCTGGAATGATGTGGATGTTTGATGCTTATCATTGTTAGGAATTATTATTATTGTGGTCTGTTGCACAGTCAGCCAGATATCCAGATGGATTATGATTAGAATATTTAAAGACTTTTTTTCTGAGAAGGGAAACTGCCAATGGAACAATTGTAAAAATGTTATTCAGTGATGAAATCAAAGGATCAATCACTGGTTATCTGGATCAAGAGAAAGCAAGAAAAAGGTTAAAGTGTCAAAAAGTTCTGAAAAATGAAACAAAATGGAAAAGTGTCAAAAAAAGTCAGGAAATGAAGGCATGTTCTCAATAGCTATTCTACAAATATGACTTATTTTGGTAATTGTAGAATTCTACAACAGTAGAAATGTTCTATATGTATTTATTTATTTATCAAATTATCTTGGTCTCTCCTATTTCTTTAAAACACTTTATCATATTGCACATGGGATAAAACTGAAATTTAAACTTGTTATAATATTTGAGATTGCCAGGATGTTTTTAGTTTTATTATTAAACATTTCAATTTGTAGTATACACCAGGGGTCCCCAACCACCGGTCCGTGGACCGGTACCGTCCGCGGAACAAGTCCTACCGGGCCGCTGGTTGCTGGGCGCCGCCATCTTTTTTGATGAAAAGTGCTTCGGTGAGCTTTTCCGGGTAGAAAGCCATTTCTACCGGAAAAGCGCACGAGCGCTGGTACCGCCATCTTTTTGATGAAAAAGTGCTTCCGGTGAGGTCACCGGAAACACTTTTTCATCAAAAAGATGGCGGCGCCCAGCTGATGCCGGTACCGGGCGCGGCACCCAGCTGATGCCGGTACCGGGCCGCAGCATGAAAAAGGTTGGGGATCACTGGTATACACAACACACACCCATTCTATGTTGTTGCTTTAGTAAAAATGTCTTAAATAAATTTCTGGTGTATTATTTAACTTGCCTTGGCATCACTGGGAATTCCTATGTCCTGGGATGCCTCAGTTTTCTCCTGAAGCAAATGCTCCTGCTGAAAATTGTACTTTGGGGGTAAAGTAGTTATATTACTTCCCCCATTACATTCAGGGTCTTAATATAAACTTGAATGTTACAGTGCTAATTACAGTATCTTCAGTTTCACTTCAAACAAGTAGTTAAAGTACAAGTGTTAATGGATGCTATTGTGAAGGAAAAAGCAAGGAATACAGTGGATTATTAGCCTGATTACTACCCTAGGAACACGTCATCCAAACAGCATTGACTTGTGATCACTTCAGAAATAGAGAGAATCCTGTGGCATGCTGTGAATGGTGAGCAGCCAGGTGGGGAAAAAAAACTGTGTAATAAACAATATGCTTTTTGTCTCCCACCCTCTATAATGTAGTGCATTTTGCATCATTGCCAAAGACCTCAAAACAATAATAGTACCTGCATTGCAGCTTGCTAGTGAGTTAATCACAATTTCAGAATACTTAACAGAATCACCAATATTCACTTAGCAGGGCCTCACATTAGATTACCCCCTAATGGTATGAAGAAACAGTGACAAATGGAATTGACTCAGAGATCTTGATGTCAAGTACAATATGGTCAACATTTGTTCCTAGAGCAACTTAAGATTCTTTTTTAGCATCACCCAGCTCTGGCAATATCAATTACAATCTTCTGTGCCTTTTCTGTTTGTGAAAAAAAAAATCTCTCTTTTCCACACATAATGTTCACATGCTCAAAGTACATACATCACTTCAAAAGTTCTGGCACAATGTTATTATGTGTTTGCCCTCCAATATTACAGTATATAGCAATTTCATGCATCATGCACAAGATGGATATATGCATTCCTTTATTTTGAGTTCTTCCTAATACAGTCAAAAAAGACTTTTAGCAGCTTGTGGTCTTATTGAATTACATTAAAACATTCATGGAATAAAACAAAAAGAAATATACACTGTATATAAGGAAGCTACCATAAAATATAATAGGTGAAAAATGATAAAAATGCAACCAATAAATGACAACATTCTTTGTTGAAAAAACCCTATCAATAATTTCCCAAAAGGCAATAAATTTGTTTATTGTTGTCTTTTATTGTTTATATTTCTAAAATTATCTGAATTATAGCTTATATTTACTTTAGCATGCTTGCTATTTTTGTTTCATATATATGCAGAAAAATCTACAGTTATGATATGTCATCCCTTTATGCTGATATTTACTGACATTTTTATTTTGGCTTTGCAGTTAAACAAAGATACAAAAGGAAAAAAAACAATGATTAAAGTAGAAAGACAATAGTACTATGAGAGCTTTCCAGAGTCTGTATAAGAAGCAGATTTAAATCTTTAAATGCTTGAAATAGAACTCTCTTCACATGTGAATAAGCTCTACTAAAGTACATAGAATTTAATTACAAGGAAATACATAATGCAACTGTATGACTGCATTCTTTTGCTACTTAAATAAAAGTTTAAAGCCAGTACAGGCATAATTCTGGGGCTTAGGAAATCAGTAATGTTCACAGGGTGGCTTCCATCAGAAGAGATCTAAGGTTAGGAAATTTAGCTCTGAGTTAATGGATATGCAGAAGAAAATCTTAAAGAGATCCCAAGATTCCTGTTAAGCATTTCTTGGCAATCTTCTAAGTGCTAAAGATGCTAGTGCTTTGGAATTCATAATTCACTTAAGAAAGCCCTTTTTATTAATAGAGATATGCCCTTATCTATCAGCCAAAAAGACAAGAAAAGAAACTAGGGCTTCATATGTTGAAAATGTTTATTGGCTTTCACATATAGCTGGGGTAATTTATTTTAGCATTAATTAATTACCATATTTTTCACCCTATAAGATGCATTCCGCCCCCCCCAAGAATGGGTGGAAATGTCTGTGCATCTTTTAGAATGAATATTGCGGTGGGGGGAAGGGGGTTGGTGGGGCACGGCAGCAGTGGCATTTGCCGCAGCCGCCATTCACCACAGCTGGGGAACGCTGCTGTTAAGCCCAAAATTGACATATGTGTAGCCATTTTAGTTAGACTTAGTATATATTCTTTTTCTTATTTTCTCAGTGGCAGTCATGGGGGGAAGGGGTTTGAGCTTGCCACATTTCTAAGGGGGGAGGAGTGGAGATAGAATTGTTTTGGCTAGGTGAGTCTTCCCGTGGGAAAACGAGCTGTCCATGCTTAGGCCCCTTGAGGTGGAGATTTATGTCATCAAGCAACGTTGAATTACTTCTGTTGGAGAATGTGACTTTTGGTGGATGTTTCTAACTTTTAATATTGTGGGGTAATTCTGGATTGTGTCAGATCCAGAATTACCATGGATTTTGCCAATTTGATGCTTTCTTAAATAAAATAAATTGTCTTGGAAGATGGACTTTATTCATTTCTTTTTAAATGGACTTCATCACTTGGAAACCTGACAGTTGGAGCCTTCACTGCTGAGCAGCTGATTGGCAGTTGGATTGGCCTCCCGGAATACTGCTGATCAGCTGTTCTAGGTGGCGGAGATCACCACTGCTGCCGATCGCCGCTGTTTGCTGCTGCTGCTGCCAAATTTTTTCTTGTTTTCCTCCTCTAAAGTTAATGTGCAGCATGTGGTCCTGTGCATCTTATAGTGTGAAAAATACGGTAGTCTTATTCTGTCATGATTTACAGTATTGTCAACAATTTTTACAGCTACAAAGATGCATAAATGGTCCTATCCCTCTGTTTTTTATATCTATTGTGCTTCCATCTGACATGGGATCATGATGAGTACAAGAGTCAAGGAAATTGGCTTAGATTTAACATTTCCCTTCTTTCTTTATATCTTCAACATGAAGGTTACTAGATGTCCAGCAAATGAGGTCATGTTCTCCTTTTTGTCCTCATGTATTCCATCCAACAGGCATAGCTTTGAAATTAAATATTTCCAAGTTTTTTGAGAGTCTGGTTTGTTTGTTTTTTAATCGCACTCTTTTAACAACACTAGTCATTCAAACTTTGGTGTACTGCATTGTGACTTTGTACATTGTCTGATTTTTGTTGTTATTGTTGTTGTTATTGTTTCTTTTGCCTATTGACAGACTCAAGGGTCTAGATTTATATTATTCAGTCTAGCCCTTTCAAATCTATGGTCACTCTAATCTGTAAATTACAGGATACATACAGTTCCATGGGGAAATTTGAGAAGTGAATTGTCATTGAACCTATATTATTGCTAATGTATGATGTTGAAAATAAAGACTTGTTGGAAAAATATTGTGGTTATAAAACCACTCTTTTTAGTGCTGGAAAAAGTAATTTCATATACATGTAAGCTTGAGTACAACTTTTTGCTGTAATTTTTCTTACAGATGCAACAAATCATAATCAGTGTGATGATGTTAACTGGTTGAATAATGAAATATCTGCAAACAATCAAGTACTGAGACCACTAAAAACTCCGCCTCATGTCTCTCTCTTGGGTATGTGTGTGTAAATGCTAATGCAAGAATCTTGGCACAAGCCCAGACATACCTGTTAATGAAATTCTATCCCTAAAATACCACATAATCCTTCCCATTTCTAAAGAAGGGAATCCCTAAAATTTCTGGGTTCTTTAACATTGCTTTTCATTCTTGTCACCAAAGAGGTAGCTTGGATATTAATTATTCCTCCTTCGCTATTTTTTTTCCTGAAAAACGTTTGAGGCAAATCCTATCTTTTTTTTATTTTTAGAAACACGATTAAACAAAAATCCTGAGAAGGTGGGTTTGTTTATTTTTTTTGGGGGGTGGGGGGTGTTTCAGGAAGCATCTCTATCAGCGGTGGGATTCTACCAGTTCACACCTATTTGCTAGAACCGGTTGTTAACATTCTAAGCAGTTCGGAGAAACGGTTGTTAGAAGAAATTACTGGCGTAATCCTGTAAGGAAGGCAGGAAGGAAACATTCTGGTGTTGCTTACAGAAACTGCCTCTCCGTTAACTCTTATTACATTCTTGGCAGGACTAGACTTCCTGTCTCTGGAACGTCTCTGGAGTTTTTTCCCCCCTCTTTTGCTGGTACTTTGCTTGTGTGGAGTGACCATTCAAAGTTACAATGGTACTGAAAAAAGTGACTTATGACCATTTTTCACACTTAGGACTGTTGCAGCATCCCCACAGTCATGAGAGACCAGGCGAGGAGATGTGTGCCTCAATGTGAGTGATATTGAGTTGGCCACGCCCAGCCAATAACATGACCATCATGCCATGTCCACCCAGTCACATGACCACCAAGCCACACCTACCACCTAAGCCATGCCCACAGAACCTGTTGTTAAAAATTTGAATCCTACCCCTGATCTCTATCCATGTCTGCCCTTTTAAAAAAGCTGATATCTATAGTTTGTGTCTGTGGGATCAAGGAGTACTGATCTGTTGCTATATAAAAAGAGAAAAGGAATAACAGAAAACACTCTTTTGGTTCTCTCCCGATTCTGTCAAGCCCACAGTCATTCCCAATCGTTATGCATTTTATTTAGATTGTATGGCTAATAATGAGGGTACCAGAAACTGGTAAAAGTCTCCCTAAAACTGATAGATGGTGATTTAGTTTAGACTTTGAGAATATATTTATTCCCCTATTTTTGGTGATAAGATCAATATTTTGTATTGATCTTGATTTTGTATTGTATTTTCTTTTAAAAACCGATCATAAAACAGCAGTAGAATATCATATTGTGATATGCACCCCCTGATCCCAAAACCAAACAAGCTGACACATGCCAAGAACACAGACCCAGACCCCAAACTCGAAGCCAGACCAAAACGCTACATCACAGCCACCCGCTCAGGATATCACATCAGAAAAACTCAAGAAATTACACCACAAGAACTCAAGAGGTTGCAACACAGCAAACGACCCAGGAAATCACAGCACAAGACCAAGGACACCACAGCAATAAAACTCACAAGGTCATCACACAACCCATTACCCAAGCCGTTACAACACAGGAGGCTAATGGAAAAGAGATCAAAACACAAATGACCCAGGAGATCACAACGCAGGACCCAGGATACCACAACGAAAGAACTTGCAAGGCCATCACACAATCCATTACTCAAGCCATTAAAACACAGGAGGCTAATGGAAAAAAGAACACTACAAAACAAACGACCCAAGCGATTACAGCACAAGATCCAGGATATCTCCACAACAAAACTCACAAGGCCATCACACAGCCCATTATACCAACATGAACTCCATCAACCAATCAAGAGGCAGCAGCACAGCCAACCAGCCCAGCACACCAGCCCCCACCACCAGTATTTATAGAGAGACGGCAGCTCCTATCACACACTGCTTGCACTGGCACAAAGCAGAAAGCACCAGCCTGAGGATGGCAAGTGGGACCTCGCTGAAACGTCACCAAGATACTCTTAATCTTACACGGGAAAAGACCCGAACACACCTAGACCTACCTACCTACCTACCTACCTACCTACGTACCTACCCACCTACATATATATATATGTAGCAATAGGCTATTAAATTCAAATCTGAAACCACTGTAAAGTTTGACTCACAGACGGACACAATACAGAAGCCTGATGATGGCAGATGAGATTCTGCTGAAACGTTGCTACAACTTTAAAGAACTTGTAGCAATGACGTGGGAAATTCATCTGCCGAACCAAGCCGAACACCATACATGTAAGTACCAAAACTTAAGAAAACATATATATATATATATATATATATATATATATATATATATATATATATATATATATATATATATATATATAAAAGTTTAATGGTACTTACATGTACATTGCCCAGAGTTGCTCTGTAATTCATAGTTGTGCTTTTAAAGTTGTAGCAACGCTTCGGCAGAATCTCATCTGCCATCATCAGGCTTCTGTATTGTGTTCTGAGTATAGTTGTGCTTTTAAACGTTGCTACAACTTTAAAAGCTCAACTATAATGACGTGGGAAAATACCTGAACAAAGCTGAATACCATACATATATACCCACAAAAACTTAAGATTATATATATATATATATATATATATATATATATATGTTTTCTGAGGTTCTCGCGGGTATTTGTATGTGGATCTTTGGTTATTCGGGTTTTCTCCCGCGTAAGATTCAAAGTATCTAGGCAACGTTTCGGCGAGGTCCCACTCGCCATCTTCAGGCTGGTGTTTTCGGCTTAGTGCCAGTGCAAGCAGTGTGTGACCGGAGCTGCCATCTCTCTATATATACAAGTGGTGGGGGATGGTGTGCTGGGCTGGTTGGCTGTGCTGCAGCCTCTTGATTGGTTGATGGAGTTGATGTTGGTATAATGGGCTGTGTAATGGCCATACTGGTAGTCCTTGATTTACAACAATTCATTTTGTGACTGCTTAAAGTTACAACGGCACAGAAAAAAGCGACTTATAACTGTTTTTCACACTTATGACCATTGCAGCATCTCCATGGTCATGAGATCAAAATTCAGACATTTGGCTCACATTTATGGCAGTTGCAGTGTCCTGGGGTCATATCATTCGCTTTTGCGACCTTCTCACAAGCAAAGTCAATGAGGAATCCCAATTCACTTAGTAAGCGTGTTGCTAGCTTAAGAACTGTAGTGGTTCACTTAACAGCTATGGCAAGAAAGATCGTAAAACGGGGTAAAACTCACGTAACAAATGTCTCACTTAGCAACAAAAATTTTGGTTTTCAGTTGTGGTCATAAGTTATGGACTACCTGTAGAAGACTTTACCACAGTGGATGTTTTTCAGTCATTTTTCTTGTAATAGCTAACATAAATTCTTTTTATTTTGCCTGGGTTACAGTACTTAAACAGTTATCTCATAATCTATAATGTCATTTGTCTCATTTCAGTGCCTTATCCTCTGCAATACATGTATGCAGGACATACAGTCAGATCTCAGTAATGGAGAGATATTTATTCGTTTGTTTATCAAATTTAAATACCATCCATCTCACCCTCAGAGTAACTTTGAACAGTTTAGAGATAGAAATATTTTTTTTAAAGGAGATTCTTTCCCTATCATCAGAATGAACAAGAAACACTGTTGCATGTATTTTTCCACTGGTTTTTCATGCTAATTTTTATGCAGGCATTCTTTTTATTGCATCCTAAGAAAAAGAGAAAATTGTTCTGAGGTAAAGGTAGTTTAAAATCCCACCATTAAAACCCCATCATTGCTGACATAATTGCTATGTTTGTATATGCAGAGTTTCCACAAGAAACATCAGATGTTCTAGTTTTGGATTGAGAGTATTGTGATAATTTCTATTTTATTTTATTGTATCTTGATACTATTCTATTGTATCTTATGATTTACAGTATGTTGTTTTAGTGTGCCTCGCTCAATTTTTTTTATTTTTTAAGGTCTTAGCTTTTAGATTTTTTTATAACCAATGCATTTCTTTTTTGTATTTGGTCTTTGCTTCTGTGTTTTTCACTTGCCGATTATTGACTGTCTTTAAATAAATCTGAATTTGATTCAACTTGATTTGTTCAATTCTGGTTTAATATTATGGTGCAACTGAATCTTTGACTAGGTCAGCTTTCCTACGCTTGTTGTCCCCCCCCCAAATTTAGTCCATCATTTTCTTTCTTAGGAGAATCTCATAATCGTGAAAGCTTTCAGAAGTCGAAGTAAAAAAAGCTGTTTCACATTTCCTGATTCAAGGATATACCTATCTCTATTCAAGAGTTTCTCTTTGGACTTTTTTGCATCTACTTGAAGGAAATTTTAGGTGAAAGAGTTTGGGAAATGGCTTCTGCTGTTCTGCTGATTTTAAATTCTCCCTCCTCTTCCGTTGCATCCCCACAGGGAATATCATGAGGATTTCAACTATCTTATGATCTCTAAGATAGGCTTGCAGAGTCTGCTGATAATGGAGCTAATGGTTATTTGTCATCCGCAGAGAGAGATAAATTTCCCTGACAATGTTTGCTATAGTCGGGGTGTGCACTAACTGAGGCAAGGTCTAATAAGCTGGCAGGAGCTTTATAAGGGGAGGGGGAAGCGAAGAGAGCAAGCAAGGAAGCACAGAACAGGAAAAATAGAAAAGGAATAATAGCAGCTTGCTGGCTCTGTGATAAAAGAGGAAATGGATACTGCCGGTAAGTGAAATAAACATTAATTCTTGGCTGAACTACAGAATTCATTTGTATCTTCTGTGTGTACTGAAGGTTTGCTTTTTCTGTTTGTGTGATTGGCCATCATTAAATTACATTAGCATTTTAGCATTCACTTTTGTAACCCTTTAGGGGCTGTTTTCCATCTCCAAAGAGCAAATATCATGTAAACTGTGATATAAACTATGGCTCAGAAACTGCTAAAGGAATGGAGTAACTTGGATCCTTTTGTGCCTTCAGATGGATGAGGAGAAAGCATACATGTAAACTCTCAAATACTTTTCAACTATCATACTAATTTGAAGAATCATCACTATCCACTCACCTAAAATGATTTTATGTAAATATGCATTTTAAAGCTATTGATAGGAGTGCACTTTCATTTCTTTCTGATATTTTTAAAAATGTGATCTTTTACTAAGATAACACTTCTAAAGTATGAAAGGAGAGTTTAAAAAGTGAACTTTTAAATTAAATATCCGATTAGTGCTTAAACAAGAATAGTTCTTTCATATTTTCACTATGATGCATCTAATGAAATATAATTGCATTATTTTACCTTAGTGATGCAACATTTCCTTGTGTCACTGAGTACTCATTGTACCTTTTTTGTTTTTTGTTTAAGAAAATTGCCCACCTGAGCTAAGCAAATCTCATGTTTGTTTAACTTAATGGCACAGTAATTATATTAACCTTTTTTCAGAAGAAATTGCCTTTTTATTCAGTAGTGATTACATTTTAAAAAATGTGTTTTAACATTTTAGTCTTCAATTCAATTCCCACAGCACTCAACATACATAAAAGCAAAGTGCAGAAGGAGCATGTAATGTTAGTTCAATTTATATTTATAAACAAAAGCAGGACATTTCTAACTTTACAATAAATATAGGTTGTTGAAACAAGACAGCCAGACCAAATTGAAATCCATTCAGGTTTCAGAATACTTTTGTTTCTTCTGTATATGCTGGTTCTGGATTATAACAGAATGACATAATAATGAGCCATGACTAGACAAAATTTTCTTTACTCATCCAGCTTCCTTTAGCAGTAAATACTAATTTCATACAAAGAAGAACTTCTGATTTATCCTAGTTTTAATTATCATGCCGTAAGCTACTATAATGGTCTTAAATTCTTTCAGGCCAGTCTAATCCTAAAATATATCATAAAAATATCATTATAATCCAGTTGTAAGAGATCTTATGAAAATAGAAGTAAAAGAACAATGTTTTTTGAACAGAAGTTGTAGTACTATTTGAAAATGAATGGAAAACAATTTTATATATAGCTTTTATTCTTTATTTTATTGAAGCTTTAGGTCTTTAGATGATTCTTATTTGGTTCAAATTTGTACAAAGAAACAGCCATTTGGATTACTTCCATTAACTAGCATTGAACTGCCTTATATAGGTAGTCCTCAACGTACGACCACAATTGAGCCCAAAATTTCTGTTGCTAAGTGAGACATTTTTAAAGGTAGCTTTGCCCCATTTTACAACTTTTCTTGCCACAGTTGTTAAGTGAATCATGGCAGTGATTAATTTAGTAACACAGTTGTTAAGTGAATCTGGCTTCACCATTGACTTTGCTTGTCAGAAGGTCACACAAAGTGATCACATTGACCCCGGGACATTGCAAACGTCATAAATATGAGTCAATTGCCTCGAATTTTGCTCATGTGACCATGGGGATGTTGCAATGGTTGCAAATGTGAACAACGGTCATAAGTCACTTTTTTCAGTTCCATTGTAACTTGAATGTTCATTAAACGAACTGTTATAGGTCGAGGACTACCTGTATAGCTGAAAGGAGCAACAACTACTGCTTTCTTTTTTTGTTATGAACAAACATGTTCAGCTAATTAAGATTTCAGTTATCAAATGCGGTATAGGAATTTCCAAGAAAGCCTTGTTCTCTGGTTTCTCTGTAAATTCCATGAATAAAACTGTGCATTTGCTCCATTAAAGCCTGATCTGGAAATACCAACAGACCTTAATTTATTAGTACAATACCTGTTATTTGATACAGTATATAATATTTTCACAAGGATTCTGAAGTATCAAGTAGATCCCTCTATACAAAGGAATGAACAAGTATCTCGGCTGTGGTTCCAGGCTAGCAAAAGAATTTTTGGAGTTACTACCCACTCCTTAATTAAGGTTTTGCCTGCATGCTCTAAGTTAATCTTCCTTAGTTAAGTAGAGACTTCATCTCTCAGTAGCCCCAAGCCAGAATAACCATTACTGAGACTTCTGGGAGTTGAAGTCCACAAACCTACCGTGTTTCTCCTATAATAAGGCTGGGTCTTATTTATTTTTTTGAGCCCTGAAAAAATGGCTAGGTCATCTTTTCGGGGGTAACTTAATTCCCCCCCCCCTTGCATCTTCGGGCGGGCGGGCGGCGACAGCTTGGATGTTGACCTCGGCGTTGGTGGGGCACTTCGTATCGGGGTCAACGCAGGCAGCACCATATCCGGGTGTGCAACAAAAGTACTTCCTAACGGCAAGCCCCCCTGCCATTTCCCCCCCATTTCGCATGTTTTAATATAGGCCTTAATTTGGGGGCAAGGGCTTAATTTCATTTCATGCCTATAAAACATGCTGGGACTTCCTATTGGGGGAGGCCGTATTGTTGGAGAAGCAGGGTAGATGTCACCCAGGTTGGAGAAGACTCACTCTGGAGGGTATCCTACTCTACTTAATGATATTAATCTCATTTCGGTACAGTGTTCTCCTATTTAAATTACAGTATTATGATTATATCAAGATATTTTTTTTAAATAAAGCAAGCAAGAAGCCAATCAATGCACAGATCTAAAATATACCTGCACGTGAACAGATAACTCTGTTGGCTTGCTGCCTACTCCTGTGCAGCATCTCCATATACAATACCCATACAGGTTTAGCTGGGTATGGAAATTATGAAGTAAGACACAGCAGTTGTGGTACTGTAATGGCAGCCACTCTGGATGATTTGAAAGGGGATTAGATAGGTTCACAGATGACTAAGGTATCAATGGCTAATGATTCTGATGCTCATAGGCACCATGCCTCAAATATTGGTTTCTGGTAAACAACAGTGTAAAGGAGTTACCAGAATAACAGGATTGGAAGGAATCTTCTAGTCCAGGGGTGTCCAACCTTGGCAACTTTACTGGCTGAGGAATTCTGGGAGTTGAAGTCCACAAGTCTTAAAGTTGCCAAGGTTGGACACCCCTGTTCTAGTCAATTACCTACTCAAGCAGGAGTTGCTATATCATTTCAGACAAACAGCTGTCTAATCTTTTCTTAAAAAGCACCCACAACTTCTGGAGGCAAGCCATTCCACTGATTAATTGTTCTCACTGTCAGGAAATTTCTCCGTAGTTCTAGGTTGGGTCTCTTCGATAATCTCCCATCCGTTACTTTTTGCTCTGCCCTCAGGTGCTTTGGAAAATAGGTTGGCCCTCTCTTCTCTGGGTCAGCCCCTCAAATATTGGAAGATTGCTATGTCAGTCCTAATCCTTTTTTTTTCATTAGACTAGACATATTCAGTTTCCAGTTTCATTGTATGCTTTAGCCTCCAGTCCCCTAATCATCTTCGTTGCTCTTCTCTGTACTCTTTCTAGAATCGCAACATATTTTTGGTATTGTGATAACCAAAAGTATTCCTAGTGAAGTCTTACCAGTCCTGTATAAAGTGGTACTAGTACTTCATGTGTTCTTGATACTATCTGTCTATTGACGCAGTCTAGGTGTGCAGTACTTTTTAATTGCTGCAGCACTCTGCTGGCTCATACTTAAGTGGTTGTCCACTAGGTCTTATAGATCCTTGTCACAATTACTGCTGTTAAGTCAGGTACCACCAATTCTACACCTGTACATTTGGTTTTCCTTGCCTAAGTGTAAAACATTACTTTTTGCATCACTAAATTGCATTTTGTTATACAGGGCCGAATGTTTAAGTCTCTCAAGATCCTTCTATATCCTGAGTCTATCTTCTAAAATGTTGGTTATTTCCCCCAGCTTGGTACCGTCTGCAAATTTGATGAGTTCCCCTTCTATCCCCTCATCTAAATTATTTATGCTTTGAACTTCCCAAATGCATCCAGTTGGTTACTGTATGACACAAATGTTTGGACTAGATAGACTGTCTTGATAAATCTATAGCAGAAGTGTTTTTCATCAGCCAAGGAAATACATGTGAAAGCAATAATGACAGTGGAAATATTATGGTGTAATGTTCAGATATTTTTTAAGGTGATCTTGCCCAAGTTTTAGCTTTTAACTTGCCAGCTTCACTATTACTCCTTCTGGAGAACAAAATACATTTTTTTTCCTGCTAACAGCAATTTTAGCTAACAACAATTGTCAGTGATAATGTGGGTAACAATCTCTTTATGGGACAACTGAGTTTATTTAAATAAAATATTTCCCATGAAAATCTATGTGTTCTATCCATATGTTTTAGTGAAGAACATGAAATGGTGAAAGATAGCCAAAGACAGAGAAGATACATGAATGAGAACTCTAAGGAATGTGCATAATGGCAAACATTTGGTGGCTGCTCTAAATAATACTTTTGCATCACATTCATACATCTGCCAAGTCCTTGGTTCTATTTGAGCTTGTTGTTTGCTTGGGGACATTTAATAACCCAACTAGGTAATATCAGTGTGAGTGAGTGTGAGATTTGCTCCTGTTTATATATCATGGCTTGCACACCCAGTTTTACAACCAAACAACCAAGCTCAGAAGACTCTACAGTTGAACTCTGAGCTGTTGTTTACAAGCAAACATCCAAGCTCAAAGGGCACTGACTCTATAGTTCATTCCTGAGCTACAGATATTATGTTCTATTGAAATTTGTACACCTGCCCCTATAGAGTGTGGTTTTACTCACTGACAAGCCACCATTATTGCTTCACATAATTTACTGCTAAAAGGAAAGAAAAGAAAATGTCCAATGTAACCACCCTATGGATAAATGAATCTGAACCTTACAGGATTAATGCTGACCATGAGACACACGAAGACCATTTTTAACATCTATCTACAATTGTTAATCCATATGTTATCGTTGAGAAATATATCTCTTTTGTCCTTACTTTCCAGCTGGCTTCATAACTCCTCTGCTGTATAGCATAATCAGTTTGTGTTGCCACTTTACTCCTCCAAGTCTATTGTTCTAATGGTCAAACAAATATGTTTCTGCAGATAAGGGGGGAAAGCCCTGTAACAACTTCTACAGTCAACGACTTCCTTTAGTATTGCATGGAAAGCATAATCCCCTTAAAATATTTGGAAAAACTCTGCTTTGGGCTGAAAGATTAACATGAACTCTTCCCCGCCCCCCCGCCCCCCAGCTAAATTATAAGCTAGTGAGAAAGATTGTTTTTTGTTTAACATATTCTCCTCAAAGACTGCTCATCTACCTGACATCATTTCCTGGGCAGCTATTATTTCTGACAAAAGACTAGATGATTTGGCACACAGCTGCTTGCTCTACTGAGTCCTAGAGACACTAATTTGGGTACATAAACACTAACGACTCAACCTTTTGTTCTCATTTATGCTTTTGATAAGACTATGAATCAGATGAAGAATACTTGTTTATAAGGGGAACATTGAAGATAAAATTTATTTTAATCACTAGTGACCTCCGAATTATTAACAAGGGGATAGATCACTTCTTTTGTGTAAGAACTACCTCCATCCTGAAACCAGTTTCATGTTTGAATTGGAATTCCTGATCCTAGTACCCCTTTTGTGGAGTTGTGTCTTCCATACTGATATCTAGTAAGCCATTGAGAAGTGTCTCAGGAGACATGGATGAACGCCAGCTGCAAAGAAATGATTTTTCAAGCATCCCAAATTTTGCTTTATCATCTTTTTTTTAACTTGTTCAGAGCCACCCATATGTTGAACTACAACGGATTTCCTTCTTGCCTATGTCATGGTTACAAAAGAAACTGCCTACTTTCTCTTGGAGTAAGAGAAGCTGTTTTGTGCATTGAGTTTAATATGTGGCTTTCAAAGCCACTGTTGGAATGAAATATGAATTTACTTGCACCAAACGATGAATATGTATTTGGAAATATTTCACTGAATGGAAACAGGTAAACTTAAGACAATTATTTTAAGCAGGTTATCCTCTGAAGGAGAATATATCATGTATCTTATAATGCTTGCAGGCTAGGGAGCCAACAGGCATCCAGATATTGTTGAATGATTACTTCAAGCAGCTCCAATTATCCTTGCCAATTGTAAGGAACATTTGGGGTTTTAATTCAACAGTATCTTCAAAGCAACATGCTTTCTTGTTTACTGAAACATTATTTAAAGTTTTCTGATTTTTATTTCAAATAATTTTTAAAGAGTGCAGGAACTCTTTGCACAGTGTTCATTTTTATTCAATTAATTGCAACACATTTGCTCTAAACTAAAACCTTCCTCTTTGCTAAAGTAATGAACTAGACCTGTTAATGATGGGATGCTTATTACTTGCAGAGCCAAATAATGATTTTGGTATCAGTCCCAAAGCTTTAAACAACCTGGGACCTAGATGTTTTCCTGTCCCATCCTGCCTGTGTTTTATAGTTTTATCTAAAGTTCTTGTTGCCACTTTTATTATTGAAAGTACATTGGACAACACTCAATATTTCCCCCCCAGTGGCATCAACTTGTTTATGGAATGTCACAAGAACATAATTAATTAGCAGTTCAAGTGGATTATAACAATGCTGGCATTTCTGGTCCAGTATTCTGCTCCTACATAATTGATTTATAGCTTAATTTGCCAGGACAACGAACACCGTTGGATTAGGACTAACAAAAATAATGGGGTTTACGGAACATCTAAATCTGTGGTTTGCTTATGTAAACTTTATTAAATATAAGAATGCTGCACTAAGCTACAAACTTAGTTTACATGCAAAACAAACCATGTTATGACTAAGTATGATACAGAAGTCCAATTGAAGCTGAAATAATCACTGTCATGAACCGAGTATGATTTAGAATCAGTCATTATTTCTCAGTGTAACCTACTTCCCAAAGTTGTTATGAGAATACAAAATAGAGACAGAAATATAGCAAATGTATTTAATAAAATTATATGGCCACATCTTATTTACTCTGAATGGCTATCAATTAAAACAAACGCAGGATAAAAAACCAACACTTTAAAAACAAATCGCTGCAAGAACCATTCATAATAGCCCATCTTCAGATTAACCATAAAAATGGGTTTACCTGTACTGGCAGAGCCTCAGGCTATATGGCAAAGCCAGATTTTTAAGACCTTGTGAATGGCCAACAGGGCTAAGGCAAACCTAATCAGAAGGAGAGATGATATTCCAGAGAGCCAATGCTATGGCAGAAAAGACTCTCTTCCTGGGTCCCATCACATGGAACTCTTTAACACAGGCCCCACTTTGGGCGGGGCAGGGGCGCCGCTTTGTGAAAAGTGCCCATGCAGCTGAACAGGATGGGGGGGGGGGGGGGGGGGGGGGGGGGGGGGGGGGGGGGGGGGCAGTGTCGGAACGGGGGCGCCGCCTAAAAAGCGAGCGGGCCCTGCGAGCCCTGAGGCTTTTGAGGGCATCACGCCAACACCGTGTTGTGGGGGGGGGGGGGGGGGGGGGGGGGGGCGGGGGGGGGGGGGGGGGGGGGGGGGGGGGGGGGAGGCTTCCCCGCGGGGGGGGTGGGGGCCCGTTTAACAGACAGGACCTGGAACATGCCTCACCTGCCAGATCTAACAGGATGGGTAGACAATACTGGGGAGAGACAGTCCCATAATTAACGTGGGCCCCGTGCCATGGAGGGTTTTAAAGATATTCACCAACATCTCGAATTGCATCCAGAAGCATACTGGTGCAGCTTGTGGAGCAAAGGTGACACATGACATGTGGAACCCAAAACTTTCATTACTACATCTTGCGCTAGCTGAGCTTTAAAACAGTGGTCGCCAACCAGTGGGCCAGGGATCACTGGTGGTCCGCAATAAAATGTTGGTGGTCCGCAGAGAAATGTCACCCCCAAAGCAATTAATCCAGGCTGCGCGGGAACACAAGGCTTCACCACCCACATGACCCATGGGAAAACAAGGCTTGCGTTGCTTGCATTGCAAACAACACATAGGGAAGGGGGGGGAAAGGGTGGAGGGGGGAACTTGTCCCACTCGCCCCACGCGCCTTGCCTGGCTACTGGGCTGCTTCTTTCCGCTTCTTTTTTCTTCTGCTTTTGGCTGCACGCAGGGAAAGCAGCAAAAGTCTTTCTTTCTCTCTCCCAAACCCTGCCAGAAAAAAAGTCTTTAGGACCCTGCAAGGCATCCTGCTCCAAGAGGCTCCGCCAGCGTGACAAGTCTCACAAAAACTCATTTCTGGCGGAGTTTGGGAGAGAGAAAGACTTCTGCTGTTTCTGCTGCTTTCCTTGCATGAAGCCAAAACTCTCTCTCTCTCTCTTTCCCCCTGAGAACAGAGCCGGAGATGGTATCCTGCGATCCAAATAAAGAATGATTGATCAGTAGGAAAACGGCGTGGGGAATTTTCCTACAGACTTTTTGGGGGGTTTTTTCCTAGGGTCTCTGGTCTGCGGGATTCAAAATTATGAGTTTGGTGGTCTCTGAAGTCCAAAATGTTGGCGACCCCTGCTTTAAAATACTCCTTAAGGACCACCCAAGTAAGGTGTGTTGTAGTAATGTGTTGGAGATTAAGGCATAAATTGCTCTTTGATCCTGAAAAAAGCTGTAACTGTTCTAAGATGTTGCAGACAGATGCCACATTCAGATTCTCACATACTCAAGAAAACTTTGGAGACTGCATCCTAGGCGCTACACACATAGCCCTAATATCTGGAGCAAAGATATTTTATTCCAACCTGTTTGCAAATACTGAAGTATTTTTCTTCATTTGATACATTTATCCCATCTTTTTTTTGAAACAAAAATTTAATATATCTCACAGATAAGGGGAAATCTGTTCTATTTCATTGGCCTGTCATTGCTTTTCTCTCCTTTTTTCGTCCAGTTCAAGGTTTGCTGGCTAATATTGTCCTGATAAAAGCTGTGCTTATTTAGCTGATCAGTTTTGAGATCTAACAGCTGGTTGAGGCCAAGAAGAGGGATATGTCCCCCAAAAAATCATTGTGCCTGAGATTTTTAAGATAAACCTACTTCTAATAGATGTGCATAATTTTATTATAGGATTGAACAATTATTTAAAACATGGCAAAATCCATACGTCTTAGAAATGGGATTAGGATTAAAATCACAAACGAGCCATGGTAGTGCAAATTGGAATGCAGCATTACAGGCTAACTCTGCTGACTGCCAGCAGTTCAATCCTGACCAGCTCAAGATTGACTCACCCCTTCCATCCTTTTGAGGTGGGTAAAATGAGGATCCAGATTATTGGGGACAATATGCTGACTCTGTAAACTGTTTAGAGAGGGCTGTGAAGCACTGTAAAGCAGTATAAAAGTCCAAGTGCTATTGCTATTCAGATTTTCTTTTTAACTCCACATTAGGCCAGATTCCTCAAGTGTTTGTAATCATTAGCTCCCAACTATTCATTTATAATGTTGTGCTTATGCAATTGAAAAAAGGATAAAAGATTTATAAAAGTTATAAAAGATTTATATGATATCTTTGTTTTTCACACACATTTTTCATTTGGTATTTTATATACAGCATATTGATTTGTATGCTGTCTTTCAACATACAGTTTATCAAATGCTAAAAAAGCAAGAGAGCTATGGTTTTTTTAAAAAAAAAAACAGTAGAAATTGTTGGTTAACACAGTTTTTGAGAAATAAAAAGTTCAGGAAAATATCTGCTTTAATGTTGTGGAGAGTTATACTAAAGAAACCACTCAATCTAGGAAGTGTCACAATTTACCATCAGAGAGAGAAGCTTTCAGTTGCCACACATTTTGTGAAATGACAAGTGTAATTTTCAGAGACTTTATATATAAAAAATATAAAAGTACTGATGAAACAGGAGGCTTTAATATTTCTTTCTGCAGCATGAAGTCAAAGGGACATCTGGGAAATAATTTACCAACTGCGTAACGGTTACACGCCCCATTTTCTTAGAAAGGCAACCCTGGCATGGGTAACAATGATTTCCTTCTAGGACCCCTGTATTTCTAAACTTTTACAGTGTATGAATATATAATATCCTAGGCATTTCAGCTTTACAAATCTGTTGCTTTTCACAAAATAATGAGCAGTGCTTCTATTAAAATCATTAGCATTTTTTCTTGTAGTGCTCTAGTGGTATGCATACAAAGAGCAATAATTTTTAATCTAGGTAAAAATGTTGAGTAGAGGCATTTCATAAAAGAAAAAGATGTTTTCCGGGGGAAAAGCATTATATTCTTGCCCATTCCTGCTCAATTAATGTTTAAATACCATAAAAAGAATCCTAAACTAGCTTTCAATGAGCATTGCACACTTTCTGAGTGTTGTTATAGTACATTTAAAATTCTAAATGCATGTTCCAATTAGTTAGATTCCATTGAGTTGGCTTTGATTCCTGGTAACAGCATAAATGCCTAGCATTGTGATCTGTTTTTAGTAATAATTTGTCTCTTTTTCAGGAACATTTTAGCAATTTCTTTTCTTCTGCCCATCTACCTAATTCTTTTTTGGTCCATCATCTGTATTTATCACATGCCCTCAATATCTTCTATCACATGCCCTAAATCTCTGCTTGCTAATTATCTCCTCAAGGAAACAATTGAGTTTTATTTGGTTCAGGCTATGTGATTGGTTCTTCTACAGTCTTTGGCACCCTACCTAATCATCTCCAAATCAAGAATTCAAAAATGACCATCTTCTTTATTTTTTCTTAGTATTTATTCAACTTTATTTATTTATTTTGCTGTTTTTTACTTTTTTTTTCTCTGAGAAATGGTGCCGTCTACTTATCTCAAATCATTAGAAGCTTCACCACCAATTTGCATTCTATGATTTCTTCCAATCTCACATTTCTCGTAATAGATTTGCTGTGTATGCTGAACAAAACTGGGGGCTATATGCACGTTTGTCTGACTTCCTTTTGTATTCTGAATCCATCAATTTTTCCAGTTTTAATCCTTATAATAAATTGTTCTTTTGAAGAGTCTTTTGCATGAAAAATAATCAGATATTTTGGTACTCTTAGACACATTGAGTTCCATATTCTAGGACACGCTACACATGCTATTGCTGTGGACAGATTAATAGTGGTAAAAAAAACTTTTCTGCTAGTAGTTATATTTCCCAGTCTGTGGTGATGGAGGTATATTCAGGTGAACCTGTAGAAAGCAAGGTGAACTGATCATCTATTAGTCATTATGGACTGATGCTATGCATGTCCATGGTTGACCTCTGTGACAGAGTAGATCTCTGGTTTTTGTCCTCCTTGATCACCTAGTAGTTTTCAATGGTCTGACTTGGGCCCGAATCCAGACTGGAAAAAGATCCACATAATCCATCGCCTGAAAAAAGAGCTTCCAATCAGCTATCTGTGGAGGCAAGATGAGGAAAGAAATAAGCACATTTCGCCTCACATCCCCACAAGATAATCCCTAATAAAGGCTCACCCCTGTGCTACCTTTCCTGAGAGTGGCCCACTCCCTGTCTGCCATTATATCTCCTTATTTTAATCTGATTTTGATTTCTTCTGGCTGAATGACAGATGGAGAGAACTTTAACTAATCAATGGAGCAAAGCCCTAAGAGTTCTTACTTATTTTTCTCTAATTAAATAGCATGTTGTTACAGTATATAGGCTGGTCAAGATTGCCCAATTTTAAAAATTCTTATTAGAATTAAGTTGAGTCTATTATGAGTTATCAGAGGACATGTGCTAGTTAGTAACATAGAGGGATGTGTTTCAATAGAAATTGTTGTCTTACAAATGCAGAGCTGGCTTAATCTATCTTCCCTAACTAGAAAAGAGGTGAGTTGCTATCAATGAATGGAGAACTAAGGTGATCTGCTTGGAACTAATGACAAATAGCAAAGATCCAACTAAATTGTAAAAAAATAATAATCATATGACATTAAAAATTTTCTTTAGAAACCTTATAAGGAACAAGAAGTGTTAATACTGTTAATGCTGCAATGTCAATCTATATGTGCATGTATGAAAGCATATGTATGTGGGGAGTTTCCTCTGAATCAAGCTTGGTGACCTCATGAACAACTCATTGTAATTTCCTGGGAAAACACATATTTATTTTCTATATTGTTTGTATTGTATTTAGGAAATGTTTTTCAACTTTGCCATCTGGCCCAACTCACTTGTTCTCTGTGGTGGACTCCATCCAAATATTAATGAGATTTAGCTCTGCTTATTTTATTTATTTCATTTTTTTATCTACCAGCACAAGCTCAATTCTCCTAGTAGTTACCAGGAGATAAAAATTAATTTAAATTGAGGGTAACCAAATCTACATTTCTACATTGCAAGTTGCTCTTAAAGTGGCATGCTAGGGTTTCATTGCTTGGATTTTATTTATGATGTTAAATATTTAATATAATGTAAATGTAAATACAATTATGTACTTAATAATTTTTCTCCTGTCAAAACCTAGATCTCAGTTCTTACAAATCCCTCAAAATCTTAGTGTTGTTCTCAGGAACCTCAAAAGTTATTGATAAATTGTAATCCTAATGGGGCAGAGAAGAAGAATGATTACATCTCACTCTGTCCAAGAGAGATAGATACAGCTTTTGAAAATACATATAAATTGTTTTACAGATGGTTCACATTAATGCCCATCTGCAGCTTGCTAACAGCAACCTTAACACTTTTTATCAAAAAGAATTCCTAGTAGAATCCTCTGTTTTCACAGTCCTATGGTTTTAAAAATTGAAAAGCAGAATATTTAAATATTGGGTAAAATGTTGAATTTAAACTGGAAAGTTCAATAATACTATATGAAAAGTATGTATGTGTATATATTTGCTTCTGTATATACACATATATTTGCACATACTTTTTTAAAAGTTTAGGATAAACACTTACCATGTTTGCTTAGAAAAGTTATTTTTTTTTATAAAGGAGAAGGCAATTCATGGAGATGAAACATTACTTTAGTTCAGAGTCCCCATCCTCCGGTCTGTGTGGACTTGCACCAAGCTACGGTATGCCAGAAACCAGCTCACGCAAACAAGCAAAGCCCCAACCACAGGATTCAGGCATCACATAAAACCATTCCCCCCTCCTGTTCACGAGAAAACCTCTCTCCATAAAACTGGTCCCTGGTACCCAAAAGGTCGGGGGTGGGGGCGCTGGTTTCACTTATGAACAATTAATAACCTTCCCACTTTGCTATGCTTCTTTGTCAGATAATGGAAATACAAATCACTTAGTATTTTAATGTTTGATTTTTTTAAATAAGTTCTGACACTTGTTTAAAATTCTTGCAGATGTTTAATTCTTATGAGTGTTGAAAAGGATTCTTTGAACATTGAACATAATGTTTTACGTCTCAGCAGGTGGCAGCATCTGGCCAACTTTCCTACACTTGGAGAGTTAGTAATGTTAGGCTGATTAGGATGGGAAGCCAACAGGAAATATTAGGTTAGGTTGGAAAGCTGGAAAAACATCATGGGAGAAAATACTGGGAAGCTATATTTGCCTTGTATCCAAGAAACATTATCTGGATGTGCCCCTATAATTATCAAGAGTTGAACTCCAGGGCATCTTTACCTTTGCTTAGAAAATGTTGATGTAATCATTCGGAGTTGAACTCAGTTCAAAGGTGTCTTTACTGTGGAGGTTGTAAGCATTTATTCAGACTATATTTCCTTTTGAATGTTTTCAGTGAAGGCTGAAAAGAAATAAAACTTACCTTATCAGAAACAAATGGTTGGAAAGAATCCATTTTCTATACTCCGTTGCTACTAGGAGACAAATTAGAATTGCTACTTTTCATCTCACATATATTTAAATACAGGTTGTCCTTGACTTATGACCACAATTGAGCCCAAATTTTCTGTTAAATGAGGCATTTGTTAAGTGAGGTTTGCCTCATTTTACCTTTCTTGCTGCAGTTGTTAAGTGAATCACTGCAGTTGATAAATTAGTAAGCCGGTTGTTAAGAGAATCTGGCTTCCCACTGACTTATCAAAAGGTTGCAAAAGCTGACCACACGACCTTCGGGACATAGCAATGGTCATAAATATGAACCCGTTGCCAAGTATCAGAATGTTGATCACATGATTACGGGGATGCTACAAAGGTTGTAACCGTGAAAAATGGTCATGAGTCATTTTTTTCAGTGCTGTTGTAACTTGGAATGGTCATTAATAACTTGGAATGGTCATTAAATGCACTGTTGTAAGTCCAGGACTACCTGCAATAACAAAAGTGGTGCTTTTTGAGCTTGGCTGTTTGCTTGCAGTTACTTCATTACCCATCATCATATTGATATTATCTAGACAAGTGGTCGCAAGAAAAATTTGGTGATCTGCAGAGAAATGTCACCCACAAAGCAGCCCACAAAGCAATTCATCCAGGCTGCTGTTTTGAAAATGCTGTTCTTTTGAATCAGGAGGATATCAGTATATGGGCTGTAACATAGATGTAAGTAAACAAAAACAAATCCTGCAAAATAAGGGGGGAAGTTTTCCAATAGTAAACAGGGAGTGAAGAGAGAAAAGAAAAAAGGACCTAAAAAGGATAGTCTAATCTACCTGCCCATCCAAAAAAAACAACAACAACCCAAAAACCCTTTGAACTTGGGAAACGAAGTGGGAGCAAGAACTTTTTAAAGCAGGGGCCCAACCTTGGCAACTTTAAGACTAGTGCAAAACTCAACCAGCAAAGCCGGCTGAGAACTCTAGGAGTTCAAGTCCACAAGTCTTAAAGTCGCTAAGGTTGGAGACCCCTATTTTCAAGATCAAGGCACACGGTTCAAACGAAGCGCTATGAGGAAGAACTTCATTCATGCTTTCTTACTCCTTAACCTAGAATTTCAGGTCTATCCAATGGATGCGCACCTATCGCCGTTGTAACAGAGTCCCTCCTCCACCTTGCTGCTAGTTGTCCTCTTCTCTTTTCTTCAATTTACCCCAGCACTATCCTGAAGTTGCCGCCTCCTTCGTGCTGGAGTTGGGAGGAATTACAGATTTGCAGCGAACTGCTGCTTGTGCGGGGGACGCTTCCCGCCAGTCGGCGCGGCGGGGCTGCCCCAGATTCGGGACTGCCTCCCCACGACCTTTGCTCCCCCCCCCTTCCCCGTAATCTGCATGGAGGAATGACAGGCATTTGGCTGAACAGGAACAGTTTGAGTTGGGCTGCGGCAGCGGCAGCAGCAGCAGCGGCAACAGGAGGAGGAGGAGGATTTACAAGTAGCTCGGCAAGAGGAGGCAGAAGTTGCACGGAGGCGGCTGCTAAGATTAAGAGCCAGCGCTGGGAGAAGCTGAAATGAGTTCTCGGAAGTTTCTGTGCGAGAGGAAACCGGACCAGAGGACCAAGAGAGCCGCCTGATTGCTGGATCCCGGCCCTCCTCCCGGACGCGAGATGGGCCAGACTTCGGTCTCCACTCTTTCGGCTGAGGCTAGTGGTAAGTGGAGCTGGAAATCTGGAGAAGGAGGCGATCTTTTTGGCGGACTCTCCCTTCCCCCAAGCGGGAGGGAGAGACAGCGAGAGAGGGCGAGAGCGCTTTTGTGGCTAGAAGAGAATCCGGCGTTTATGGAAACAACATGGTCGAGGTGCCAATCTCTAATAGGCAGACCATCCTTATTATTCTTCGCAAAAGAAGATCCCTCTCGGGATCTCGGCAAGAGTTTCTCTTAAAGGAACAGCCCTTTCTTTCCATGAAGTTCTTCCCGAAAATAGTGGATTTTTTTGTATCCCCCCAAAGTTTATGTGTAACTTCTTAGAGTTGTATATTAAAGTTTCTGGTTTTATTTTTCGAATCGGAACTGCTTGGTGCAAAAAAAAAAAAAACACAACATTTTTATTGCCGAGATTTGTAGCACGTAAATCCTTACAGTCCACGCCCAACTTCTCCTTTTACACATTCTTATTTTGTTACTACGAGTGTGGTTTCCTATTTGTATTTGTATTGTTTGTGTAAGTTTAGTTAGTTCTAATCCTCTTGTACACCATTCGACTTTCACTTTTGAGCCACGTAAATATTTAGGTGTGTATTGTTTTCCTCCTAATGTGTTCTATAAAAACAAATGGATTGTTGATGAGATAAATAACGTAGCACAGTGGCAATCCATAAAATATTTTAATATAACACTTTTTGGATCTTCTAAAATGAAAATTGTAAAAGCTAAAGAACTGTGTAGAATCTTTATGGAAGATATATGTTAAGAGTTCCTTAAATACTACATAAAACGTTAACATTTTGGAACATTTTACCCAATAGTATGATTCCAATTACTAATATAGTATATTTTGATATCTCAGCTTAAAGACATATGTTCCATCAGACAATGTAGTAAATGTTCTGTTCAGAGAAGTGTCCATAGTGCAAATGAATCTATGAAAGTATATAAAACATAATTCACACTATACAGAACATTGTTTAAGAAAAAGTGCAGTTGTTTTTCTGTGGGCTATTTATTAATTTCTTCATTTTTTTGTAGAATACAGATGCAGTGACACTCCTAGTAATTATGACTCAGAGCAGTTGAATACTTTACAATTAGGGGCTGTTTTTTCCTTCAAAAGACACATGAAATGTGAACATTCATAGATCTTTGTTATATTCATAGAATAAGGGTTTAACAGATTAGGGTTTTAGGGCTTTACAGTTGTTTCACAAATTATTCCTCTCTTGAGCGTATTTCAGATATTTAACAGATGCAGTAGAATAGGAAGTATAACTCATTCCTTCCTGTTCCTCTTCAACATCATTGGCTCAGCAACATGTTAAGACCAATTAGTGTAAACCTTAATTGTTCTCCTTAGAGCAGTAAATTTCTTGAGCTGCATGGCAAATCTTTGACAAAAGTGCCCACCTGGAAAGCTTTAGGGAACAAGTAGCTGCCATTTATAAGAATTGCCCAATGGCAGTTGAAAACTTCAAAAGGAACATCTGTCTGTTATGCACTTAGGTGCTAAGAAAGCATAAAACAAACATGTTTTCTGTTAGTGGTGATATTGTGATATGGTATTTTTGTATAACACGTGGAATTTGCTGCCTTCCTGGAATTGTGTAAACCAGATGCATGACACATCTGGCCTGGGGGCCATGAGTTTGACACCCCTGAGTTATGTGGCCATTCTGGCAGCAGTGGATGTTGTGTAATGGCTAATGTGTTGTGAGATCCTGGTTCAATTCCACGCTCCGTTATGGAAGCTTATAGGAAGAATCTGTTCAACTAGACACTGTCTCTCAGCTCAGCTTTCTTCACAAAGCTGTTAATGTGAGGAATATGGAAGAAAGAGTAACATTTAACTACCTTGATCTTCTGGAGTCAAAATGGCTGAAGAAAATATTTATTTTTTACTTAGATGGAGATCTGTGCTTAGTACGCATTATTAAACCCATAAAGCATTCAAGTATTTGAAAACAACCAAGCAGTTTCTTCTGTATGAAGAGATCACAATTTGCTTAGTGTCTGTTCTTTTTCTATAGATGTCAGTAATTGCAGCACAATCCTTTTATAAAAATCTCTGCGTTTGGATGGAGAGTCACAAGAATAATCAGTCATACAGGTTTAGAACTGTTTTACTAACAAAATTTTATTAGAGGTTATTAAGACATGACCAAGAGGAAATACATTCGGTAACACACTTCAAAAAATATGATTGATTAGGAGCTACTTTAAAGAGCATATTTAAAGAGCATATTTTTAAAAAGTGAATGTAAGTTTCACCAAGACAACAATATACAGTAAGATATTGGGCTCCTACAATTTACTGTTTTAGTTGTTTATTTCTCTGCATGATTGCTTTTCCATTGATCACTGGATAGTTTACATGCTTTCAGGATACCTTCCTCTGTCTATGTTTGTACTTTCTTTGCAAATATCAGAGTAGAGTTGTGTAGACTGAGTATTCTTCTGTTCTGAAGCAAAGCAGATGGCCGTATTCAAAAATAAGGTGTTTTTTGGCATTGACTGCCTGGCTCTAAAATGGTCTTTTCAGCCTTGTTTGTATTTGTTTCTTGAAAAGTCTGTTAAGAAAGTTTTCAAATTAGCTAATTGACTTGTATGGTTTTTAAATAGCTGGGATTAGATAATAAAATGTGAATGCTTTATATCATAAATTTCTGTGGATTGATTATGAGGTTTGATTGTAAAGTTAAAAGTTTAGAAGTTGGGAGGGGTACCCTGTATTAAGATAGGAAGACACATAATAATGCAACATTACACCTGACATATTTCATATTCTTGAAGTGATACTATATAGAACACTAATGCAGGGGTCCCCAACCACCGGTCCCCGGACCGATACTGGTCCGTGGATAATTTTTTACCGGGCCGCAAAGCTTGGGCGCCGCCATCTTGTTTCGACGGCACTTCCGGGTTTTCGGTTGGAAAGCGGCATTTGGGTGCTCGTGCCTTAGTTTTGTCGAAGAGGGGGGGGCAGCTTCGAACGAGGAGCCGTCCCGATGGCGGTGGAGTCTCGCGTTACTCAGGTACCGGTTCGTGGAAGAATAAATAATCGTGAAACCGGTCCCTGGTTCAAAAAAGCTTGGGGGCCACTGCACTAATGGACAGTTGAGTCTTCCATCCATCTGTCTCTAAAGTTCTAACAATTTTGACTGCTATTCCTACTAGCCACTGTGACTGTTGGAGAAGAATCAGAGCTTTCATTGAAAAATTCCATATCTATTAAGTAAGTGCCCTTCATATATATTTCAAGGATTTTTTGGGGTTGTTGAGAGCAAACTAGAACTTCCCCCTTAAAGCTAACATTTGATAGTATATCTGGATATTCCAGTGCTATTTTGCAGTAAAAAAAGGAGTTAATTTTTTTAAAGGAGTTAATTTTTTTTAAAGGATTTATATCTTACTTACTTCCAACGTACTTCTTTGGTCACTAGAAAAAAAAAATCTAGCCAAATAATGGTTGGATTCTCTGTTACTGGCCATTTTGTAACCAAAGTATTTTATTTGTCAGAGTGTTTTCTTATGCTGAGATAATGGCCCTAACTATATTGTTTCCTCTTTCCTGTGGCCAAAGAGTTTCACTCCATAGAATCTTGCTGTTTGTTGTGTTTCGCAGTCAACAAAGGCATTGTCTTAGATCAAGCATTAATGTGAGTTTGAACTAGTTTGCTCTTCAGTCTTCTGGGTTTAGGGACTTCCTGTTTATGAATGTAGGAAGAGCGTTTTTCCTATGTAGCTGCAGAGGAAACTGGTCTTACGGTGACCAAGTTGATCTTATGCTGTCAGCAGCTATTACTTATACATAAGCTGCAAAACTAGGGTTTTTTTCTGTTTCAAGAAATAATTTTTGAAATTGTATTTAAAAAAAACTACAAAAATGCTAATGAGAAATGGCCCCCTGATAATAATTGAGACTGACTAGGTGTCAAATTTGAATTTCTCCATATTCTATGCAACAGTTGTTGTCATGCAGAGAAGAACTCTGCGTGAAAAGGAATGTGTTACTGCAAAAAGATACACATTTCTCTTTCTCTACGTAGGTGAAACTCAGTTTTCATTTTGGAATGGAAACTTTCTGATAAAGAATCATGAGTTGGCAATCCCCCTACTGGTTTCTTTGGGTCTCTCAGGGCTCTTCCATGAGGATTCTGCATCAATTTGAAAACAGCTGCATACCTCTGTATTTCCACAGTGTCAGCAGAGTTGGAGAACTCTTATTTCCTGCTCACCTGCAGTGCGATAGTAATTTTGTGATTAATTGGGGGGGGGGGGGAGGTGCAGTGATTCCACTTCCCCGTGGAAGGAACTTCAGCCTTTCTGTAGTGACTTTGCTTTGTACAGCGCTTGTAAGAGAAATGCTGGCTTGATGGTTTTCTAGCTCCTCAGAAGCCCAGACAGGGAACAGGTGTGAAATTGGCAACAGTTTGGTCAATTTCCCCCATGAAAATCAAACAGAATCAGTGAAAAAAAACAATGGGCAAAGGCCTGCTTGGCTGCTATTTCCTGCTTCCTCTACTGACCATCTGAAGGAAGTCCTTGACATATGACCACAATTGAGCCCAAATTTTCCCTTGCTGAGCGAGGCAGTTGTTAACTGAGTTGAATTTATGTTTTACCGACAGAAATAAAGGGAAACTATTTCAAGCTATTTAGCTCTCATCAGCTAGCAATAACCTTCTGGGATTCAAACCCAGGCTACTTGCATATTAGGTAGATGTATTAACCTCTAAGCCACAGGCTCTCTTCAATTTGTTGGCTACACCAAAGGAAAGAGTGTTTTTTTTATCAGGGCAACCTGGTCTACCCATTTTACAACCTTTTTTTGCTACTGTTGTTAAGTGAATCACTAGTTGTTAAATGAATCATGCAGGGGTTAAGCAAATCTGATTTCTCCCATTGACTTTGCTTGTAGAAGCTGCCTGAGAAAGTTACAGATGATGGTCACATGACCCCAGAACAGTCCCAACTGCCCTAAATACATTTCAGTTGCCAAATGGCCAAATTTTGATCAGGTGACCATAAGGGTGCTACAGTGGTTATAAGTGTGAAAACTAGTCATAAATAATTTTTAAAATGCTATTGTAACTTTTGTCACAAAACGAATGGTTGAAAGTTGAGAACTACCTCTAATGAAGGGAAATGAACAGTAGAGCAAAATTGCAACAGCAGATTTGTGAAGCATGCCGAGTAGCTCTTCAGAGAAATTTTCAATCTTAACATGAGTTTATACTGAAGTACAGGTAGTCCTCAACTTACCACCACAATTGAGCCCAAAATTTCTGTTGCTAAGTGAGACTTTTGTTAAGTGAATTTTCCCCCATTTTTACGAGCTTTCTTGCCACAGTTGTTAAGTGAATCACTGCAGTGGTTAAGTTAGTGACACGGTCGTTAAGGGAATCTGGCCTCTCCATTGACTTTGCTTGTCTGAAGGTTGCGAAATGTGATCACATGACTCCAGGACACTGCAGCCGTTATAAATATAAGTCAGTTGCCAAGCATCTGAATTTTGATCACATGACCATGGAGATGCTGCAATAGTCATAAGTGTGAAAAATGGTCATACTTTTTTCAGTGCCGTTGTAACTTTGAACGGTTACTAAATAAGTTGAGAACTACCTGTAGTAATAACTGAAAAACAATAAGGTGAAATGTAGCTCAAACAAATAGAGTTTCTGTGGTAAATTGATTGACAGATTAACAGAGTTGGAAGGGATCCTGTAGATCACCTAGTCTAACCCCCCCCCACCCACCCAAGCAGGAGAGCCTACATCATTTCTGACAAGTGGCAATCCAGTCTCTTCTTGAAAGATGCCGGTGATGAAACTCCCACAACGTCCGAAGGCAAGCTGTTCCATTGGTTGATTGTTCTCACTATCAGAAAATTTCTCTTTATTTCGAGGTTGAATCTCTCGATCAGTTTCCATCCATTATTCCTTATCTGGCCTTCAGGTGCCTTGGAAAATAGTTGACCCCCCTCCTCTCTGTGGCAGCCCCTCAAATTTTGGAACATTGCTATCATGTCTTCCCTTGGCCCTTCTCTTCACTAGATTAGCTATGCTGAGTAGTTGCAACTGTTCATCATATGTTTTAGCCTCCAGTCCCCAAGTCATCTTGGGTTGTTCTTCTCTGCACTTTTTCTAGAGTCTCAACACCTTTTTTATAGTGGTGACCAAAACTGGATGCAGTATGCAGTAGTTTTTCGTCACCACACTATGCAGTATGCAGTAGTTTTGTTCACCCTCTTCAGAGGTGGTTTTCATCTTTCCGACCACTATAGAGCACTTAATAATTGGTGACACAAATTGTCCACCTGACTCGGAGCACCTGCAATTGGCCTCTTGAGACAGAAATAGTTTTCAAATCACCAGGCTGTGAAATCCTCCTGTTTGATGCAGGGTACACGGTGCTCCTTTTGCAAAAATCCAGTCATTCTAGTCAGTGCAGAATATAAATACTTGAGAGATCTAACTCAATGGCATTTTTTGTGCCAGAGCTTTGCTATATTTATTGGGTTTAAGTTCATTATCAGGGCCTCCTCAGAGATTTTTTAAAGGCCTTCAAAATACCTGCCACTCTGTATATCTGTATCTGTTCAGATCCTGAGAATTTCTGAGAAGACCAAAATTTTCCAACTGAGTGAGCCAAGTTAAATATACTTCAACACTGTTGCAATTCAAAACAGGCACTTGCTGACTTAGACGGATAAATTATAGTTAAAATATCATGGTCCAATTAAAAAAAACCTCAACAAACACATGTAAGAGACAATAACAATAACCAACATACGCAAAATATAATAATGTTAAAAATAAGAAATATAAAGGACATTTCTTTTTTTTAAAAAAAAAAAAAAACAATTTTATTGATTTTCTACAAACAAACAAGACAAACAAAACATTAAAACATCAACTCTCTTATGTACGTACAGTGTGTCGGTTGGTTCATCGATTTTGTGCATTCATTTCGTCTCAATTACAGTTATATTACATAACAACTCATATTGTCAATCCAAATTTATATATCCTAATATCGCTATTAATAAATCATTTGACTATACTTTTAATCATTCATGCTTTATGAGAGAACAATACTTTAAACAGTTTATTCTATAACAAATCATATAATCATACCAAATCTATCCTAAAAACACTTTATAGATATAATGTCAAATAACATAGGCAAAAGAAAAATAAAAGTATTCCTTGCTATCTAACTTTCTAAATATTCTATTATCGTATTTTATCATCTAGCCACTGATAAAAAAGATCCCAAATTTCATAAAATTGTTTATCCTCTTGCTCTCTAATTTCAAATGTCAATCTACTCATCTCAGCACATTCCAATATTTTCTTAATAATTTCTTCCTGTGATGGTATTTTCTCATTCTTCCAGTTTTTAGCAAATACAATCCTAACCGCTGTTAACACATTTACAATCAGGTATTTCAAATCTTTACTATATGTATCTGGTAAGATTCCCAATAAAAAGAACTCCGGTTTCAAATCTACACGTTTTTTGTCATTTTTTCCAACCACATGCAATTTTAGTCCAATATTTTTTAGCGTCCTCACAAGTCCACCACATATGGTAATATGAGCCAGGTATCTGATGACATTTCCAGCATTTTTCAGATTTGTTCTTGAACATTCTTGCTATTCTTGTCGGGGGAAAGTGCCACCTGTAAAACATCTTATACAAATTTTCCTTATATGCTGTTGACATTGTCATTTTATAATTTTGAGACCACAATTTTTGCCATTTCTCTAAATCAATCCCATATCCAAAATTCTTCCCCCAAGCAATCATAGTTTCTTTAACTTGTTCTTCTTCTAATTTAATTCCCAGTTCACACTGAGCACATGTAACAGACATGACAGGTCTGGAGACGCTGTGGAGAATGTTCTTCTGCCTGCAACATCCTCCTGCATGACTGGTTTGGCAGTGGGTCAGTAATGGTGTGGGATGGCATTTCTTTAGGGGGCCTCACAGCCCTCCATGTGCTCGCCAGAAGTAGCCTGACTGCCGTTAGGTACCAAGATGAGATCCTCAGACCCCTTGTGAGACTATATGCTGGTGCGGTTGGCCCTGGGTTCCTCCTAATGCATGACAATGCTAGATATCATGTTTCTGAAGTGTGTCAGCAGTTCCTGCAAGACAAAGGCATTGATGCTATGGACTGGCCCGCCCGTTCCCCAGACCTGAATCCAATTGAGCATCTGGGACATCATGTCTCGCTCCATCCACCAACACCACGTTGGACCACAGACTGTCCAGGAGTTGGGGGATGCTTTAGTCCAGGTGTGGGAGGAGATCTCTCAGGAGACCATCCGCCACCTCATCAGGAGCATACCCAGGAGTTGTAGGGAGGTCATACAGGCACGTGGAGGCCACACACAATACTGAGCCTCATTTTGACTTGTTTTAAGGACATTACATCGAAGTTGGATCAGCCTGTAGTGTTTTTTTCCACTTTAATTTTGAGTGTAACTCCAAATCCAGACCTCCATGGGTTGCTAAATTTGATTTCCATTGATAATTTTTGTGTGATTTTGTTGTCAGCACATTCAACTATGTAATGAACAAAGTATTTAATAAGAATATTTCATTCTTTCAGATCTAGGATGTCTTATTTTTGTGTTCCCTTTATTTTTTTGAGCAGTGTATATTGACTATGTACCTGACCTTAAAAGTTCATCTATCTTTCAAATATATGCACAGAATTTCCTAAATGCAGCCAGGAGTTACTACTATTTTCAAATATTCAAGCTGATTGTTGACAAAACATTGTCAGAGACTAAGTGGATAAATATTAGTTGAGTAAATGTTCATTCAAAATACAAACAGAACATGTTAGATAAGATAAATGATTGTGTGAAGTAATGAAATTGACCCTCACATTACTGCTGTGAGAGGTTGTGAAAATACTTAGTTATTCATGTTTATATTAAACAAGACCCATTTAGTACCTCCTCTAGTACAGTAATGATACCACTACAGTGACTTGCATAATATTGATTAGGGTTTAGCAATGAAGGACATAAGAAAACCCTGATAGATGATTTTGTAATGTTTTTTAGTCCAGCATCCTGTTTCAGAATGGCCAGTAGAACAGTGTAATAGAAGCATGTTATGAGAGCAAGTGGTGTTTTTGAATTGTCAGTGGCATTTACAAGCATGCAGACTTTAATAAACTTCTCTATCCATTCAAGGTTGACTCAGCCTTCCATCCTTCCGAGGTGGGTAAAATGAGGACCCAGATTGTTGGGGGTAATATGCTGACTCTATAAATTGCTTAGAGAGGGCTACAAAACACTGTGAAGCGGTAGATAAGTCTAAGTGCTATTGCTATTTATTGACTCTCCTTTGGAAATATTCTGATTTGGATCCCCCTTGGTAGTAATTTCTGTGTATTTCTAGACAGCATATGATGCCATGTTTTTGCCCTTCTTTTTTTAGATCATGTAGGCATCTGTTGCACTAAAGTGAAGATATCTGTTTTATGAAAAAGTGAAGATTTCTGTGAGAATCAGTTCTTTTCCAAAGATTTTTTTGTATTTTTTAAAAGTATTTTAAAATTAGAAAGAAAGGAAGAACTTCCAATTAAATCCACAGAATGTATCACCCTATACTTTTATATTCAAATATCTTACTATATGCAAAGCATGTCTGATGAGAATAATTATTAATATTGGTATAATTATCCTGTATCAGTATTCTGATAACAGTATAGAGGTAATCCTCAACTTACAACAGTTCACTTAGGAACTGTTCAAAGTTACAAAGGCACTGAAAAAAGTGACTTATGGCCGTTTTTCACATTTACGACCTTTGTAGCATCCCCATAATCCTGTGACCAAAATTCAGATGCTTGGCAACTGACTCATACATACAACCGTGGCTGTGTCCCAAAGACACGGGATCATCTTTTGCAAATTTTTGACTAACAAAAACAATGGGGATGCCAGATTCACTTAACAACCGTATTACTAACTTGTCAACTGTGATGATTCACTTAACAACTTTGGCAAGTAAAGGTCGTAAAATGAGGCAAAGCTCACTTCACAAATGTCTCTCACTTAACAACAGAAATGTTGGGCTCCGTTGTGGTTGTAAGTCGAAGATTACCTGTAAATGATCGAAGATTGCCTGGTAAATGCAGGGTAATGCAAGTAGTCCTCAATTTACAATTGGGACTAGAATTTCTGTGGCAAAAACGTGTTGGTTGTTAAGTGAGTAGTGACCAGTTTTACAACCTGTTTTGTCACTGCCATTAAGCAAATCACATGGTCATTAAGTGAATTTGGTTTCAGCCATTGACTTTGCTTGTTGGAAGCCAACTGGGGAAGTTGCAAATGATGATCACATGACCCTACATGACCCCTGCAACCATCGCAAATACATGCCAGTTGCCAAGTGCCAGAATTTTTATCACGTGACTGGGGGGATGCTCCGTCAGTTGTGTGTGCGAAGAAGACCAGTTGCAAATCATTTTTTTTCATTGCTGATGCAGCTTTGAATGGTTGCTAAATGAATGTGGTTGCAAATTGAGGACTACCTGTACAATGAATATTTACAAACAACATTTTACACAACATCTCTGCTTCTCTCTTGAGTTTTCGCTTGCGCATGTGGTTAACATTGTTAGTGTTATTGTACCTGATTTTTAAGAGACGCAAGCTTTCTGAATGAGAGCTTTTCCCAAAGATTCATAAAGAGTTAATTTTTTAAAAAAAATGTCTCCTTTTGAAATGGATACCACCAACTTTGTTCTGGTTTGTTCTGCTTTTAGCAGAGTACTACTCTGATGGAAGCATATGTCGTTGCTTTCTGCATAGAGAAATGCACATAGCATGTGCTGGGGATGTGAGAGGCCCCTGACGTTTTCCTTAAGCAATATTCGGTCTTTCTAATACTGCAGGCAGAAAAACTGATGCAACTGTGCCCTGGTTGGCAGACAGGAATCTCAACTGTTGGCTTTTGACAGTGAAATGACTGTCACTGTGCAGTGACTTGCAGGGGAAAACAAGCAGCCAAGACCCAGGAACAGAGTTGCCTGTCTGCAGGTTATTTTTAAAAGCATTTGGATTCCTCAATGCAAGTTCACTGCATCAGATTAGCAGCTAGGTGAGGGGCTCATGCAAAAGAGAGTGGGTGCAAAAAGGGTTGAATAGAACATTTTGTCTCCCCATTTCTATATAGTTATATATTACCCACCCTTGGTTATTTATACAATTAAGTCCTCAGTTAAGGATAGTAATTGGGGTTCGAATTTCCATTGCTAAGCCATGCAGTTGTAAAATGTGACATCACATAACCACATCAGTTAGTGGCAGCAATCCAGCAGGCCCCACTGTTCTTGTTAAGTGAGACTAGCAAGTCATTAGGCTAGGCCACCAGTGTCAAACTCGATCGCTTCACATGATCGTATCATGACGTATCGCGGTATTTTCTGCCTTTGCGGAGTGGGGTGGGCGTGGCCTATGCATGATGCCTCTGGGCCACCAGTTTGACAGGCCTGGGCTAGGCCATCCTTGTGACTTCCTGCTAGCTTCTAGTTAGTGTGGAGGCTGGCAGGAAAATGTGAAACCCGGGTGAGCTCGAAAGCTTGTTGGTGGATGAGTCAATGGCTGCTTTGACCCAGCACAAACATAGCCAGGCCTGGGATGAAAAGGTGAGCGAGCTGCCCTGCGTTCTGCCATCCTACTGCTCCCAGTAACCTACACTGTTGTCTTCTTCTTGCTAGTGAGGAGGCATGCCCAGCAAGGGGTGATGAAATGCAGCGTGGCAGAGAGCAGGGCAACAGAGGAGTAGAATGCAGGACATTCCAAAGGGCAGAGAGAGGAGGGAGATAGACAGGTGGGTGGAAGTTGAAATGCACCCTGCAGTTGTAAATGCAGGGAGACTGTCAAACACCTGAATTTTGATCATGTGACAATGGTGAATGATACAGCGGCTATAACTTCAAAGACTGGGTGTAAGTATCGTTTATTCAGTGCCAGCGTAACTTCAAATAGTTGCTAAATAAATGGTCATTCAGCAAGGACTACTTGCAGTAAAGAAATAGTAGATTGGATTTTACTATTCCACCATTATAATTCAGAGGATTCCACTGAAAATTTGAAAACTATAGCAATAAGATTTATATACTGCTTCACAGTCCTCTCTAAGTGATTTACAGAGTTAGCATATTGCCCCCAACAATCTGGGTCCTCATTTTACCCACCTCGGAAGGATAGAAGGCTGAGTCAACCTTGAACCTGGTGAGATTTGAACTGCCAAATTGTAGGCAGCCAGCGATCAGCAGAAGTAGCCTGTAGTACTGCATTTTAACCACTGCGCCACCAGAGCTCTATAAGAAAACTATAGGAGACTTCTGCTGAAATACGTTGTAATCTAAAGTTTCAGAACCCTGGGTTCTAGCAGGGAAGGAACAGGAGATGAAGTCTTTAGGTATCAGGGCTGTCTATAGGAAATACATAGCATCATTTATAAACTGGAATTGTATAAGATTTTATGTTGTATGTATGACATCCAAAGGTGGCAGCTGATGCTACACAAAAACTCTGAAAGTGAAACATCCCACTCCAAGATTTCAGTAATATTTAGAGAAGCAGCAACTTTTTCTGTATTGTCTTTTCTATTAATGTTCTATTGGGAGATGTGATGCAGTTAATAAAAAATAAAGAGAACCACAAGTACCTGTTCTGCCCCTATTAAGGAACTTATTAATTGTTGATATTGTTGTTAAAAAAGATTTTAAACTTAATCTGCTAAAAAGCATTAACATTCTTTTTGGATTAGGTTTAAAATATTTCTTCAACAACGATCATCCTATAGACTTCATCACCTATTAAATGTTAGGAGGGAAAGGGTATAAGATAGATTGTAAATAGATAGATTGTACTATTAGATCACCACTTAAGAATATATTTTTTCCTGGCAAAGTGGCTAATATGGAAGAAGAATGAAGCAGTTAATTTCACTGAAACAGGAAAGGCAGGAAAATCATTCATTTTGCTTTGCTGGTAACATGACTGTTTCTGGCAAAAGAAAAAAGGAAGGTTATGTATTTTTTTTTGCCTGTCCTGTTTCTCAACCCTCTACAGAGAGCTGCTTGAGTCCTCTGATCCTCTGATACCTCTGACTGACAAAAGAGAATATTCTCTTTTGTAGTTGTGTCATCTCTGTAGACTGCCTTCCCAAGACCTGTGTTGCATGGGCTTTTCCCTTTTATCTGTTGCACTATGAAATGATGGTGGTGATGAACAAGGCGCTGTGCATGTCAGGATGTTTGACCAGAATGTTATACCATGAGAATGGAAAGATCCATGCTATTGATAACATACAGCCATATAGTTTTTTTGATTGCTGGACTATTGAGACTCCTGGATTGGAGGTTTTGGGATATTCTCTGGGTTCCTAATGCCAGGGGATTTACGTGAGACCATTTTCAACACGAAATGCCCTCCCCAGAGATATGGGAGAGTGGTCAGGCCACGTGGTCATGATGTAATACTGTCAGTTATAGAATCGTCTAAACCTGGCAGCGGCGGCTGTGTACCACGTTGCCTTCTTCATGCCACCAGAGCATGAAAGTAGGGTGTTTGAAGCCAGACTGGCATCTTTCCTACCCTCTGCTGTCTGCCCAACAGATATGAGAGCTGTGCTGGTGCAGTGGTTAGTTTGCAGTACTGCAGGCTACTTCTGCTGACTGCTGACTGCCGACTGCCAGCAGTTAGATTCTCCCTAGCTCAGGGTTGACTCAGCCTTCCATCCTTCCAAGATCAGTAAAATGAGGACCCAGATGGTTGGGGGCAGTATGCTGACTGCTTAGAGAGGGCTGTAAAGCACTGTGAAGCGATATATAAGTCTAAGTGCTATTGCTATATGACATGACTTTGTTGCTATGAATTGCTTGGCAGGGTCCATATGGCTTATGGATATTAGCACTAGTACAGTCTTTAATAAGTTTCTGTGGGTGTTTTGTTTTTGTAGTACAAATGAATTTCTTCAACCTCCTTTCCCCAATCTTAACAGTGAGCAATTTGACATTAAGGAAAATCAGGATGCATGCAGGTAATTTTCTGGATATTCATTTGGCTTCCTGACCTACCTAAGTGTTAATTTTTTTAAGGTTATGCAAAATTAATCCCCAGTTTTTAAGTACAAGTCTTCAGCTTAGTGTTTAATGCCAATGCATTGGGATCAGGAGACATTCTTAGAATTTTTTTTAAAGCTGCATTTTAATGCTCTGTTTGAATATTTGATCTGCTTACCTGTAAAGCTGAGACAGCCAGGTAAAGAATGGTGGTAGACAATATCATAATTGATCTAGAAAGGATAGACAGCCAATTGGTTATAGTGGTTAAAGCGCCAGGATACAAACTGGGAGAGTGTGAATTCTAGTTCCACTTTGGGCGGGAAGCTCCCTGGGTGAGCTTGGGCCAGTCATTCTCTCTCAGCTCTAGGAACCAGGTAATGACAAACCATTTCCAAGCTGTTGTGAAAAAAACTGCACAGATTTGTCCAGGAAATTGTCAGGAGCCAATACTAACTTGAAGGCACACACATACCCTAGTAGGAAGCAGCTTCATAAATGGTATGACTTTCTGGTATTTTTGGGGTTTTCTTTTCTTTTTATCTTTTGTCTCTGTCTCCCTTCTTTCTTTCTTTCTTTCTTTCTTTCTTTCTTTCTTTCTTTCTTTCTTTCTTTCTTTCTTTCTTTCTTTCTTTCTTTCTTTCTTTCTTTCTTTCTTCCTTCCTTCCTTCCTTCCTTCCTTCCTTCCTTCCTTCCTTCCTTCCTCCCTCCCTCCCTCCCTCCCTCCCTCCCTCCTTCCTTCCTTCCTTCCTTCCTTCCTTCCTTCCTTTCTTTCTTTCTTTCTTTCTTTCTTTCTTCCTTCCTTTCTTTAACAGGTAGGGCCTGCCACGATATAAGGGGCGTGCATAAGTGCACCATCGTGCCTATCGTCCCTGTCCTATTGTCCCCTTTTAATCGTACCTATTTTCTGTATTCTTACTCATGTTTATACTTATACCTATTATTTTGTAAGCGATTGACAAATTAAAATAAATAAATATCTTATTCCTATTTAACCAAATAATTACACCTGCCTTTTAGCCATTATGTGTATTTGCTGATGTTAAAATATTATGTTTAAATCATCCATTAAATTATATGGATTTTCAGAGAAGGATATAAAGTGCTTTGGTTTTAAAACTCTTCTAGTATAAAATATGGCTTTATAGTTAAATTTCTAAATATAAATGAAAAAGGCCTTTTGTTCTAATCTTTGTTTTCTATATTTTTCATGTTCTAAATGAGAAAGTATATACTAGCAATCACCTACATAATGTAATAAAATAAAATAAAATTAAAAGCTTAAATGCAGAAATGGTTGATTGTGGGCAGGAACAGGAACAGAATTTGAGAAATTACATTGTGTAAAATACTGGTGACTAAGCCTTTGTTAGGCCTTTACAAGTTAAAAAATGTCACCAACCACTCCTTTTAAATGCCTTTAGAAAGGCATTCATTTTAATGGAAGGAACTTAAATCTGGGTTGTATAAAAATAACCATTTCTTGCACCATTTGTTTCTTTAAAAATACATGTTTCAGTGAAAGAGAACACATGGCTGTAATTTGAGAGTTTGTTATTTTAATTTTATATTGTAAATCATATTAAACAATATATGTTCAAAGATAATAGGGAGGAATTTCAAAGAGAAATTGGCCTCCTAAAGAGCTCTAGAAGGCAAACACAGTATAGAGTGATCTTTGCATGCGTTATTCAAGTACTATTTTTGTTCTCCATGTAGCTCAGGCAATAGTCATACCTACAGTTTATGATATTCAGTAAAGGCTTTTGGAATTGAAAGTAGATGGCATAATTTACTCTCAGTCGCTTCATCATTGTGGACTATAATCCTATCAGAATAACCCAGAGATGAGTAAATCAAGTCTGTACAGAAGAACATTTATTTATTAGATTTTTACCCTACCTTTATTACATTTATAAGTATCTCAAGGTGGCAAACCTACATAATATTCCTTCCACATCTTATTTTCCTATAGTTCTCAAATAGCTGGCAAAGAATCATTCTACTGGATAAATTTATATTACACATTAAAACAGGATTTAGTTTTGATATTTTAATTCAATATTTTTTCTCTTTCATTTCTTATTACAGTCAATGCAAAATAAAATTCATTTCTTATTAACAATCAAATGCAAATGCAACATTGACTTAGGACGTCTGTCTCAGCCTACATTGATCGAAAGTGGGTTCTGCAGGGGATTTAAGATTTTTCAGTTTAAATAATCCCAACTATTTCATAGTGCCAAGAAAGAGTGTTCCTTGTTGTTGGTACGGTAAGGAACAGTCAGCACACTTTAGCAAGTGTGCCGCAAGTGCAATTAGAGTCCAGCTTTATTCTAACTATGCATATATTTTTCTATGCAAACTAATATAATCTTGCCTATACCCTAACTAGGAGATATATACAGCATACTGACACACACTTAGAGTGCTGGACTCAGATTAAGTTTCCTAATATTAGAATACTAAAGTAAATTCTTTGTTCTTGTAGACTGCAGACAAGGCTTAATTGTAGTAAATAAATAATGTTTTCTGCCCCATATGGCATATAATTCTTTCTTGCTACCTAAATGTTTATTCTATGAATTTGTTCTTATTTATAGATACTGCTAAGAAATGATGGTGTGCTTTATCATCTGTGTATTCTAGGTAGGTGGTAGCAATGTCAGTGATGTATTTTCACTGTTTAAACACAGAAGTGGTATATTTGAGCTAAAAATTGTATACTTGAGACTTCATGAGCTGCTATTCTGACAGTTTGTGATGACTGGCTGGGAGGGAGAGGAGTTGAGGAAAAGAAGGCCATTTACAGAGTTGCTTGGCTGCAATCCATAAATGATTATAATCTAAATTTTATAAAATTATGACTTTAAAACTCCATAAATTAAGCCTTTTTCCTGTTACCAGATACATGAGATTACAGTTTATAAAGTCAGCACAGAGGGTCATTATTCAGACTGATTGGTCAAGAACATAATCTTTCTGAGTTTTTAAGCTTTTAAAATATAGCTGAATTTGTTTATAGTTTCCAGTGTTTACTTTTCATTGTGATTATTTTTTTGTAAACACATTGGATAAAGGATATAACTGAGAAGACTTGTGTGGAATATCTTCGCTCCTTCTTTTATTTCATAATTCCCCGTTGTTAGTTCTACACTTGAAGCATTCAATGAAACAGCTGCTTGCCAGAAGTTGAAATTTGATACATAATAAAAATTATCTTTAGTTTAACACCCATGGCTTTCTAATGAAACAGTGTTTAACAGCAAAGGATTGTTCATCAATTCCCATCTTTGGTAAGATCATTCTTGTTTGTAATCAGAAAGCATTCTTGTTTTTTGAAATCACACCACAACCTTATCCATTTTAATTTATCATTTTCAAATTGGCAAATTGGTAAATTTAAATTTGGGACAGATGGTTTATTATACTGTATTTCCTCTGTTTGCTGTTGGATTTACACATGAAATCCAATTTTGACCTCTTACATAGAAGTATACAGATTGGAATCTGCTGTTTAGTGGGCAGAATCCATAAGAAATCAGACAAGTTTCATATACAATTCATATACAATTACAAAATGGCTCAGTAAGCATATTGACTAGTTTGTGCTAATGATTGAGAGGCAAAGTTGCTCGCCATTTCACTGAAAAAATGTACCTGGGTTACATTAGGCTAGCACAGAAACGGTTGTATATTGTATTCTTTCACATCTGATCTAAAATCAGTAAAGGAGAAATTCCGAAAATGATGTATTCTCAGCCGGTGCATTAATTTAAAATATGTTAAAGTTGAGATTTGTCCCCTTTTTAGGGTTTTAATCCTGGTGTCTATCATTTTACACCAGGATTTATAAAATAAACCACAATTGGTTGGGTGTGTATAATATAGTAAATAAATACTGGTTCACAAACCACAATGGTAAACTAAAACCAAACAGACAATATTATTACTTAAGAATGATGTAAGAATCAAATCAAGTAGAACAAGCTGGGCTAAGAGCTTTTCTTGATCCACAGTACTTATGTGCACACAGTGCCTCCCTTCTCCTAATGCAGAGGAATTTGAGATATTGACTTTTTAATATCTGGTATGTTTGTGAAGATATTTAATAGAATCTTTCATGTTTGCTTGCCACTGCTTTACTTTTGTTTTAAAATATATATTGACAATTTCTTAACTTTATTTTAGGCTGGTATATCAGTAATTATGAAAAGGAAGAATATTTGAGGCAATTAATTTTGTATTTGCATTTGTTTTGTAACAAGCTCTATGTGGGGCTGTCCCTGAAAAGCATCTGGAAGTTCCAGTTGGTGCAAAATGCAGAGGCCCTCATGGTTTTGTGCAGACCTCAGTGTGCACATGTATCATTTATCCTGCAGGAGCTGCATTGGTTGCCAATTTGCTTCCAGGTGCAATTCAAGGTGCTGGTTGTCATTTTTAAAGCCCTTCATGGCTTGGGACCAGGTTGTCTGAGGGACCATCTCTTGCCAGTCACATCTACCCAACCTACTAGAGTGGGGACGCAAGGAATGTTGTGGGTCCTGTCCCCTACAGAGATACATCTGGCGGGACTCAGAAGAAGGGCCTGTTTCATGATGACTTCCTCCCTCTGGAACATCATTCCTCTGGAAATTAGACTGGCCTCCACTATGACACACTTTCAGAAGGCCCTGAAGACATTCTGCCAGTGGGCTTGGGGAACCCAGAGGGGGATGAAGCCCATTAAATGGCTGGTATGAATGTTTGTTGTCGCCGGGGTGGGAGTGGGTTCAGTGGTGGGCTGCTACCGGTTCTCCCTGGTTCAGGCGAATCCGTAGCTAACTGGTAGCTAATTTTATGGCCAGTTCGGTGAACCAGCAAATCCCGCCCCTGGCTAGCCCTGCCCACCCTACCCCGTCCCTCGCAGGAGTCCCCACACAACCTGTTTTGGATGCCAGGTAAGTGCAGGGCATGTGCAGAGTCTCGGGAAGGGCGAAAAATGGCCCTTCCAGAGGCTCTGGAGGGCTGGAAACAGGCCCGTTTCTGGCCTCCAGAGGGCCTCCGGAGCCCAGGGAGGCCATTTTCTTCCTCCTGGAGGCTCAAGGAAAACCCTCTGAGCCCAGGGAGAGTGAAAAACAGGCCTCCTGGAAGTTTGGGAAGGCCTGTTTCTGACCTCCAGAGGGTCTCCAGACCCCGGGAAGGGCAAAAATGCCCCCCCCCCACCGTGGTGTAGGAGGCTGACTAGGCCACACCCACCCAGCAACCAGGCAGAGAACCAGTTGCTAATTTTTTTTTTTAAACAAGTTTTATTAATTTCAAAAACAAACAAATCATCATCAACCATTACATATTTGAACCTTTTTCCATTATAAATTTTACAAGTCAGATAAAACCTTATCTTATACAATACAATTCTATTTTAAACCATTTCTAAATGAGCATAAAAACATCTCTTATCCTCTATTTCTTTCTGACTTGATTATCGTCATTCTCTTTCTGTGTTTCTAAAAGGTTTCACCAATACTTCTCAAAAACATAAACAGACACAAACAAACATATAAAAATCTTTTAGTAAAGTAACTTGGCTCCCGGTACCTCTCTTTATGTGGGCTTTAATTATATTCATGCTCATCTTAGAAATCATTACCTATTTTGTTTACCATTCTGTATCTTCTATATATACTTCTCCACACATTTCACTCTTCATAATTCTATCTTATTCAATCCATCTTAATTTAAATCATTATATTTGTATCTTTTGCCCATCCTTTATTATCCCTGTATCTCATTCCTTATAATGAAAAAAAAAAAAGAATTTCTCCTGAAATCTCTAATCAGAGTATGATGCCTTTCTATCCTCTCCCTAAATATTAGATTAACATTTAAAATGACACCTAATATCCAATCTGATTCTGCTTGGTACATTCTATCTATTAATTTTTACTTTTAATAACAATAAAAACAGAGTAATAAATCGGAAATGTTTAAATACATAGTATCCTCCTAAATACGTAGTTAAATAATAAATCTAACTAATAAATCTTATAACATTCTCATTGCCTTTCCCTTCAATATTTTATTACATTTTAAAAATCAATCATTATTAAACATTTCAACATTTTAATTTCTTATTAACTCTTAAGTCATTCTAATTTTCTATTTCTAATACAAATATTACAATACCGTCTTATGTACCTTGCAAAATCTTTTTTAAGAAAATTTATACTTTACCCTTTATCCCTGAAAAAGATTCCTCTTTTCCCATCCAATTTTAAAACTTTGTGGCTTTTCTCCGCCTTTCCCCTTTCTTTCTTCCCCCACCAGATCTTCCTACCCCCTTCTTCTAACCTCTGTCTTGCTAGCATCCCTTCTCTGTCGTATTCCCTTTTCTCTTGTTTGCTATCATTGTATTTATTTTGCATCATATTTTTCTTTCTTAAATGTTTTTAAATCTTAAGTCCTTCATTTTCCTCGCTTTCTTCCTTCCTTCTTCCTTAGATAAATTTTGGGATTCATTAAAGATGGTGTCTTCGTCTTCTTCTTGCTGTTGTTCCATCTGTCGCATTGTCTGTTCATAGTTAACCAGCGCCATTTCTAAAAATAGAAAAGCTTTTTCCATACCATCTTTACAGGCTGCTTTTGTTTGCTCATATTCATCCCTCAGTTCCTCAAGGGAGAAAGCCATTATAAATCTTTTCTTGTCTTTTTTCCCTCTTCTTACTCCAACCAAAATATTCCAAAAGAAAAGTAAAACAATCCCAAAGTCCACAATCCTCAATCAATCCAAGCCAAGCCAAAATTTCCACTTTCTCTTCCAGGGGTAGTGTCAGACAAAGGAAAAAGAAAATCCAAATCTGTGTTTTAAAGCCTTATTAAAATTTTATTTCTGTCTCCAAATCCTTAAGGCATCTCCTCCAACAAAATCCAACCAGATAAATATATTTTTTTGTCCTCTCCCTTCCGACTTATCCCATAAAGCTAGTTTTACCTGAAAAAAAACAGGTTTCTCAATATCCGTTTGTTAATTCCGTCGGGAGGAGAGTAAACTTTCCCTTCAGCACCTCAGAATTGCCGCTTACTTTCTCTTGTGGAAAGAATCATCCAAAAGCCATCACTTCCAGGAATTAAATTAAATATATCTCAAGAGTCCTGGATCGACCAAGAAGACTTTCACTTTTAAAAACTTTCTCCTCTTCCTCCTGCGCATACTTGCCCAGCTGCCGGCTTCTTTGTGGCGGCCATTACGGACCGCCGCTACACCGTCTTGGTAAAAGGAGGTTCTGCCGGCCAGGGAGGGGTCTGCAACACCCCCAAACCCTTTCCGGATCCCCTACCTTCAGCTGCCCCTGCAGGGCAGCCTTGCTCCGCACCCTTTCGGATCGGAGCCCCAAAACGGCTAGCGCGGCAGGATCGCGCAGCTTCGCGAATCCCTACCGCTCGCAAAGCCGACAAACCGGAAATCCCCAGTTGCTAAAATTTTTGAAGCCCATCCCTGGGCTTTTTACTTTTTATTATTTTTATTTTCTTTATATTGTGCTTTTATGTCCTGTTGAGTCACCATGTGCAAGTAGCCAGCAATATAAGTTTTCTAAATAAAAATATTTAAAAGTTGAGGGTTAAGTACTCATTTTATAATTTTAAACTTGTATTTTTTGACATGAATACCTTCATTTGGTTGAAAACCCTGGCATGGATGAAAATGACTATTATGCAGTGTATAATGATATCTAACATGGACCACTTTGGAAGGTGAGGGGACAAAGGCACAGAGGTGCTTCATGCCTTAACAGCACCAATCCTCTTCAGTGACCTTGCCACTGGATGTTAAATTAGCCTCGACTTCAACCTTAGGGAAGAATTGAAGATGGAACTTTTTCCAGAGAGGTTCTTTGGGGCTTAACATACATTTTAGAGTATTTTCTGGATTGTTTTGGACTTTGGTTGGTATCAGGTTTTTTTTTTCTTGAATTTTATTAATTGTGATCTTTTTATGTTTCCAACAGCCAATTTGATGTATTGATTAAAGGCATTAATTTGGAATCTTGGAGACCTTGGGTTCTAGTCCCATCTTAGGCGAGTGCCTCTTTCTCAGCCCTAGAAAGAGCAACCCATTTCCAAAAATCCTGCTAAGAGTACTGCAGAGACTAGTTCTACATTTGGGGAGCTAAAGAGAGCCCAGTGGGAATGTGACAGAATACAAATGTACTAAATAAACAAATTACCAATAATTCTCTATCTATTAAGTTGCTTAGTGTGCATCAGGATATGTGTAACCGTGCTTTGGGAGCATGTATGCGTATCAAATAATACAAACACAATTTGTTATGGATTAAGAAGAGCTCTGTTGTATTAGACTAACAAAGCCATATATACTCTAGTAGCTGCCGCCAGCAGCAGCTGACTAAATGCCTTTGGTGAGCACATAAATGGAGACGTGGTGGCAGCAGGTTCCTTCCTTCCTTCTGCTTCCAGCAGCTGATGATCCTGCACTCATTTGTCTCTAAATGCCGTGACTTGGTTTATTCAGAGACTCACTGTCTGAGACTATGATGGCCCTGCTTAATTGCCATGAATATAGATGTAGACCAGAGCTTTGTGAGGCCAGTTGGCCTCTCTCAACAAATGTCACTGAATTGTGATTTTAGTATGTCAGGAGAAAAATATTAGTACATAGTAATCTTATGAATTGCATTTCATTAAATTAATTAAACTTAATTTCAACTCAATCCAATTTAGTTTTTATCCTAGCCTCATTACCATGCTTGTCCTAGTTGTATTAAGTTTGGGTGTCATTAGCTTGAAAAAGGCTGGGCATCAGTGGCCTATCAGTGGCTCATTGAATGAATGGTTGTGAACTCCTCATTGCTTCACTCTTTTAGGGTGAGGGATTTGTACACACACACACACACACACACACACACACACACACGGCATTTGTAAGCCTAGTTAGAGTTAATCAATGGACTGGCTATCATAGACTGCAATAGAGCTATTTCTTGGCACTGACAGATTCTGCGAATGAGATTTTAAGTATTTATAATGTGACAAATTGATGTCAAGTTGCAAGAAATGAATGAGAAAAGCCTCTGCTTCCAGTAAATCTGAACTCTAATAATACCTGGAAAGCAGATGTTTTTACAGTGAGATCTCTTCAAATCTATATTGTACTTAAAACTTTCTTAAATACAATACTATAGTCCTTTCTATCAATAATTAGTTTTAGACTAATTATTGTCTAATTATGTTCATCATATGGGAACATCCTGGTGCCTTGTTCAGTTCACCTTTAAAATTCTGGAATAGCAATGACTTCACAGTCAGACTCCTAATTCCACTGAAGTATTAAAATAAAGTCATATTGATGCGGCAAAGAAAAGCCAACAGTTGCCTGCAACAGAAAAGGCTTGCTTGAACAATTGTGGAGAATAGCAGTCATAAAAGTCAAGTTGGCTCTTGTGGGCCCATGGTTGACTCTTGGTCACTTCCCCTAACCTTCCAGAGACACTCTTTGTACCTACTAAAGATAGACCTTGACTTACAACCATTCATTTTATGACCATTAAAATGGCACTGAAAAAGTGACTTAAGACCAGTCCTTGCATTTGCAACCCCCACAGCATCCCCATGGTTGTATGATCAACATTTGGGCACTGGCATGTATTTATGACAGTTAGGGAGTCCTGGATTATAGTGTCCCAGTGTCGTGCCATTCTGACCTTCCCAGCTAGCTTCTAACAAATCAGTGGGAAATGCCAGATTCACTTAATAACCACATGAGTCACTTAACCACCACAGCAAAAAATCTCAGTGAGTTACTGAAGAGCCACATCGTTTAAGGAATATTCCAGTTCCAATTGTGGTCAAGTCAAGGACTGCCTGATTGGAAAGACTCCCACTTTCAGAAGAGAGGACTATATATCGCTATTCCAAAGAGTTCAGTTGATGGGGAAAGATCTCATTCAGGGGTGTGATGCTACCGGTTCAGCCCGGTTCTATAGAACCGGTAGCTCTGAAGAGCAGCAGACAATGAACCGATTCGTTGCAATGACCTTTTGGTCATCTGTTTGGCTTGCCCGCCCGAGCTCTTGGCTGTCCTTTATTTCCTGCTTTTCAAACTTCAGCTGCTTTGCGTGGCACAGCTGAGGTTGAAAAAGCAGGAAAACAGAAAATTTTCAGCTGTCCAGGAGGCACAGCTGATGTTTTTTGTAATTGTTTTACACACACGCGTGCAAAATGCACTCTGACCGAACCAGTAGCAACACCAGTTGAATCCCACCCCTGATCTCATTCCCAGGTGGGATGCAGGGAAGCTTAAGTTTGGCAAGGTATTTTGTGAAAGGTACAGTGGTTTGTAGTTGAATAGCCCTTATCTTTTATTTAGCACACTTTTCAGGCTTATGCAAATGCTCAGAGAGTTTAAAGACAACTTGTAAAAAAAAAAGATTCTTAAAGAATTTGGGCATAGTGCCACTTCACAAATCTAAAATCTTCTCTCACAAGATGCATCGTAGCAATAACTGGGCATACAAATGTGTTAAGAACATTATGTGCTTACATACCAACTGTCACAAATTTCCCAGAACCACCATGTTTCTCAAAGTATGGTCTTGCAGTAAAACCTTGTCCCACATAAATGCTAAATCTCAAATATCTGAAATCAGCAAACTTATTTTGAACATGACATTCCACCCAGATTCTGTTTTACTTATCCCCTCTCCAAAGTAACTTTTCTGGGCTTGGTCACTTAATCTCAATTTTATGAACACAGGATTTATTATATTTATCCAAAAGAAAGACATGCCTTAATGTATGATGGTAAAAAGGATGCACAAACAAAAAAATTAAAAACACAGAAAAAGCCTTCCGTGGCACCTGCCATCTCTATCTTACTAGTCTAGCATCAGCTAAAACTATCTTATTTCCTCTAACCCCTATAAATGTGCCCTGGTCACATATTTTTATATAAATATATACAAACCTGTAGCCATTTCATTTCTTGTTCTTTTTTTTTAAATTTCAGCATCTATTCTTAAAACATTCCTGGTAACAATTTGGGTTCTATAGTATAAATAGTACCTTCTTATGGCTGTAAATATGATCTTTTTGAAATCAATTAAGAAAAAATGCAGTTTGATAATTGGTTAAATAAATATATATAAAGGTAGTCCTTGAGTTACAACTGTAATGGACCCTGCCAGACCCTGTATTTATGAACTTTTTTTTTGTGGCAGTTGTTAAGTGAACACTGCAGTTGTTAAGCGAACCAATGGTTCTCTACAGGCGTGGTTTTGCCAAAGTTGGAAGTGGTGATTTTTGGCAAAACCATTGTAAAACACAGTCAAGTTAATGCAGGATGGGGCAAAGGGCTGTAAATGTGCCCTTGTTGCCAGGGCCAGTTCAATCATGTCACCACAAGGGATGCAATCATTGGAACTTCAATTTCTGGTCATAACTAACCCCAAGGTAGCTCCATCACAACTTGAAATGGTCACTAAACAACTAGTCATAAGTCAAGGACTACCTGTACAATTGCTTCCGTATCTGCAGCTTGGAACTAACTTTCTTTATATCCAGAGCCCTAGGAGGTTATTAGGTACTTAGAGCAGAGAAATTGATGAGTATCATTGGAAGAATGCTGCTTCATGCAAAGTGAGCTTTAGGTTACAAATACGTTCCTCTGGATGAGGGGTTCGTGGTAGAAATGAAGAACATTTGTCTTTCATCAGAAGCTGCAGCAAAATTTAGGAAGGGTGAGTCTTTCTCTTCCTGTATCTGGGAATTTATTGACTGATACAAGCTGAATCGTGACTGAGTAAGACACATGTGGGGCTGCACTGCGTAGTTCTCTGTAAAGATTCCTACAGGCAAAAGCCATATGTAAGCTATAGAGATTCAAAAAGGGCAATTTTTGTTTTCAACTGATGGCGCTCCTGCCTCTGAACAGGCAAGGTCAGACAATGGTTCACTTTGGAAGTTTTAATTTTATTGCGTCTAGGTTGCTTTTGATCCCGCCAAAATGGGGAATTGGACAATAAAAAATCCTTTACCCTGACTGTAAACCAATGAAGACAGTATAAAACATTGGAATCTAATGGTTCCACCTATATAAAGAATATCCATTAAAGGTTTGAGACACAGAATGTATGTCAGAGAGAAGAAGTGAATGCCTCATTTTCACATCGCCTTTACCTGTTCAGGTCAGGCCTCTGATATGTTAGACTGCAATGACGTATAAGATTCTCAGGAACATTTCAGAAGTGGTTTTGCCCTTGCTTTCTTTTGACTCCTCAGTTAAAATCTATCCCTTTAGTTTTTTCATAGTGGAGTCCCATTAAAATAAGAAGTTTTATCTGAGCTCAGCTGTTTTGAAATTAGTAGAGGTCAGAAAGGTGCTGCCACCTGCTGAGGTAAAAGAAATTGAGATACACAGTAAATATTTCCCTTTTTTGATTATGAAAGTTGACAAGTATGTAAATCCAAAGACTAAACATATACAATTACAGCTTCTAATCTAGATGCAGTTTCCACTTGTGCAGAAACAACAGGATTGTTATGTTATTCCACATTGTTTTAATTTAAAATGTCTGAGTGTTCTTCCTTTAACAGAAACCTTGCTGCTTTCTGAGGATCAAGATGCAGCTGCATTCCAGAGCGCATATCATATGTGATATTATTAATGTAATTGCATTTGTAAAACAGTCCAGAAGTACTGTACACAAAATTCTATCTAGGCAAACAAACATATTTGCTAGATTTTGTTTCAAAGTTTGCATAGATAGGGATGGCCGTGTATAGAAATAAATTACAGAAAAATTAATTAATCATTACGGGTAGAATAAGTACAACTAAAAATTAAAAAGTTGGTTAAGATAACATGATGAAATCATTTTTTGAACTCTTGAAAAATCTTGAGCAACCTCGCATATTTCAAGGTCAAAAGCAGTAAATATATGGAAGCTTACCTCTATGATACATTTCTCTACCCATGTTCCCAATATTAAGGCAAAAGTCAGGGATCGTTTGCAAGCCCGACTACCTACACTTTTAATCTCTTTTCTAGCAGGAGGCTTAATTAACATTTTCTAGCATTGGCAGCCCCATCTGGAAATTACTGTTCAACCACCCACATTAATACCCAAGCTTTTTCCCCTTTCCTTTAATTAAAATGCTGTCAGAATGCGTAGCTCATGAAAGAACTTCCTGAAGTTAACAGTTGTATAGCGACATGTTGAAAACTGCATGGAAGCTTGTGCTGATCTATACTTAGAATATAGCTTTTTTTCTCTTTGACAGTTTTATTAACTAGAGATTAATTCGGGGAGGGGGGCGCAGAGCCACTTCTAAGTAGGAAACAAACAAAATGAAGAGATTTATTAGGTATATATCCTGCCTTTCTGCCAGGAGTTCATGGTGGCATATATAGCACTACGGCTCTTCATTTTCCTACCACAATCTTGTAAGATAGGTAAATCTGAGAGAATTATTAGTCTAAAGCCACCCAGTGACTTTCTGCAGCTGAATCTGGGAACTTAAAAAATCAAACAAACCAAAACATCCAACCTGTGCCATATCTTCCTGGTACATTATGTTTCATAGCCGTCATCCTGCAATGGACTGATTTCGGAGGAGGATGACATCTGAACCAGTCTTTTCAATAGAATGCACTGAATTTTCTATTTCCTAATGACCTTGCATATGAAATCAAAGCATAACTAACAAAATGGATAGGTGGGAGAGTTAAAAATTGGTGTTTCTCTAATAGCTGAAGAAATAAGATAACATTAAGGAAATCTATAAGTAGGTTGAAAAGAATATAATAAAAATACACACATGATTAATTGCTTTTATTTGTAAAATATCCTCTATAACAATGCAGTGATTTTTTTTAAGCAAGAGGGACTGAGTCATTTTTGGAAGATTATAAAGAACCAAGAAGAACATCATACTAAAAGGAATGAAGGGACTCAAAATGGATGAGATCTAAAACAGTGGTCCCAACCATTTTGGCACCAGGGATCGATTTCATGGAAGGCAATTTTTCCACGGAACTGTGGGGGTAGGTGAGGAGGAGTATGAAACCTAGATCCTTCACATGCACACTTTACAGGTAGAGTTCACACTTTACATGTAGAGGGGACTGGAAACTAAAACATGAAGTTAGGAACTGGGCATGGCTAGGCTAGTGAAGAGAAGGACCAGGGGAGACATGATAGAAGTGTTCCAATATTTGAGGGGCTGCCACAGGGAGGAAGGGGTCAATCTATTTTCTAAAGCGCCTGTAGACCAGACAAGGAATAATGGATGGAAACTGAACAAGGAGAGATTTAACTTGGAAATAAGGAGAAACTTTCTGACAGTGAGAACAATCAACCAATGGAACAGCTTGCCCTCGGAAGTTGTGGGAGCGCCATCACTTGAGACTTTCAAGAAGAGATTGGACTGCCATTTGTCAGAAATGGTGTAGGGTCTCCTGCTTGGGCGGGGGGGAGTTGGACTAGATGACCTACAAGGTCCCTCCCAACTCTGATTATCTGTTATCTGTTCATGTTCTTATGAGAATCTAATGCCTGATGATGTGAAATAGAGCTGAGATGGTTATGCTAGAGCTGGGAAGTGACTGCAAATACAGATGACATTCACTTGATCACCTGCCACTCATCTCCAACTGTGTGGTCCAGTTCCTAACAGGCCATGGATCGCTACTGCTCCCTGGCCCAGGGGTTGGGGACCCCTGGTCTAGAAGACCAACATTAATGTAATTGTAAAAGCATTTGCCATGCTTAGAACAAAATCCAGTGCAGATAGTCCTCGACTGACAACAGTTCACTTAGAGACCATTCAAAGTTACAATGGCACTGAAAAGTGACTTATAAGTATTTTTCACACTTAACAACCATTGCAGCATCCTCATGGTCACATGATAAAAATGAAGATGCTTGCAAACTGACTCATATTTATGATTGTTGCAGTGCTCAAGGATCATGTGATCACTTTTGTGACCTGATAAGCAAAGTCAATGAGAAAGCCAGGATTCACTTAACAACTATGTTACTAACTTAACAACTGTGGCAAGAAAGCTCGTAAAATGGAGCAAAACTCACTTTAAAAACTCACTTTACAAATGTCTTGTTTAGTAACAGAAATTTTGTGCTCAATTATGGTTGTAAGTCAAGGACTACCTGTAATAAATATGGAACTTTTCTAATCTTTCTGACTTCAAAAGTTAAAACAAATCAGTGTGTGTGTGTGTGTGTGTGCGTGTGTGTGTAGAAAATAGACACACAGGTATTAGGGAAAGCTGTGTAAATATACTAATTTTGGAAAAATTTGCTGACAAACCCAAGTATAAATTTTTGTGAGATTTTTTTAAAAATGCAAACATTTTGTACAAAGAACAAAGTTACCTTAATCTATAAAATCTTGAACACAAAGAACACAAATCCATGTATACTAATTACCATGAATAGGAATTAAAGCAATCCTTTAGCTATGATGTAGATAATCAATATGAATTGTGGAACATAGAATATCAGAGTTGGAAGGAGACCCTATACCATTTCAGACAAATGGCTGTCCAGTCTCTTCTTAAAAATTTCCAGTGATGGAGCACCCACATATTTTGAAGGCAAGCTGTTCCACAAATAATGAAAAATAAGTATGTGCATCATTAACAGTAAGTTTAGGTTTCAGGGAATAATATCTCAGAATATACTGTGCAAATCTGGAAAACAGTAGAATGTGAATTTCAAGTTAGAGTAAACTGGAAGCTATTTTGAACTTAAAAGATTTTAGCAGTGAGCCAGGGACTTGGTGGCCTAGTTACATAAATTCTAGGGTTCTATATTAGTTAAATTAGCAATTTTTCAGAATGGAGTAGTGATGTGGCATCCTCACTCAATAATATAAACAGTAAGAAAAATATCAATGCTGAAATTATTATGTGGAGGTTTAAGAATACCAGTGTTGACTTAAACATTAAGTATATTGGCCTGTTAATAAATATTATAGTAATATATCTATAAGCCTGATATTCAACATGCTGCTTCTGCATTTGCTGCTGTATTTTCTGGTTGTGAGCCAAAACTCATTACAGGTAGCCCTTGAATTAACAACCATTCATTTAATGATCGTTTGAAGTTACAAGGGCACTGAAAAAAAGTGGTTGCCACACTTAACGACTGTTGCAGCCATCCCCATAGACACATGGAAAAAATTTGGGCACTTGTCTGCTGGCGTGTATTTATGACAGTTTCACTGTCGTGGTCACCATTTGTAACCTTCCCAGCTGGTTTCCGATAAGCGAAGTCCATGGAGGAAGCCAAATTCACTTAATGACCATGATTCACTTAACAACTGTGGCACAAAAAGGTGGTAAACTGGGGCAAAACTCACTGCCTTTTAACAATGGAAGTTTTGGGCTCAATTGTGGTCGTAAGTCAAGAACTACCTGTACTCATGTGTGTTTAGGTATGTGATATCAAGTTTTAACATTTGGTATTCGTTATAGTTTATTACATTTAAAATTAATTTTAAGGGGCCTTCGATTAACACGATCACAAACTGCCTGGGTTCTTGTATGAAACTAAGCAATTAGGTAGCATTACTCGGTTAATGGTTTTGTATGATGTGTGGAGTCAACCAATTGTGATCTTAATAATAAGAATAATAAACCCTTAATAATCCACCCATAATACCTGTAAGGAGTGTCTTATTTTTCCCTTATAAATTAATGGTTGGATCTTAAAATTGAAACTTGGATGGTCTTCCCATGTTGTATATATTTTGTCTATATGTATATATTTGTTTTTTGTTTATACAGTTGATGGGATAGACAAGGTATCGGTTGCCAACTCAGATGGGACAAATCCAGGATCTCAAACTCCTCCTTTTAAAAGGAAGGGCAAATTTTCAACCATCGGTAAAATCTTCAAACCATGGAAATGGCGAAAGAAGAAAACAAGTGAAAAATTTATAGAAACCTCAGCAGGTATGATTGTTAATACTGACAAATACTTTATGAAGCTTGAAAAGATTATTATTAATTCTCAACTTAAAAACACTTCATTTAGTGACCGTTGGAAGTTACAATGACACTGAAAAAAAGTGACATGACCATTTTTCACGCTTACAACGATTTCAGCATCTCCATGATCATGTGATCTAAATTCAGACACTTGACAACTGACTCATATTTATGACGGTTACAGTGTCCTTAGGACATGTAATCTCCTTCTACAACCTTCTGGCAAGCAAAGTCAATGGGGAAGCTAGATTCACTTAATAATTATGGCAAGAGAAGTCGTAAAATGGAGCAAAACTCACTTAACAAATGTTTCACTTAGCAACATAAATTTTGGGCTCAATTATGGTCGTAAGTCGAGGACAATCTGTAATTGCTAGAGTTGCAAAGAACCACGCAATTAGTTCTACCATAGTACCTTTTAGATTTGAACGCTTTCAATGTTGTTCCCTACTTCTCGTGATGATTTTTACCAGTTCTTAAAAACGTGCCTGACATTACCTATTTTCTTGCATTTCTATCCTTCAACACTTCTGTACCATTCTGTACTCCTGCATGTTTGCCCTCCTTGAATGAACTGTGTAGTTGTGCCAAAATACTTCTTTAAAAAATATGTTTGTTACCCTGAACCCCTGACTCCAGATTTATTGCTTTGATACTGTGTCTTAATCCATTGAATGCCACCCACACTTCAGCTTTCTCTTTATAGCAATTAATGAGCTGTAAGATGCTTAAAAATCAAACAGTTGGGTGGAAATTATTCTTCACAGATTAAAGCTCAGATGCTAAGTCTTTTAGAACCTAATTATTTTAATGTAATTCAAATGAAACAATAATATATTCCAAATGTGCATTTATGGTGAACTGTCTCATAATCTCTCTAGATTTTATTTTTATTTATGTAAGTTTAATAACACATTAGTAAATTGGTGTCTTTTTAGAAAAATGTTCCTCCTTTTGTGTGAGTGTCATTACAATATAATTATGTCTCAACAATTTAAGTGATGATGTATCAACTTAAGATAAATATTTATGCTCTGTGCATAAACATTTTCACTGGTGGAGTGACTTTTCTATGGTATACTGAGAAAGAGGAGATGAACATAGTTCATTGGCAAAGTTTGGAATATAATAATCCTGATAGTTGCCTTTTGAGATCAAGAGACACTGCACATTTAATATATTTTTACTATTAAGAAAGAGGTACAACTAGGTGAAGAACTATGCTGTATATATTGTACATATCCTGTTACATATATACAGTTCTGGATTCTAAAAGAGTTGAGTTCAGAGTACTTTTACTCCTTTGAGTGTTCAAAATACTAATCTAAATTATGTGTAGAGGTTTGTACACTCTTTCTCTCTGCCCAAACAATGCTTAAAAGCCACTTGCATAATTTATTAAGTCTTAAATATTAAATATATAACTAACATACATACATACATACATATATATAAGTTTATAAATATAAAGATAAAACATTTTTAAAAAGTAAGGAAAATGAAAAGTAGAAGGTAGAAAAAGAAAATACAAAAATTAGGGGTGGGGGAGAAAAGATATATAAAGGGTGACTCCAGACAAGAAGAAACAGCTGCAGTAAACTAACACCTCTAATATTTTAATAAGGATAAAGACATTTCTTTACTCCGTCTCATCTCCTATCAATAATTAAATTATAAAAATTCATCATTCCATCCTAATCAGCAATCTTTCCCCATTTGTAAACAGATCTGAAAAGCCTTGTCATTTAGTCCTGGTCAAAAAGAAATTCCATTAATTGCTGTCAGAAACCACTAGATACATACAGGTAGTCCTTGACTTACAGCAGTTCATTTAATAACTGTTCAAAGTTGCAACGGCACTGAAAAAAGTTACTTATGACCGTTTTCATATTTATGACGCCTGCAGTCATAAAGGTGGAGTCATGTGACCATCTGTTGCAACCTTTTGACAAGCAAAGTCCATGGGGAAGCTGGATTCACTTAATCACAGTGTCATTAACTTAGCAACTGTGGTGATTCATTTAACAACTGTGGCAAGAAAGGTTGTAAAATGGTGCAAAGCTCACTTAATAAATATTTCACTTAGCAACCAAACGTTTGCGCTCAGTTGTGGTCATAAGTCGAGGACTAACAATAGTCAAATAAATTCACTTTACATTTCTTTTGTTTACTTTTTAAAATCTTGAGCTTTAATCCCATAAAATAATGTCCCACAAGTTGCTATCTTGTCATTTCTCTCTTTATCACCTTTCAGGAACAACTTTAGTAGTTTTAACGCTTCCCCTTTGTATCCAAGTTAGAAGATTTTCCAAAGCATTCTTCTGATTTGTTATTTGTATGTCATTATTACTTATTACTTTTTACTTATTAAGACATCAGCCAATTTCAAATGTAAATCCCCTGTGGCATTCTCTTCCATATCACTCTTGTAATTTGGCATCTAAAATCCATTTTCAAATCCACAACAACTTTTCCCATATCACTCTTACACACATACACACACACACACACACACACACACACACAATCTCTAGTTAATAAAACTGTCCAAGAGAAAAAAAGCTATACTCTTAAGTATAGATCAGCACAAGCTTCCATGCAGTTTTCAACATGTCGCTATACAACTGTTAACTTCAGGAAGTTCTTTCATGAGCTACGCATTCTGACAGCATTTTAATTAAAGGAAAGGGGGAAAAGTGGGATTTTTTTTAAAAAAAATCCATTTTTAAATCCACATTCAAATCAGTCTCAGTCTCTGTTTTATCCAGTAAAATCGATTCTTCGCCTATAACCTTTTGCTGTTTAAGATAGAATGATTTTTTAATAATTTGTTTATTGATAAGGGATGAAATATGGGAAGAAGGGTTTTTTTAAAAAGTGAAATATTAGAGAAGGTGTTAAGCTACTGGAGCTGTCTATTTTTGCCTGGAGGGACATGGGAATCATTTTTATGCATCTTTTTTCTTATTTTTTTTTTTGTATTTTCCTTTTTTTTAACCTCTTTGTACTTCTGTTCTTTACTTTTTATATTTTTCCTAGTTTGTATTAGTCTTATCTTTTTATTTATAAACTATACTAAAATTATTATAGACAGTCCTGACAAACAATTAAACAAAAACGAGGATAAAAAGCATGCAAAAATATAAGGGATGCTTGTGACTGGCTATCATGAAGCTATGAATAGCACATTAGCCATCTCTTATAATATTCCCATATTCCTGTGTTTTTAGTTGTTCTTTTAATATTAATTTCAATTATCATTCCGCACATACCTTCCCTAATGTTTAGACCAATTGGTCAGAACCATACTTGGTAGGCAGGTTCCTGCTATATCATGCTACATCATACAGTATATAGATTATCATAAAACAAGATTATTAAAATGTGGTACACATATCACCAAACCTTGGATGAGTTTGGAGATATTCTCTTGACGTTATAATTATAGCATGTCAATTCTGCTAGGTAGAACAGACTAGGAAATCAACTCAGGAACATTAGCTTTATTGAGATTGGCTATAATAACAGAATCTTACAAGTCAGATTGTTCTGTACTTCCTTCCCTTTTTTATATTCCAATGAATCGGGAGCATCTTCCTGAATTTTATCTCACTGCTGTGGATTTTAAAAATGTTTTGTCTATTTTTTATGACATATGCTAGTGATATAGAAATTGATTAGCTAAAGGAATTTCCTGAACCATGAACCATGAGGCGCGCTTGGGGTGCTGGTCAGGGATCAAGACAGAAAGAAGGGGAGGGAGGGGCCCAGCCGTCCCTCCTGCTGGCCCAGCCAGCAAGCGGGGGCCTGTAAATTTGGGTGCGCTCAGCGGATAACGCCCTTTCCAGCGCGCGAAACACCAGACGAGGCAGGGACGGAGATGGAGAACCGGGGGGGAGCTGAAGAGCGCCGACAGGAAAGCCACCCGCCCTTCTGGGTTTCCCTGGGTGGTGGAGGGGAGGCTGAGGGAACGGGCCACCTGAGGTGGGCTGAGGAGGAGGGCCCGAGGTGGGCTGAGGAGGCGGGGGGGGCGGGGGGGGGCCTCCAGCCTCCTGCAGGGACTGTCTGACGGCGGAGACGCCGTGGCCGGGGCGAGGGGGGGGGGGGGGCGGTTTTGGCGCGCCTGGGGGGCTAGCGGGGGGGGGCAGTTCTCGCGCGACCCCCGTTTATTCCAATAGAAGAGTCTGCAGGGTTGCAATGAGGAGGAATGGTTCCTGAACGGGTTCTGGAGGCGCCGTCCATCAGGTGAAACGCCTCGCAAGCAAACCACCCTGCCCCCCGCTTGAAAGGTTCCTGGTCCCTGGTAAAGGTTGGGGACCACTGTGTAAATGATGTTTTAATTTCCTGAACCATGAGGCTGTAAGTGATGTTTTAGTTTTCAGAAGTATATTGTTTTTAAATTTTCATTTTATCTTCTGAGAGAGAAATGCCTATATTCAGCACAAATGAAAAGAATATGTCCTTGAAATATAATTAATGCAGCTTCTGTACTTGAACAGAGAATGTATAAATCTACTCATATAAACTTGCTTACTGCCTTTTCATAGCATTATCTTCTGACCAATATAGCTTATTAGGTAATTACACACATATCCGTACTTTCATGTACTGTTCTATACATTGATTTTTGCTATTTAAACTCCTCAAATTTCTTTTTCAGCAATTCATCTACTGCTTCCTGTTATTCTCCTTCCTTTTGACCTATCCACTCTTCCTTCAAACACTTGTTTGCAATTAGATCCTTGTCCTCATCCTAATACTGCTAAATAATAAATATGGAAGCCAAAATACCTTTACTTGTTTTTTTATTGTCTTAGTTTATTTTTTTACTGAATAATGTCTTAATTTCTCTATTTTTTTTTTAAAGTGCTGGAAAGAAAGATATCAACAAGGCAGAGCAGAGAGGAGCTAATAAGAAGGGGTGTCCTAAAGGAAATAAATGAGCAAGGTGATCACAATTAATGTAGATCAATAGACCTTATATTGAATCTGAATGATGACAAATGTTATTCCTATTGCTTTAAAATGTATGTAGTTTGTTGACAAAGTTTGTAGTTAAGACTGACAATAAGACTGTCACATATCTAATACAGGGCTAGGTTGAAAAATAATACTGAAAAAACTGATTTTAACTCCAGGAGCTTTGGCCACCTCTTTTCTTTTCTCCTCAGAATTGCTCAGGTTGTCTTGAAAAGCTAGTAAAGTAGAGACTCAAAGGTCTCTGAAAGACAAAGGAAGGGAGAAAGAGAGAAATCTGCCTCGTGATAAATTAGGGATGCTGGGGAGCCACAGAAAACAACCTAACACGGGAAGACAGTGGAATTTCATATGGGACAGAGAAAAAAAAATAGCTGTGTGAGTGGCTTGAGTGAGAGAATTTTGGCTGGTAGAAAATGGAGTGAGAGAATTGGTGGGGTGATTTTGTAAAAGAGAGAACTGTTTAGGGGTTGTAAAGGAATAGATTGGGTTTCTTCCTCTGAACTCCCACTTCTACCTTACATTCAGACTCTTGTTCAGGTTTTTAATCTTCCTATTCCTATCAGTTAGTTTTTTTATGAAATTTCTTTGACCCCACTGATCATGGGAGACATTTGTGAATGGTCACCCATTACCCAGAGCTATTTTGGAGTAAAAATATCAGAGAGGGAGGAGGAAGGATTACTTTGTGAAAGGTTTCTTTAAATTCTCCCCAATATGGAGAGGAGTCCTCTGTTCTAGTACCACAACACATGTTAAGTATGCAAGACGTTGTTTAGAAATGCATAGCAAAACTGGCTCTAATCAGGATGCTATGCATTGAGTAGTACTATCCCAGATATCAGTACCATTTTGAAAACAAAGACAACTTAGTTGCATATAAATGAAGGTAATGTCTTCAGAACTAGCCAATATTCTTGTTTTCATTTCAGATGTGGATGCCACCGTGAATTATGAAACCTCTAATGGTCACACAATAGTAATTACAGAAGAAGCCATACAGGAAGAAAATGTAAAAAATGTAGAAGACAATGGTTCATTATCAGCAAAGGCAGCTGTTTCTGAAGAGAAAAAGGAGGATAAAAAAGGTATTTTAAATGCAATGTATCAGAATGTATATGCCACTTTAAAAATACAATCACCCAGTGTATATTATGAAAAAATGAAAACAAACCTGTTTATAACTATAAGGGATAATGTGTAATTTGGTGCAGAATAAATAGAAATCAGAAAAGTAAATTTCTGTTCAGAGTCAGACATTTTTAGTAACAGATAAACTAAAAACTCAGAGTTCACTGTTGGAATGGGAGGAAAAGTGCTAAGTCTTAAAACAAGAGCAGGTTTCTGATTGTCCTACATCAGGGGTCCCCAACATCTGAGCCACAGCCCACTGGTGGGCCATGAGGAAACAGCAATCGGACTGCGGAAACAGCAGACAAGTACACCCATGCTCACGTGCATTTCCACTTGTGCGAGCAGCGGGTGAGTGCATGCACACATGTTCCATTTGCATGAATGGCAAGTGCATGTAAATGGAGCTGCGTGTACTCTTGCCGGCCATGCACACAGAACCATCCTCTCTCCCTCCTCTACCCCCACAGATCCGCAAAGCTGCAAAGGTTTGGGAACTCTGTCCTATAGTACTACATGAAACTTCTGGTGATACACAACAAGAATCTATGGGATGTAGTTCAAACCAAGTTTGAAGTCTTACTCTGCTGTGAAATTCAGGGATGAGCAGTTTCTGTCTTATCAAGTTAGCATATAGTATCACACAAGATTATTTGGGATAAAATAGGATAAAAATAAGAAAGCTGCATAACAATAATGTTTTTTTTAAAAAAAACTAACAACCATCACTACTATTTTCTGAAAACAGTAGCTGGAGGGTGGGATGGGGTGGGGATAAAGAGGATTTGATTTATTTAAGGAATTTCTAACCTTTTTTCCATTCTTAAATTAGTTGATTAATGCATGTTCTTACTAACTTGTCATTTATGAGTTATCATTACTCCTTACCAGTGTCAAGACAATCGATATGAAGACAGAACTCAAATGAAAGAAGGCTAAGCTCAAAATCGTAATAAGCAATTGCTGTATACTTGGGAAGTTAACATGGAATAAAATAATTCTTAACAAAGCTACTAGTCTTATCCTAGCTTTTCTTAGGCCGTGTGAAAATAGGCCTTGTACATAGAAGCACAAATATTTCCTCTGGGACTTGCTGCTAGCTGCTGCAGTTAGGTGATCTGTTACAAAATGAATTGTATCCATGAAAATGAAAACTTTTCCTATTTTAGCCAATAGTAATGCAAGTTAATGTGCTTTTTTGCTCATTTTAATTTTTTAAAGTGTATACTTCTAATGTTTTCTCTCTGACAAATGAGATATAAAGATGTGGCTACAATTCTGCTCATGGACATATATGTATACCAGGGCTGTTAAACTTGCGGCCCATGGACCTGCTGCGTGACACACTGGCTACACCCACACCCGGTTTAGTGAAGGGGGAAAAGTCGCGATACGTCATGTGACGACGCTGTGACAACACTCATGATCTATGCTGATATCAGGAAAGCTTTATACATAACAAAACGCAAGATTATGCATTGAAAAAGACTAACAACAGAACGGCAGTTACTGTAAATCCTCATTTTCTTTCACCTCAATGCAATTTTCCAAATTTCTGCTGCAATTTACTTCATTTTCCATAATGATATGTTATAATTTGCACATTTGCTTGTTGATGTCAGACAGATGACATGATGAATACCCTCAGTACCATTGTTCTGTGATTCATTGAATAACACACATCCCAATTAGTAATTCTATTTTTTTTTTAAGAACATAGGTGATTAGAGCTTAATAGGCTGGTACAAGGAAAAATATTTCAAGGGAAAGCTAAAAAACAACAGCTCTAGAAACAAACCTTCTAAAACTTATACAATAAATGCTTAGGAATGCTTTCTATGTTTGAATAGTAGTCTTAATGATGAAATAGGAGCCAATCATAAAAATGAAAAGGAAGCTATTGAACCAGAATAAGAAATGCTGACAAATTTTCATTTGTTGGTTATTTTAGGTAAATGATTATTGATGATACACTCAATTAAGAAGTTTGTCCTTGATCTTTATTTATAAATCTGATCAGCTTTTCCTAACATATTTTTAGAAAGATAGATATAGTTAAATATATAAATTATCCAAATTGTAAATATAAATGAAAGCTATCATAGTGATAGTTGTCTTAAACTTTCCTTGGCTAGGAACTTGTTGCAAAAAGATTATATTATACAGATAGTCCTCAATGTATGAACAAAATTGAGCTCAGAATTTATGCTACTAAGTGACAAATTTGTTAAGTGAGTTTTGCCCCATTTTATGACATTTCTTGTCATGTTTGTTAAGTGAATCATTGCAGCTCTTAAATTAGTAACACTAATTGTTAAGTGAATCTGGCTTCCCCATTGACTTTACTTGTCACAAGGTTGCAAAAGGTGATCATATGACCCTATGATACTGCACCTGTCATAAATATGGGTCAGTTCTCAAGCATCCAAATTTTGATCACATGACCATGGGGATGCTACAGCAGTCATAAGTGTGGGAAATGGTCATAAGTCACGTTTTTCAGTGCCGATGTGACTTCAAACGGTCTCAAATGAACTGTTGAGGACTTCTTGTAAATGATCTTTCCTTTCCAATAAATGGAGCTGTTTTGCTGAAAGCCATTATGGCAAAATGAATGTTTTCTACCATGTGTACTTAACCACACTGTATATAGCAATAGCACTTAGACTTATATACCACTTTACAGTGCTTTACAGCCCTCTCTAAGTGGTTTTACAGAGTCAGCATATTGCCCTCAACAATTTGGGTCCTCATTTTACCCACCTCAGAAGGATGGAAGGCTGAGTCAACCTTGAGCCTGGTGGGATTTGAACTATCAAATTGTAGGCAGCTGGCTGCAAAAGTAGCTTGCAGTACTTGTCTTCATATGCTTGTCTTCATCTACTAATTTAATGAGAATGCTGCTCATCTTTCACAAGTTGATGACCAAATGTTGAGAAATTGAGTTAGGGTAGCTTAAAAGACTTTTAAAATAATAACAATAACAACAATAATAATAATAATAATAATAATAATAATAATAATAATAATAATAATAATAATAGCAGCAGCAGCAGCTACGGCCCCAAACTATTAGCAGAGTTGATCTCCTTTTATTGAAGGTAGATTGTTTTTGTAAAAATAAATAAATGAACTTTTTGATTCTGCATTTTGAGAGCCATTCTGAACATTCTGTTGAAATCTGCACTAGACAGTAAAGCGTAGTTTGGTTACCCTTCTTTTTTAAAACAAAAGCGCTCCCTTATTCTCAGGAAAGCAGAGCAGCAGGAAGAAATCTGTTTCTTTGTCTAGTTTATCCTTGTTGTCCGTTTGTCAGATGCTTGTGTTCACTTTCTTATTTGTAGATAAGCCTAAAGGCCTTCAAACATCAGCCGTGCCTGTTTCTCCTCTTCCGCCTTCTCTACCACCACCGCCTCCTAAACCTAAGCCTAAAGCTAAAAAAGCAGCCATTCCTCCAAAAAATGCTGCTGCTGCTGCTACAACTAGCCATAAAACTAATGAAGTGCCACATGCTAAAAAAAAGGGCAAATCTCCTTCCAAGCAGACCTCTGCCCCACCTGCCAAGCCAACAAACCGCAGTGGGACTCGAGAAGCTGGTAAATATCACATGTGGCTTTGGATTTGTGCTGCTTTATTGCTTGCTTTAAATGTTGCAGTGTCCATATTCTCTCTGTGGATAGTTATTAATAAATTGGAATTAATCTTATCCAAATTGGATTTATGTTTATTACTTGCCCTTATCTATAATTTTTCAGCTCACCTTGGCTCACAAAATCCAGTGTTGAGCGTTGAAGTCTAATAGGAAGCAATATTTCCTAGATAATTTGTGCAAAGCTGAACAAAAGCTACAGCTGCATTAAAAAAAAAGCATATAACATTAGTTGGCTGTGAATGATTATTATTAAATTTGTTGTCTTATCCACTGTCTCCATAATGTGTGGGTGGATAACTTGGAGCTTCCTGTACAGCAGCCAAATGCAAGAGCTTATTTGGTGGTTACTGTACTAAGTTCTTTTAAACTAAAAATGCTTGTAAGAATACTGTTTATTTACCCCCCTGATCGGCAAGACCTATTTGAAGATATAATAGCATAGTTAAAAAGACAGTTCTGGGATGTGGATTTTACTCCGTTAATTATTGCTGACTATGGGGGGAGGTGCTCTTCTCCGTTTCAAGGGCCTTTGAGCTAGCGCTGTCTGAAGACGTTTCCACATTCATATGGCCAGCATGACATCATGGAGTAATGTTATCTTCCCAATGAAATAGTACCTATTTATTTACTCACATTTGCATGCTTTCGAGCTGCTAGGCAGGGCAAGGACAGGGCAAGCTCAACCCATCAGGCAATGTTCAGGTCTCAAACCTGGGCTTTTGGAAGGTACAGAAACAGGATAAAAAACAGTAAACTGATTTATTATTATTTATTATTCTTGACTATTTTGCAAACCATCCTTGCTTCTATCATGTCTGTACATTGTTTAATAATTTTCATTTCGCTCTTCTTGAGCTCTACACATCCATGTCTTTCTCTGTCTCATCCTTCCACTCAAGTTATCAACTCATCCTTCATATATTTTGTTTGCAATTTGTTCCTCATTTACTCTCTATATGGTGAAACTATAATTATTTCTACCAAATACAATTTAGAATTCAGCGAATTTTATAAATGGACTTGAAAATATGTGAGTTAGCCCGTTTGGCTGACTTAACGGTCGGCCCTTGAGGCAAGTGGGGCTGCCAGGCCCAACGCTTCTTCCCCCCCCCGCGTGCCGGAGCTGTGCCTGGAAGGCTTCGGAAACCCGCCGGAAGGAAGAAAAACCGCCTTCCCCTCAGGATCCCGTCATTTCCCACTTTATTGTGTGTTTTAGTGTGAGAAAGAGGGGGGGGGGACGCTTCAGTGTTTCTCCCCTCTCAAAAAACAACAAAGAGGAAGACAGTGTAATCCCAGTGAAGGTAGCATTGAGATGCCGCCCGCTTGTTCCCAAAGAAATTGCGGAGGGTTGCCAGATATGTTTGTCTTTTGTTCCTGGAGACCCACAGATGATTCTAGGCAAGGACAAACCTTTTACTTAATATAATATACTGAACCTGGCATTAATTAGGCATTGAATAAAATGCTGAACTTGCTTGGAATTGATTATACTTAAAAAGAAAATTAACAATATAATTGAAAAAAGGAAAAAAAGAACTTTGAAAAGTAGAAGCGATATAAAGCGCCACCTAATGGTACAAGGCATTTTTTCCTGGATGGCTTTATGGAAAATTACTGGTCTGTTAAATGTGTGAATGAGAAAAGACATGAAATAAAAGACTTTAACATAACAAGAACCCCCGGAAGCTTAAGAGAAAAAGGGGGAGATTGCAGCAAGAGGACAAAGGAAGGCAATATCTTGGGACTGTTGGGGGTTGACTGAGCAAAGGAAACAGAAGGACCAACAAGGAAAAGAGATATAAACAGAGTCTCTTGGCAAGGATTACAATTAACTTTAATAAAATAAAGAATAACACCATTGATTAAAAAATGGAAGAAGCAAGCAAAGAATTTAAGTTGGAACTGCAAACTCCCAGGAGTAAGCAAAAGAAGAAGTTGTACAAGAAGAAATTTCAAAAAAGAGAAAAGGAAAGGGGGAGAGGAAAGATGGGGGACTGGAAGATGGAAATAAATGTAATATTAGAGGGAAAAAGAGGGATAAAGAGGAAAGGCCAGGAAAACTCAGTAAAGGGAAAGCTGGCTAAAACTAAGAGAAATGACAAGGCTGAGAGATTTAGAGATAAGGGTTAGATATAGCATATAAGGGGGACACCACATGGGAATGTATCTTTGTATTTTTTTATTATAAATGTAGAATGGGGAGTTTTGAAGTTTATAACTTACTGGGAATTACCTTAAGATTACTAGATAATTATAGATGAGAAAAATGAAGATGGAGTAAGTGATATTAAGAGGGGTTCTATTGTTATTAATCATATATATGTATGTATGTATGTATGTATGTATGTATGTATGAATATGTATGTATGTATATACACACACACACACACATATATATACATATTCTAAAATATGCTAATGACTATTTAAATGATATTAGGAAAACAGAATATGATGACTTTGGTGAAAATCTGGTATTATGTTTAAAAAATGTGAATTAGGGTTATATAAATGCTATAGGTTGAAATTGGTCAAAGGGAAGTAAAGGGGGAAATTAACTCTGTTTTTATTTTATTTTTTTTCTTTGTGGTATACATGATGTAGAAAATACAATTGATTATATAAAGGATATGAGAAATTAGAAAATATAATGAACTAGAAGGGGATATGTGGGAATGTAAAATATTTATAATGAATGAATTATAATCAAAAGCAGGGGAATGAAAATTTATTAAAATTATATAGGTAAATTTTGGAAACAGAAAAAATATGAAATGATTATATGAATATTTCTGGAATAGATTTAAGATATATTGTAGATGGGATATACCATGTGGATCCTAAATGTATTAATCTTACTTTTACTCATTTTTTTCTTCACTGACTATCTAATTATATATAAGTCTTGAGAAAGTTATAGATCAGGGGTGTCAAACTCAAGGCCCGGGGGCCAGATCTGGCCTGCAGGGTGATTAGATCTGGCCCGCAAGGCCACCCTGGAAATGGCGAAAGACTGGCCTGCGGTGCCTCTGCCAGCAAAAACAGAACTCGGGTGGGCTGCACACAGCCCTCTTGAGCTCTGTTTTCATTGGCAGAGGGTTACTTACAGGAGGCCGTTGCAGCCGAAAATGGAGCTCAGGAGCCTGTTTTCTCTGGCAGAGGGCTCGGGCCACCACAGGCACCCCTGACACGAGTGATGTCGAGCTGACCACACCCACTCTGGCCACGCCCACTCTGGCCCTCCGAGGTAAAATACAATCCTGATGTGACCTTCAATGAAATCGAGTTTGACACCCCTGTTATAGATGATAACAATACATAATATAAAATAGGTGGTAAGCTGAAAATGGAAATAATAGGGGATAAAGAATTGAAAATATATGTGAGGATGAAATGATTTTGATATTGAATTAATGAATTGAAATATGAAAGGGAAATTTATCTAAAGATTAGTTGAATGGATAATAATTTGAAGTGATATTAATTAAGAAAGTTGAAAGTGTAACTATGACTATGTATAAATATTGTAATCTGGAATCACGTTGCTCACGTGAAGACGTGTAAAAAATAAAAATAAAAAAACCTTTGGAGCAGGGGGGAAAGAACACTCTCCGCTATGCCAATCGGGCCCGAAAAATAAAGAACAAGCCGATTGTGAATATTGATCCTCATGCAGCCGAAATCAGCCAGTTGAGGCTGCAGGTCCAAGAATTGCAAGTGTTATTGCTTCAAGCACATGGGGGAACTCTGCTGGTGTCTCTTCGAGGTGAACCTGCAGAAAACCTCCTAGCTCTGATGGAGAAAAAACACTCGCTCCTGGAAGAGAATGAAAAACTCAGCTATAGCTTGAGCAAAGCGATCGGTCAGATTGTTCAGATGTTGGAGAGGGTCATTGTGACGGAACAGCAGAATGAGAGGATTACCCTGAACCTGGAAGAGCTCCGAGAACACGCGGTGTTACAACTGGACCTGCAAAAGCTGCTGATATCTGTGGAGGATGAAGAACTGAAAAAACAGCTGGAACTATTTCTCCTGTTGCAACAAATTATTGCTCAGCTGCTGAAAGAAAATCCTCCTGCTGTAGCTGACATGGACGTAATGGAACAGCATTCTGATTCTACGTCCTCGGTAGACCTGGAGCCCCCTCCCCAGTCTTCAGACAACTGTGCCACTCAGCATGCCCTCCAGCAAGCTCAGATGTCCAAGGAGCTGCTGGAACTCTACCAAACCCTTGCTCTGAAGGAGGCCCTGGCTTGGAAGCTCTCCCAGAGCGACCGCCAACTGGAACCCATCCAATGCCAGTCAAAGAACAACATCCAGAACCTGGAAGGGGAGGTAGCCAAGATGCAGAAGGAGAAGGAAGACTTGGTCCTCGCCCTTCAGATGACCAAGAAAGACGTCACTCAAGCCAAGCTGAGTGAGCGTCTCCGGAAACATCTGCAGGAGCTGGAAGGGGAGATGAGCGAGCTAAAGAGGAAGCTGAAGGAACAATCCAAGCTGCTGAAAATGAAAAAATCCAGCAAGCAGACCATCTCCAAACTCCACCAAGAGATCCAGGCCATAAAAAATCAACAGGTTCAACTGATTCGGGAGATGAAAGAAGATGCTGAGAAATTCCGATAGTGGAAACAGCAGAAGGACAAGGAAGTCATCCAGCTGAAGGTCCAGGATCGCAAGCAGCAGTATGAACTGGTCAAGCTGGAGCAGGACTTCCAGAAGCAGTCCTCTGATGGAAAGGTCCTCCAAGGTCCTCTGATGGAAAGCAGAAGAAGCTGCAGCAGCTAGCAAGTGCTTGAAGGAAGCTCTCCAGAAGCAAGAACAAGCAGCAGTGAAGCAACAGGATGTTAACAACCGGGGATTCGAAGCTGCCGTCTCTTGGGTGAAGAACTGGCTGGTGAATGAAGTTGAAGTCCTTATGAGCATAGAAGAAGCTCAGCATCACCTGAACGACCTTCTGGATGACCAGAAAACTTTGACCAAAGAAATTGCTCTGCTGAAAGAGAAGCAGGAGGCTGGGGAAGTCCTCCCGTCCAAATACAGGAGACACACGGTTTCCTACCAATCCTTGGAAATCAATCATTCCATCACCAAGCAGATCGAGAGTTTGGAGATATAAATGGAACTCAGGAGCGCCCAAATTGCAGATCTACAGCAGAAGTTGCTGGACGCCAAGACCAGCGACCGGGCCAAACACCGCTGAGAAAATATAGCCACCATGTCAGAAGCCAAGTGTGCCATCAAGTACCTGATTGGTGAACTGATCGCTTCCAAAGTGGAAAATGGAAAAGTAGAAAGCCGCCTTCAGCAGAGTAAAACCACCTGCGTCGACATCCATAAGATACTTCTGGAAGAGCGGAAGGAGGCTGAGCTGGAGAGGTGGCTGGTCCAGGTGGAGCAGGAGTACCAGGAGAAGATTCTCTACCTGCTCAGCCAAGTCCGGCAAAAGGAGGAAGCTGAAAAAAGGCTGGAAACCTCAACTTCCGAACGGGAGGAGCAGCTTCTGGAATGCCTCCGATTCCAGGATGAAGAGTTCGGAAAGTTGAAAGAGGTGCTGGAGGAGAATCAGGAACTCTGCGAAGAGGTGGAAGCCCTCAAGCAGCCAAAGCCTCACCGGATGACCAGCACAAAGCCGAAATCTGAAATGAGCACCGAGGAGTTGCTCTCAGAATCAGGCGACTCAGTCGAAGAAGCGGAAGAGGAGTAAGTGCCGGCCAAAATCACCTGAGACATGAGGAAGAAGATTTTTGGGGAGGGGCTACTCAGTGATGAGATGATGGAGGATGTTCGAAACCAGACATTCAGCCTGGAAGATCCCACCCAGGTGGCCTGTGGGGACACTTTCTTTGAGCCCCCTGCAGTCACACCCACAAGAAACATCCTGGAAGACGCAGTGGAGCCCAAAGCCTTGGTAGCCCTCCAGGCCTCGTTCCCACCCCCTGGATCCTCAGGGGGAGCCCAAGCCATCCAGCCCACCCTGAAGAAACGTCGGAAGCAAATTCTGAACACCAGTTGTTTCTTCTCCGGCCTCACCCCGATCAAAGAGGGCTGGATAGAAGGGAAGGGAAGAGCGCTCCCCCCACCTGTTTCCTTCTTTTTTAAAAAAATATGTAAAAATAACTCCTTTTTGTATGTATAGGTTAATAAAGGTTATGTATAGATTCATAATTAAAGGCTTGCTTAATAATCAAAAAGAAAGAAAGAAAATATGTGAGTTAAAAGATAATTAAAAAATGATATGGTTCTCTTTCCTTGTTTCTGATTTTTTGATTCTACTACAAATATTTATTAATCTTACTTTTAAAAATGTCTTTGGAGTAATCAGGTTGAGAAAACTCTTAGTTTAGTGTTAAAAAGTCCCAGATTTCAATAAGAAGCTCATGATTAGTATGTATACAAAATAAAAAACATATTTTGTTTTTAAGTTTATCCTAGAAAAAGTTTCCACAGAGCATTTTAAGTTAGTTGTGTCCCAACAGAACAAAAAGTTTCGGTTGTACTCACTAGAAGAAACAATGAGAATGTGAAACCGGTTGCTGCTCCCTTGTTTTTCATCTTAGATCCATAAAATGGGATGTACCCAAATGGCAGAAAGTGAGATGATTTTGAAAACATTAAAACCAGTCCCTTTAGGAGACCGTGGGTAACACAACTCTGCTTTCACATCTGAAAAATAAGTTTAAATTAGAATCTGTAATCAAAAAAATATATCCAGTCCATCAACCAAGAAAACAGATAGAGATCTTTCTACTGTATCAAAGGGCAGAAACATACCTCTTTCACATTCCTTTGAATTAGCACATAATGCCTAATAGATTACTTCATTATTAGGATTTTTTTAAAAAAAACCTCTTTGCCAATTCTTCTGGAATCATTGACATTCCACTTATTTAGCAAGAACAAACAACAGATTTGGCATGCTTTATTTTTCCAGCCTGCCTGCCAAATGCAAGCTCAGCAAAAGCAGCCATGTTGTTCTTTGCTGATGTCTTTTGCTTGCAAAAAGAGTTGTTGCAAGTTATTTAAAAAAAAATGCTTGGTCCAATTACTGTATTCAAGCAACCCAAATCAATATACCCTTTACATTTTAAAATGTATCTTGAATTTTAATGTCACCAGGTCATAACTATGCACATGTATACCAAAGCTTCTCAACTCCTCCCCAAAAAATGTTTGTTGGGAGAACATGCCCTTGCTATATTAATTGTGATTAATTTGTTCATGTTTATAGTTTAAAACTTATTGTAATGCTAAGTAATTAAGAATCCTGATTGGTCCTGATGGCCCAGGAGTAGTGCCTAAAGATTTGTCCAGAAGACAAATCACATTTCAGAGTAAGTAGAGGGGAAGAGCACTGCTATTATATTATTTACATGTGCTAATATGTAATTATTTACATACTTCTACATAAGTGTTGTAAGTACCATTTATTTACCTTCAGGTTTTCCATTACAGTGGTACCTTGGTACTCAACTGCTTTGAAACTCATCAAATTTGGTACTCAACACATTTTGATGTGAAAATTTTGTCCCAATACTCATCATTTGTTTGGTACTCAACAGGTAAGCTAGAACTAGTCGTGGTCGGCTGCTTTGTGATTCATTACATTATTCCTTATGGAAAAAAACTGTTTGGTACTCATCATTTTTGGTACTCCCAGAATCAATTCACAATGAGTACCAAGGTACCACTGTATTAAGAATGTGAAAGCCTTCCTAGCAATACAAGGTAGGTTAATGCAAACTTTCCATTATGACAAAAAGATATGCCCTCTTGTTTCAGCTATTTCATCTAATTTAAAGAAAGGACATGCTTCCAAATCATCATCTCCTTCTTCCACATCATCTCGCTCTAAACCTTCTAAAGAACCAACAACAAGTAAAACCAGCACAGGGACTCCCAGGGATAAGAAGAAGCATGGGAAACAGGTGACTACACGAACACCATCTGATGGGGACATTACTTCTGCCTCCAGCACGACAGTAGAGAACTCAAAGACCAAAGTGGAACACTTTAAATCAGAAGAATCTCTCCATATTATCCCTGAAGCTGGAGATACAACCCAGAACAGCACTATGACTGTTCCTCCCCCTCCTCCTCCTGTTCCAGCTCCTTTTCCTCCATCCATCCCAACTTTGTCTGCAGGCTGTGAGCCCGCTGGCTTCTCAGGCACAGAACATGTGCCAGTTAGTATTGAAGCAGGCCCATCTGTTCCTGGCACACATTTAAACGTTCTTCATATAAAAACAGAAGCGGACAGTGAAAGTTCTTCAAGCAATGCTGTCTTAGACCATAGCTCGGAGATTGGAGGAGAAGACACAGAATGGTAAGACTACATGTTTTCAGCTAGTTCTGTAATTCTGGGATGCCCATACATTTGGGGAGATGGTGGAACAACTCAGGTAAGTTTTTGTATACTTTGACTTTGAATTTGAACATGTATCAAAACAGGAAGATATGAGCAAATATAATCCAATTAACACTTCAAATTCTATTTTCATACTTCCAAGCAGACAAGGAAAAGAAAATTAAAATGGCTTGGTTGGACTGATTTGATTCCATTTAACTCTACAAATTAGTTTTCAAAGTTACAACTTAGGTTTCCAAATTTACAGCTATTTTGGAGATGCTTGCTGAAAATCTTGACAGAATAGCTCTCAAAATCTGTGGTGAAATGGCACCCTCAGCAACTATTAAAAAGGCAGGTACTAAGTGGAATCTATCTTAGCACTGCATTTATGAAAATAGGGTAGCAGGTTGAAAAGAAAGCTAATGGAAATAAATAAGCCCATTTGTGAGGCATCAAAGGAAGAATTAAAATGAGTTCAGTCCCTCCCTGATCATTTACAGAACCACTTTGGAAAATTCAGCCCCTCCCTGGTCATTTACAGAACCAGTTTAGAAAGTACCATTTCTGTTCCAGTGGCAGGGTTATGCCTATTAAAAGCAGCTTTTCTTCATTTGTTTGTATGTTGCCTCTTGCTCTCTCCTATACTTCTCTGAGTATACTTGATTGCCTGCATGCAAAGTAAATTAATTCAGTTTAGAAAAATCTAAATATAGTCTGCATTTAGAAAACACCAGGAATAGTTATATCTCAATAATTGCCACTCTAAGACCAGCATGAAGGATGTTCTATATGAGGAGAAATATTTACCCAAGGGAGAGTGGATAAAGATTATAAAGAAGGAAAGTTGTAATGTGTTGGATGTAAAACAGAGAAAAAGGATTGTGTTGCAGATAACTTAGAACAGAAAAAGATTGTGCATTTTTTTTAGATACAGTTTACAGTATGTCTATATCTTGTTAAATACAGTATTTCAAATGAACACTTGAGTAGTCTAAGAATTGATGGAAGGTAATAAAATTATGTGGGACACTGTACAAATCAACATTGAACATCCTGACCATATCAAAATTGACTCAGCCTTCCATCCTTCTGAGGTTGGTAAAATGAGGAGCCAGATTATAGGGGGCTATATGCTAATTCTGTAAACCACTTGGAAAGTGCTGTAAAGAACTATGAAGTGGTATAGAAGTCTAAGTACTACTGGTAGTGCTATTGCTAAGAGGTCACAGTGAAAAAAAAGGTATGAAAGTTACATGATTTTCATCAGCCTTTCCTAATCAAGTATTCTCCAGATGTATTATATTACAACCCCCAAGATTCTTAGCAATTATGGTCAAAGGCCATACTGACTAGCATCAAGAATGAAATGGCCCACCTGAAAACCACCAGATGGAGGAAGGTTGCTTTATATGAGTTGAAAGCTGGTCAGACATATGCTTAATATTATATATGACTGATTATGAACTTATTTTTATTTTCTTAATTCATCTATATGATTGTAAGAGTTAGAAATTTGCCTTCTGTTCATAAATGGAAGATTGATTCTTAAAAATTGAGCTTTTAATTTGAAGCACTGGATTTAAAGTAAGATTCCTAAAACTAGTAACAATCATAGTGATATGCTAGACTAGAGTATAGGAAAATTTGAAATGTGTTGTTTGTGGGAGCTTAGTTTTAGATCTTTAGAACTGATTGTTTCCTAAGAGTCATGTAGCTTGATTTATCTTTAATTACAAATAATAAATTATCTTACATATTTTTCCTGGATGGTTATATTTCATGTATGATTGGTCTTCTGTATTTGTTTTTCTAATAGTTCTGCTATCAAAGAAGATCAGGAAAAAGAAATCCCTGAGCAAACTAGTCCTCTTCTGACAGATGAACTTTCTGAAACTTCTGAAGAAAATCCAGAAATTGGAAACAGCAAAAATAATCATACCAGTGACTCAGATTCAGATGGGCCTATACTTTATACAGATGATGATGAAGATGATGATGAAAATGCAAGCAGTGACAGTAAGAGGATTTGATAAACAATTATTTGCCATTTTAAATGAAGAAATAATGAATGCTGTGCAATTTGTTTTACTTCTGAACCAAAACATTTAGAAAAGTTTCTAAAATTGAGGTTGCCGATCGACTTGTTGCCTTCTTTGGAAAGTGATTACTCATTGCATTGACAACAGATGCTACATATTTGTTCTACGGTTGGAATGTCCCTATTGGAGAGTTGCTATTGTCCTTAATAAGCAAATTGGGAAATACGTGAACTCATGAGTTCATATATTGGATGTATTTCTTGGGGCACAATGTATATTTGCAAGCCTTATTATTTGACATGTGTTTTCTGTATGTTCTGCTTCCCTTCTTTGGAAGATGGAATCACTTAGCATCAAAGGCTGAAAATTGGTTTCACTCTCCCTGTGATTATCCAACAAATAATGCACTTTCGTATTTTAGATGTGCACATAATTTTTTTTAATTTAATGAGTGGCATCTCCATGTAGGGCTTGTAAAGCTTTGACTGCTGTGATTAACGTAACTAGGCATGTAAGAAACTCCTTTATTCAAAGGACATTCTTACACTCCTAGCCATGTTAATTACAGTAGCTTATTTCTATAAGAGCAAATATGAAAAGGAAATGTATATACTATTACCTTAATTTTAAATTTTAATATTTATGTATTAAAAGAAATAGGAATTTTTTGTTGGGTTGAGAGATAAACCTGCCTCCTTCTCCTTATAATCTTGCTAGTGAGGCTCATATTGCTTCTAATTGCAGAAACTGAGCCTAAAAACTGGAAAGCCATGAATTCTTGTCCCATCTTAGGCACAAAACCACCTAGGTGACCTTGGACCGGTCACACACACTGAGCCCTAGGAAGCAGCTAATAGTAAACCACTTCTGAAATGTCGCCAAGAAAACGTATCCGAGCCATCTGCAAGAGTCAGCATTGACTCAAGGACACTCAATTCTGTTATTCTCCAGTTTGCCAACTAGAATATTCCTATTAAATTATTTTATAAGCATTTTGGGGGGGGAGGTGGGGAAAGTTGAATGTTCTAATTCTCCCTTAGTTGGCAGATGAATTCTAAGACATTTTTATTAGAAAGGAAAAGTGATTTTGATATGAACTAAAATTGCCCCACAAAAAAGGACGAAAAGCTAGAAAGAGGTTTTTAAATTCATGTACTGAATGTCCCAAGTTGTGGCTGGATCTTGACATGCTTAAGTGTGAGCGTTAATTAATTAAAAAATTCATTCTCTATGCAGGCTCTTTAGCAAGTAAAATACATCGTAGGGATACTCTCGCAATCAAACTTGGCAACAGGCCATCCATAAAAGAACTGGAAGATAAAAACATCTTACAGAGAACATCTGAAGAGGAGAGACAGGAACTCAGACATCAGATCGGCACAAAACTAGTGAGGTATTGGCTGGGAGAAAAAAGGGAGAATATAAAGAGGCTTCAGGCATAGGAAAAATCAGCTTTTTGAATTGGTGATATGAAATAAATAATTGACCACTATGATAATTAATTTATAATCCTGCAGTTCAGTTTCAGGTCTTCATACTTGTTCTATTTAAGCTAGACCAAATACTCTCCCATTGCAAAAAAAATGATTGAAGGCAAATTTTGCTCAATTAGACAACCCACAGGTTCTTTTAATACAACAGTTATTCTACTTGCCATGAATTCAAGATAATTTTGTCTTGAAAGAACAGATTTTTTTAAACTGATGTGCGATATACGTTTCCCCCCCCTGTAACATCTTCTGAATAGGGATTTTGATTATTTATTTTAAGTAGATACTTCTAAAAATGCAGATCACATTTTATAGATAATACCATGGTATATATTTATAAGCAAGTGCAGTTACAAAATTCATTATATGCTTAATTCATGTGGTTTCTATACACACATTTAGTTCAGTAACAGTAACTGGTAATATGCATCTATTTGCAAATCCAAATTACTCCTGTTTGGAATTAAAAGTAATATGTAAAGTCATGGTGTTTAGTAATTGGTATTTGAGAAATTGTTTTGGCAGTGATTCTTTCTAAACTAGATAAGCCCAATGCCTGCATAAGAAGCTGTTGTAACTGGGAAATAATGTGTGTGTCTTCCTTTTTGCAGGAGGCTTAGTCAAAGGCCCACCTCTGAAGAACTAGAACAAAGAAACATCCTGAAACGTAAGCCTTTAATGCATCTAATTCTGCAATGGCAATAATGTTATATTTTGAGAGTGGTCACACTTCCTGGTTTTATGAATGTGAATAATTCTGCAAGTTCTTTGCTAAGTGTAGCCAGAATATTAAACCATGTATACTGGTAGAGTGTGAATGTACAATTTGCAGCTGACTTCATAGAAACATAAGCACTTCTGCAGAAGTGTGCCCTGCCATTTGGTGTCAAGGCAGGACTGGAGTGGCCCTCAGACAGTAAGCAGGGGAACAACAACATTTGGGAAATACTGATCCTAATATGAACATTAGATCTAAAAATCTTAGTATGCAAAATTATGAATCAATTTATGTATCATGCCCAGTGGTTTGAACTGAGCATCCTGATTGTGCATTACACAGTAAATATGTTAAATATGTTTAACTATAACTATTTTAAATATGTAAATATGTTTAACCTTTTACATTGTATAGGCATTGTTTATTTAGCAAATTGCAAATATGGAGTCTTAGGGCAGTAAGTTTGCTATTCTTGCCAAAAACTGGCTTTCTAGAAACACAATGTAGCTCTTTGTGCCAGATAAGAATAAGGATTATCATTGTTGGAACAACTATCAGATAGAATAATTTCTGTGGCATTCCAGTAGAGTAGAGCTTTGTTTACTTTAGGTTTTTTGTTTTCTTAGCAAACATGCATTGTTACCCAGATATATAAATCCCCACAGGATATGGTGGAATGTTCAGGTTTAATTTCCTAGATTATATTAGGACACAAACCTGAATGTCAAAAGCAGATGGAGACTGATGGAGACCCTCCCAAGTAGATCAGAGAGACACTTGGCATAAGATGCCAGCATTTGCTCTCCTCACAAAAGAGTGGCTCTGAAATTGCAAGCATATTTTTCCTAGCTCAAATCTGTATTAACCACATCTTCAATCAATCTGCTTTCAGCATTTTCATGATGTGATAAATAGTATGGCCAACATAAACTGAGTTGGTAAGTGGCAACTGTGGGTGAATAAGTTATTTTAGCAACAGTGTAATCTGGTCCAGACGGTTACATTTCTATATTATAATCATGTCATGTTGATAGGCTAGAACTACCGATTTACTGAAACTGAGTATTTGGTGCATCTACTGCATAATTTGCTACTGTCTGTATACCAGATGAGATGTAACATTTAATTCATCCACCTAAAATTAGTATCTATGTTCCAAAACAGCCAAACAACAAATGCTTAAAAGTGGGTAGGAATTACATACAGAAATGGATGGACCACTATTGAGAGGTTATCTGCTCAACTCTCTTGTCGTGAGAGATCCCAGCTCTTAGTTCATTAATCTTGACATTTAGAGGCACAGTTTAAGGATAACAAAAGTTGAACATGTCATAAACTCTCTATCTTGTCTCTGGTGGCAGCTTTCTAGATGAATAGCAAGAGATTTACTATCCTGAATGGCAATCAATGAGGAAGATTGGGCATCTTCACTAAGCCTGTGCATTACCATTCCCTGAACAGTACAGGCTGCTGGAATTATATAAATACACAGAGATATTGCAAGTAAAAACAGAAGCTGTGATTATATTTCTACTGTTAGAGTAAGGATGGACAGGAAAGTTCTTGTACAGTCAAGAGTTATCATAAGTTGAAGACAAGCCACAGGTATGGTGGCACAGGCTAACCAATTTCAGCTTGTTTGCTTCATTCTGTTGCTTCCCTTTGTTCATTTCACTTGTTTTTTAAATAGGACAAGCATTTTTTCCTAGATCTCAAATATATAAATAGATAATAAATCACCAGTGCAGTCCTTGGAAGCTCCTACCCTTCAATTGCATAAGGCATAAATGGTCCTTTCTAAATTGAGATTAACTTGGGAGATAACCACTCATGTTGTTACTAACTTACTCAGTATATATGTTTATACCATATATATGGCTTCAGAAAAGGCAGAAAAAATTATGCCGATCAGGAAGGATGAGAGTGAAGGGAGAAAAATAAATGAATTTTTCTCCAACACATCATCATTAGATAGAATAATCATTTTAACACACGTAGCTTAACTATTGCTCCATTGGAAGGCTCTCTATTTGAACCTTAGGAATAGAAATTAATGGAGGCTGCCTACTCTCTGATCCTTATCCTATGAGTGATCATAGAAATGACAAGACTAGTTTAAGAAATGAAAGAAAATGCAACTTGGAATGGATTTAAAATATGAATGAGGATTATTTTCCTACATTGTAACAAGTCTGTTACATATTCATCATGCCATAACTATGCCTATGTTTCTTCTTTCATCTGGAAATAGAAAAGAATGAAGAAGAAGAACAAGAAGCTAAAAGAGAACTGAAGCGCAGTCTCAGCCGAAAGGTAATTCAAATGTTTTGTTCAACATAAGATCCTTTGCTTTCTTTCTTTCTTTGTATCAGAAACACCTACAAAGTATAGACGTATGAGATTCAACACTGAGCAAATAAATAGGTATAAAATTAGTAATAGAAATATAGCATGTGTAAAAAGTATGTAAAATACAGGTAGTTCTCAACATCCAACAATTCATTTAGTGACTGTTTGAAGTTACAACGGCACTGAAAAAAAGTGACTTATGACTGTTTTTCACACTTATGACCATTACTGCATCCTTATGGTCACGTGAGTTTTATTTGGATGCTTGACAATTAACTCACATCTATGATGATTGCAGTGTCCTGTGGCCATGTGACCTCGTTCTGCAACCTTCTGACAACAAAGGCAATGGGGAAACCAGATTCACTTAACAGCCATATCATTAATTTAACAACGGCAATGATTCACTTAACAAATGTGGCAGGAAAAGTCGTAAAACGGGGGAAAATTCACTTAACAAATTTCTTACTTAGCAACATAAATTTTGGGCTCAATTGTGGTCGTACGTTGGGGACTACCTATAAATAGTATTAAACCTAAATGACATTCTCCCAGTATCAGGCCACATCGACAACATTTTCTCTCACTAGTATGAGGTCTTCCTCCATACATGTACACATAGACATCCTTTGCATTGCCAACTGATAAATGCTGGAGAAGGCCCTGGAAATTTTGTTCTCTGAGGAAAGATTGAATGAGTTGAGTGAGACACTTTAATGGGGAGAGGGAATGATGACGGAACTATTTTCAAATGTTGGAATAGCTGTTATGTAAATAATGAGAATGAGTTCAAGGAGGAAGCGCCAGAGTTAAATATCTTGCTCAGAGATCAAATTAATAATTGGGAATTTCAACAACACTAACATAATGGCATTAAAAATGACATTAAGATGAAAATATAAACAGGCAGGGTACGTTGGTATGTTCACCTGGCAATGGGTGGACATAAAAAGAGTTTTGGCTGTGGTGTTACAGTTATACATACTAACTTAGGTGACTTCCTACAAAATGGGAGATCGACTAAGAAAATCCTGAGTCCCAACTGGAACATCATTGCAGAAGGCCAAATGGAATATAAGTATGTGATGAAGTTGATCAATATTATCCAGATGACTAAGACAATGAAGTATAAAATAAAGTCAATGTGTGGAATTTTTTGCTCAAGAAGGTGTGGTGTCTGAGTCCATTGATTTGACTTCTAGGAAACAAGACTTTAAGACTAAATTCTAGGGATTTCTTACAATGCAAGGTTGTCCTGAAATCAAGCAGAAACTATGACACTTATCAGTGAATTTACTTCATCAACATGATTTAACCTTTATGTTTATTTTTTTTAATTCTATGCTCTGCCTGTTTTTGATGTTTGTATTAAATTAACCCTAACCTTCAGATTCTTTGGGAGAAAGCTTATTAAATTTGCTTCTTTGCAGCTTAGTTTGAGACCAACAGTGGCTGAACTTCAGGCACGAAGAATCTTACGGTTTAATGAATATGTGGAAGTAACAGATTCACCAGATTATGATCGACGTGCTGATAAACCCTGGGCAAGATTAACACCTGCAGACAAGGTAAGAGGCATAAATCTTGCATGAATTAAATATAAGTGAGTGAGTGAGTAAGTAAGTGAATGAATGAATGGCTGAAGAGTTGAAAATTTAAATACATTGTCTTTCTGTATCTCAAAATAATTCTCCGTTAATTAAGATTTCATGCACTTCCAGACATGATTTCTTTTAATATGATTGTTCTAGAACTATTTTTAAATAATTTTTACAGTTCTGTTCAGAAGGAACAGCGCATTAAATCTGGCTCCTTTGCCTCTGAGTAATTATTTTTCATATCATAGTATTTCTGGAATGTTGGAATATAGGTAATCCTTGTTTGACAACTATTCATTCAGCAATCATTCAGAATTACAGTGGTGCTGAATGAAGGGACTTACAACCTGGGCCTGAAGTTACAGCCATTGTATTACTGCCGCAGTCACATGATAAAAATTCAGGCACCTGGCAATTGTCCACCTCCAGGAACTTCCCCCACCTATGTTCTTAAATATGCAAGAATTCCAATGGCAGTGAAGCAGCCCCCTCAACGAAGGGCCAACCACTGGGAAGCCCCAGCCCAGCCTTGCTTGAGGGTTGGGACCATGCACCACTCTAATAATTCCAGGATAGAAAGTAGGAATTAGCCAGGCCAGAATGATGGGTGGCCATTAAAACTACTCCAATCTGAACCTTTTCGCCACACACAGCAATGGCAATAGGACTATCCCCACTAGTGGCTTCCCTCATGTACATCACAGCAGTGCTCAGCCCAGCCTTTGCCTGACTAGCGTCAAGCTTAACTCACTCGGCCTGATAGACTCAGGGACCCAGGTCCTACCTAGCTGCAATTGTGGGGATTTCAGGCAGTGGGGGGAGGCTTCCTCTCTCCTGGTGGCCTCACTATCCAACCAGTTACAGAGGTGGGGAAATCCACTGGAGTCTACTGAGGAGGAAAGTGGTGACTGGCACCAGAGGGGAGGAAGGGGTGGGGGGAGAAAGAAGGGAAAAGCAAATAGAAAACACAACTGTTTGCATGCATAAAGGAGAAACAGGGTGTATGGGGGGGGAGGGGGGGGAAACCATTGCTGAAGAATAATTCAGAGTTATTTCATATATCATTCTGGTATAATTTCCTTTACAATTAAAATGGGCCTAAAATATCTGTCTACGTCTCTCAAAAGATTCCCATTATCCTCCCAGTTACTTTCCTAGTTAAAGATGGATAGAAGTTGCCAGCTGTATCTGCTTCATCTTCACTTTGAATTTGGACACATAGTCATTAGATATGGCCAGGCAGATGCTACTTTACATTCCATGCTTGTTTAAAAAAAAGAAAGAAAGAAAGAGTTGCAGTGTCCCAGGATCATGCAATCCCCATTTGTGACCCTCCCAGCCAGCTTTGGACAAGCAAAGACAGTGGGAAGAAGCCAGGTTCATATAATGATCATGTGATTCATTTAAAAACTGCAGTGATTTGCTTAAGATCTATGGCAAAAAGGTCGTAAAATTGGGCCTAACTAACTTAACAATCAACTTGTTGGGTTTATGCCAATAACATTATGCATTAATGTATCTTGTGTTTTGTTTATTGTTCTCAGTCTTGTGCTTTATATATCTCTCTAGAATAGAAGATGCGAAAGTTTTAGGAGCAGTTTGTTCTTTTGAGAGATGTAAGATATTTTAGGCCTATGTTAATTGTAAAGAAAATTCTACCAGAATGATATATGAAATAACTGTGAATTATTCCTCAGCAATGGTTTGATAGATTTGAAACTCACAGTAAGTTTTGGGACCTCTCTCTATTTTGAGTAGTAGGTTTCTCTTAATATACTTTATGGGTAAGTTTGAGTGTTACTTTTTAATTAAGCTTGAAACACTACACTGTCCAATTTCACATAGTAAAATACAGTATTTAGCATTACTAAATATAAAGTAACTATAGAATTGCATACATAAATTGAACAAACAAATAAAACTTCATGATATAGGAAGAAAAAAAGCAAGTTAAATGCAACATATGCTAACAAGAGTAAGTATTCAAAGGGGATACAAAAGGGGATGCAAACAGCTTTTGATTAGCTCCTATAAACACTTAGAAATTTAGGCAATGGTTAGGGATTATGAAATTTGACTCACAAAATGTATTTTGTCGCGTTTTGGAGATTGACCACTTTGTTACATTGTAGGTATTTATGTATTTCCATTTAAAGCAATCTGAGTTCACATTTTGTTTTGTTTTTTCATCAGGCAGCCATACGGAAAGAATTGAATGAATTCAAAAGCACAGAAATGGAAGTACATGAAGAAAGTAGACAGTTTACAAGGTAAGAAACCATGCACAGATAGCAAACTCTTTTAAAACAAGTTACTCCTGATTATTTATTGTTTATTGAGCTGAAGAGATAACTTTTCTCTTTAAATTAAGAAAAAAACATTGGATTATTAGTTTACCATTTATTAAAGAAAAGAATCAATAAGGACTCACTAATTTGTGATAGATTGCTTCTTAAACTTAAAATAGTAGTTTATTTTCTGAATCTCAATAGGATGATTAATACACAAGCTCTACCATCCCTCCCTACGAACAGTTTATTAACACCATGACTGCTAGCTTGCCAGATACTGAATAATTTTCAGCCTCCGAAGTCTTAGCAATTGACAAAATGTGGAGACTTTATAAGCCCCAACTAAGCTGCTAATGGTGGCTAGAAAATGATACATACTTCTGAGAATCCTAAGATTCACTTGCATATCATCTACCCTTCACTTAAAATATTGATATTATGTCCCAAGGCTGATATCTTAAAATTAGCAGTGATATAGCTAAAAATACATTCTGTTTTGCTTTTGATCTGGCAATATAAATGCTAAGCAACTATTTGATTGATCAAGAAAACTAATTTTGTTAAGAAACATAGGTTTTTTTTAATAAACAGTATTCTAACAGATTTATTTGCCACTTTATTGTGACATATGAAAGCAAGATTTTAAAAACATTAACTTAGGAATTTATCAACAATTCCTTGATTATACTGATATACTGATTTTGTGGTCTTTATTTGGATTAGGGAGAAACAGAACTCTCCAGAATATTTTAGCTGCAGCAAAAAGTTAAGCATTTTATTCCTATAAATTCAGCGTCTTAGCAAGATAGTGCAATTCTCCCTCTATAGTCCACTGTGGGAACCTGTTACTTTTTTCCACAAATTCATCCCCTAACCCCTTACATTCACACTACTGTTCTTCCTATCACAGAAATGACTATTCTCTTCTACTTTCTTTTTTAGTGCATTTATAGTCTTGTGGTCCATCATTTGGTTGATTGGTAGACTGGCAAGAGTATAATTGTGCTAGGAAAGAGTGTGTGCCGGAAAAGAACTTTCAAATATTAATCTTCTTCAGCATAGTTTAGGAGTGGGGTTTGGGTATGTACATGTCGGTGTGCATATGTGCAAATATAGGCTGTGCATTCAGCATTGCATGGAATCTTCAGAGTTATAAAGAGTTTATTGTCTTAAATGAATATGGTATCAACAATATTCAGTGTAAGAAGACAGGTGGATAATACTGAGTTGCTATATTGCTTGTCAGAGGCATTCCCATTCTGGTGATTTCTCGGTATATAGCAATGCAGTAATTGCTCTGGACCAGTGGTAAATACATTGCTGTCCAGATTAAAGTTTTATGCGTCTCTTCTTTTCCACTTTTGTATCACATTGCTGGAACTTGCACATTGATGGTGTATATAATATAGTTGTATCAGCCTGTGACTCAATTTCTGACATTGCCTTGACAGAATAGGCATTGTATTTTATTCAGATTGTTTACTTTTGTCTTTTTATTGTCCAAAAATAGTTCTCAAACTACAACTTTATTGGCTCAAATGTTCTAAACTGCTGACTAAAGTAATCTGGTACTTGTCATATACATGGTTACAATTTCAAATTATTGCAAACATTATAACAAGAAACAGACAAGAATAACTTATAATGATAACCCATAAATTTGAAAGTTGTAGAGGCACAAATGATATGTTTCTATGAATGGCTTCAGACATGATCAAAAGCTTCTAAAATCCTTGTTCCTGTACATGTACCCAATGATGCAAGACTTTTGTTCTATTAGTTCTCCCATCTCTGTAGCAAATGAAATAATAACAATAATAGGGCGACATTCTGTTCTTAAATTGAACAGCATTATCCAGTTATGTGAAACAGTGTCTAAACAGAGGGTTCCCGTCAATACATTTTTTTTGTCCATGGGATCTGTTCATCGCTAGTTTGGAAATGTTTTGTCTTTCTAAATCTTTCAAGATAACTCATTTTAATCTGTGGGGTTGTTAAAATATTATTCCTGATAGCATAGCCCACAATGAGCCACGAAGTAAATACATGTATTCATTAATACTTAAAAATTTAGCAGCAGTTTTAGTCAGACTTGAATGTGCTTTTGAAATATGGATTCAATTTAAGAAAGAAAGTGTTATGTATGGTATGGGTATTGTGTGGATGTTTTAGTATTTGGAATTTGAATATTTGAACTTTACAATTGTACTGATCTTTCTTGTAGCTTGAGGATGATGGGAGAAAAAATCAAAACATTTTATTTCTCACCTTCAGGTTTCATCGTCCTTGAGTGTTGAAAATACGCTGTTGCTGAGCACAACTATCTTTCCTGAGGAAAGTCCTCCATTTTGAAGCTCAGAGTATATCACAACTGAAATGTCTGCAGCACCTTAAAACCTGAAGTTACTCTATGTTGTAGGTCTTCATATTTAACAAAAAGAGACAACTAGAAGAGATACAGAAAAGAATATAAAATTGGCCATGTAATATGAATGTTTACTATTTTGTTTTGAATAAAAAAGTCTTACTGTTTTTTTCCTTATATACAGTTGACAGGGGTGAACTGAAAATGACTATTGACAGGAAGAAAGAACAATCCACTTTCAAATAGAATGCGAACAGACATAGCTGAACTACTATTTGTAGGCCAACTGATATACTTAGAATATTTTTTTTCTTCTTCATGGAAGTAAGTTTATAGTATATGAAGAGACTGGATTACTAGAGCAACATGAAAAACCAGGAATGTGAACAATTCTTTTTCTGTCTTCCAGAATGTCTTTTTTGGAGAATTGCCAACTCTACTTCTCATAAATAGTACACATATTGGTGTAATATGTGAATATGGCAGTAATTAGTACAATTCAGTTATGTTTATCATTGTATGATTATGACCTCTAAAATGTCCATTGGGAGTTGCAGTTTTGAGTACAACTGAATTATATGAGTTGTACAACATTAAAACCGCTAAGTGTATATTTATTATTTAGGACTACAACACAAATTACTTTTTTTAAATTTGATAAATTTAAAAGAAGCACCAAGGGTTCTCGGTAATTATGAATCAATTGAAGAATATGTTAAGGAAATTTAAAAAATGTGAGACAATAAGAATGCTGTGAAAAGAACAGATAATCTTTAATCTTGCTTAATCAGACAATAGAGATAATCAGATTTTCAAGGTAAACTGAAAAGTCAACAAAGATGAAATACACATGTACACTTTCCCCCCCTTTTTGATAGTTTGAGCTATATTTAATTGGTCCTTAAATCAGTAAGAACAATATAAGATTAAGGAATGATTTATATTGAAATCAGGATTTATTTCTATCAGAATAGGAAAGATCACGACAGGAGTTTTTTGGGGGAAAAGGGGGCTGACAAATCACAGAATAAACTGGCATCACTTTGCCATGTTTGGGACTATAGTAAATCTTCTTTGTTCAGTTTAAGTGTCCTTTACACTGAAATGGCTGTTCAAAGGCAAATAGGAGTTTATGCACAAGTAAAAATATCAATATACATATGCACAATGGCAAGTGGATTTTTGCTGAATCTGAACCATATCCAATTAATTTGGAGTTTTACTGTACTTGCAAATAAAACTCTTACAGACACAAGTTTTCCCTGCTTGAGCACACCACCTGCACATGGATGGATTCCTACCATAACAGTGCTTTGTTTCTCTTTCCTTTGCTTCTTTGACATTACACCAGTCAGCCTGGGGAATGGGAGCCTTGCCCACATTTAACTGTGTTCAATCTATCCTTCCACTGTGGAGAAGAGGAATAATGGGGATATCCAAAAGGAATCGTTCTTCTGTTCCCAAAGAACCTGTTGCACTGAACATCTCCATTCTAAGGAAGCAAAGGGACAAAGCAGAACATTATTATATGACAGAAAGATCCCTCATCAGAGTCAGGAAATACTCCCCCCTCCCAAACTTTTATGAACCTAGAATTTGAATTATGTTGACTAAAAGTATCCAGTGTTGCAGTTTAGCAGCATTTGGAAGGATTCAGGTTTTGTCCTTTGCTTTAGCAAATTTGATGGCATGCTTTAATGGGAAAGGGACTTGCTGCTGTAGACATCTATTAAATCCTCATTTAGGACCATGAGAAAACTACCAAAAGGGGCTTTAAACTTAACAGCCTTTGTTATGTGTGGTTATGTGGAGCAAATGGTCTACTTTTATATTATCTTGTAACTGTATTTGTGAATATCCAATTAGTATAACAGTAAAAGGTGGAGTGCTTTATTATGTTGGTCCTAAATATGATGGCTTATTATAAGCCTATGACATTGTTTACACTAAAAATTGTCTTATATTAGCACTTATTTATCCTTTTAATGTACACGGTAAAGCTTAAGGACCTGAAATACACAAGGGTATGTATTGCAGTATTACAATATATGTGTATTATTTATCCTTTTTAAAGTCTGTACATACTACCATTTATTTTTTGTCCATGTGTTCTCTTTAGTTCCTAATGATAAAAGATATGTATTTTTTTCAGCAATAAATGATGTCTGTCATGATTTTTTAACGTCAGAACTTTTATTCCTTTCTTTTATTTGAGAAATTAAGATTTTTATCAGAATGACTTTATATGTATGTCCTTAGAAATAAGGCCTATTGAGTTTACCAAGAGCCTAACTATATACCTATGTAAATGTATACAGCATTGAGCTCTAATTTTTTTTAAAAAAGTAACCTAAGTGTGACTGATTTAACACAACAGGCTGTTCAAACAGGACTATTTGTAACAAGAAACTGAAGATTCCAACTAGGCTTAAGTAGATTAAAATAAAATAATTAGAGGAGGGGCTTCCAGCAGATCTGTGTGAGTTGTGAGGATGATCAGCCTATTGCAGATTTTCTTTGAGTGTGGAGAGAAGCAACTGGACTTTCAGTTGCCTCTTGAAAAATATCACCTTTTGAACAACCATGACCAGGATGACTGAGAATCTCCATAGACCAAGGGTCTTCAAACTTGGCAAGTTTAAGACTTGTGGACTTCAACTCCCAGAATTCCTGAGCTAACATGACTGGAGGAGGAATTCTGGGAGTTGAAGTCCACAAGTCTTAAAGCTGTCAAGTTTGAAGACTCCTGCCATAGACTTGGAGTGTGGAAGTTAAGCAGGATCAGGATAGACTATTATTTGGATGAAAACTTCCAGATAATTCCAAGGCTGTATGTTAGAAGTTAAACAATCTTGAAAAATGTATTTTTTTCCTGCACTGTTACCAAGAAAACTATGGATGTGTCCACATAGTCTAAGGCTAATTTATTTGGACAGAAAAAATCCAGATAACCACTGGTACCATATATTTTTTGCCTTTCTAGTGCCATCTAGTGATTATCCAAATATTTGCAGATTTTATAGATCATTTCAGATATGGTACCTTTAATAGTCCCAGGATTCAAACTCAAATGAAAAGATTCCTTGGTGCTTTCTGATGTTTGATGGCAGATATTTCATTACCCAACAATGTTGAAGATAATGTTAATACTATTAATATGTCTTCTCTAGTTGTTCCTTGTTCCAAGATCAGAGAGCACCAAGGACTCTACTGTAAATTCAACCCAGAAATACATAGTGTCTTCTATTGGAATCAAATGATTGAGTTATTCTTCATTTTTCCTTTTTTTTACAAGTTACAAAAATATAGCTATACAGCACCATCCACAGACTAGCTGTATATTTTAACTTAGAATACTGTGCAATATTGGAGGAGTATTAAAATCTTTGAATTGTAATATACAATTTTAACAAATTTTGGTTGTGATATAAAGATAAAAAATTAAAAATTAGTGCCTTCCCTTTTTCTTTTTTGATTGCTTTCATTTCATTTTTTTACTTTGTAATGTTTGAAGGCAGATACAGTCTGAGATTGTGTCTGGTCTAAAAGCAGGAATATATATGGTATAAGCAACTTAGTTTGATGTTAATATAAAGCAATGAACTCCTGTAAATATTCAAACTTATAGTTTAACTTTTTAAAGTTAGTTTTAAATTTATAAGTTCTTTATACATAGGCCATATATCTACCATGTAAGTCACCTCTAGGCAACATATGTGACATGTAAGCTTAATAAATAAATAGTGAAGATCACTTTAGTATAGTCAAACTCAAAAACAAAAAAAATAACAGATCATGTCCACAAAAACTTTTTGCATTCTTTGACAAAGTAACTAAATTAGTGGAGCAGCAAAATTTGTGGACATAGTATAAATTTGACTTCAGTGATGCATTTGACAAGCTTTCTTCTTGGTAAGAAAAGTATGGAACAGAGAGCATCATCAGCAGTGATTTATAATTGGTTGATCAATCACACTCAATGTGTGCTCCTTGGAATTACATCTACATGGAGGGAAGCATGCAGTGGAATAGCACAAGGCTCTGTCTTAGGCCCAGTAAGTTTTCAACATCTTCATAAATGATTTAAATGAATAGAAAGGGAACTCATCAAATTTGCAGACAACATCAATCTGGAGGAAACAACCAACATTTTAGAAGATAGGCTCAAGATACAGGAGGATTTTGATAAGACTTGAGCATTGGGCCCTAGCCAACAAAATATAATTCAGTGATCAGAAAAATAAGATCTTATACTTAGGCAAGAAAAGCCAAACGCACAGGTATAGAATAGGTGATAACTGGCTTAACAGTAGTAACTGTGACAGGGATCTAGGAGACCTACTGACCAATCATTTAATCCAGCAGTGTGATGCAGCTACCAAAAAGCCAATGCCGTCCTAGGCTGCACCCCCAGAGGGACAGCATCAGGATCATGTGAAGTGTTAGTACCACAATAACAAAAAAAAATGTTGAGACTCAGAAACTGAGTACAGAGAAGAGCAACAAAGATAAATATAGAGGACAGGAGGCTAAAGCATAGGTTGAAGAGTTGCAGGAACTGAGTATGACTAACAAAGAGAAGGACTCAGCCTGACATAATAGCAATCTTCCAATATTTGAGAGGCTGTCACAGAAACAAAGCCGGCAGCCTATCCTCCAAAGCACCTGAGGGCAGGACAAGAAGTAACAGATGGGGAAGCTTTACAAAAAGAGATCCAAACCTAGAATTAAGTGAGAAATTTCGTGTCAGTGAAAAACAATCAGTGGTTTGACTTCAGAAGTAGTAGGTGATCCATCATGGGAGGTTTTTAGAAAAGAGACTAGACAGCCATTTGCTTGGATTGTTTATGGAAATTCTCAGTTGTGAACAGTCTTTTCAATGATCTGATTATGGCATCAGAAGTGGTGGAGGACATGGACACAATCTCCAGCCACTTAGAATATGAGTCTACTGCAACCATAAGAGTTTTCCCTTGGAATGGGCCAGCTAAATTTATATGTATTCTTGACCATGGTTTTTTCATATTTTCCTATTCTGTTGGTGTTGCCTTTGGGGCTGCAGAGCGTGAGGCCTGGCAGGGCTGGCACCCAGTAACCCAACTGGTAATGTCTTTATCAAGTTGGGGCCACCAGACGTAGCTCCTTCTAAACTTTTTATTTCAGCCATTCCTGGATGTCCTTCGTACAGGAATTCCAAAACCTGCTTCTGTAATGATGAAGGTATAACTACTCTGGTACCCCATAACAAACAGCCCCCTTGTGTTGAGAGTTCATGCTGTCTTGTGTAAAAGGGGTGAAACTCTTTAGAATTTTGCTGAGTGGGCCACCCCCTCTTAACCCAGTCTATGACTTGAGAGATTACCCTGTCTCGTGTAGATGCCTTTGCCACATTAGAAGCTGTTATAGGTGCTTGCAATTCATTTATCATCAAAATGGAGGAAACAGGAGCTGGGTCACTGACAGTTATAGGTAAGGGGCAGCGGCTCAAAGCATCAGTGTGGCATACATTTTTTCCAGCTTGATGCAACAGTGTACACTATACGCAGCCAGGAAAATTGTCCATCTAATCATACGTGGGGATAACGCCTGGGGTGTCTGTCCCCAGCCAATAATCCTAATAATGGTTTATGATCTGTAACTAGATCGAATTGCCTGCCATATAAATATTCATGAAATTTTTTAACTCCCACCATCAGAGCCAGAGCCTCTTTGTCTGTTTGACTATAATTTCGCTCTGCTGTAGCGAAAGTCCTGGAGAAAAAGGCTATTGGGGTTTCCCTTCCATTGGACAACCTATGACTCAGAACAGCCCCAATGCCATATTGTGAAGCATCACATGCTAGTACTAAAGGTACATTCTCATTAAATTGTATCACTGCACTGTCTGATGTCAAAAGAGATTTCACAGCCTGAAATGCAGCAGCCCGCCTCTTGCCCCAGACCCAAGGTGTGCCTTTGTCCAGCAATCTGTGTAAAGGCTCTGCTAAGGTAGCCTTGTGTGGTAGGAAGATTGCGTAGAAATTTAATAACCCCAAAAACTCTTGCAGTTCTGTTTTGTTTTGAGGTACTGATGCCTTTTGAATGGCAGTAATTTTAGATTCAATAGGATGGAGACCTGTGGCATCAATAGAGTAGCCTAAGAACTCTACCCTGGGAACTCCCACCCTGCATTTCTCTTTATTAACTTTCAGACCTACATCTTGTAGTCTTTTAAGGGCTATGCGTAATCGCTAGAATAATTGTTATTTTGAGGTGGCAGCTATAAGAATATCATCAAATATGGTATTACGCCCTGTATACCCTGCAATATGCACTCCATTAAGTTTTGAAATGACCCTGGGGCTACGCTTACCCCAAACTGGAGGTGCCTGCACCTAAAAGCCCCCCTGTGTCTAATGATGGTTTGTGCCTCTGCGGTTAAATTGTCCACAGGCAATTGTTGATATGCCTGAGAGAGATCTAATTTTGCAAAAATAGTGCTGTGGCCTATAGAGTGGATTAAATGCTGCACCACAGGTATTGGGTAAGAGTACCTATAAAGCTTTATTAAGGGTATACTTGAAATCTCCACGGATTCTTACTGAGCCATCACTTTTGGTAGGTGTTACTATGGACGTCTCCCATCTAGAATGATCAACAGGCTCCAATATACCTTGTGCAATAAACTTATCGAACTGTGCATCTATTTTTGGTTTAAGTGCAAAAGGAACCCTGTAAGCTTTGAGGATCCAGGTTGAATGTAATGGGGTTGCCTATGTATTTGCCAAGAGTCCCATCAAACACATCCTTAAATTCCATTAAGAGGTTTTCTAACTCAGATTCTTGTATGGAATTGATGCCACTTATGTCCAATCCCAATGATTTAAACCAATCCAAACCTAATAAACTTGGAAGTGAACCTTCCACAATAACTAAAGGCAGCTTTCCCACGAAATCTTAGAAACTTATCCTAAATTTATGTATTCCAATGATTGGCACCAGGTTTGATTGGTAGTCTCTGAGGTGAAGGCTGCAGGGCTGTATCCATCTCTTTGATATCTGAGGAACTAAACGTTTAATGGTACTCCAGGAAACAATTGATAGGGAGGAGCCTGTATCAATTTCCATTTTACATGGACTATTTTCAATTTTAATCTTCACGAAAAATTTCTTTCCCCCAGTCTATTTGTTTGTCTTAAATTAATTGTAAACTTCTTATCCATCCTCTTCAATGTGAAGCAGTCTTCGTAATACGCAGTGCCCTTCTCCCTAGTATTTTGGAAATTAGGGCTCTGAAGGGGTGGTAGGAGAGTCCTGCAAGCCTTGGCTAAGTGCCCTTTCTTTTGGCACCTGAGGCAAATTGTATTTTTGAATTTAAAGGCCTGTCTGGGGCGATTCCCTCCACAGCCTAAACACAGAGGTTTTGCCTGGCAAGGTTTTGGCTTCTCCAGACCACTTTCTAGCCATAGGTGCTCTAGTCTAAGGCGATTAATATCATGGTCAGGATCTACGCTATCCTCATCCTCAGTCTGTTCCATATGTACAGACTGATTCCCTCTTGCTGGAATAGTTTCACTACAACCCTGTTCTAGGAGCTGGTTGATTGGACAGCTCGTATGCCTGAGCCTCATCAATCACTTGCTGCAGTGTCAAATCTGGTTTAGCTAACGATGCTGAAGTCGAAGGTCTTTAACCCCACTAACTAACTGGTCCAAAATAATATCGTCCAAAGCTCTGAAACTGCTATGTTGAACGGCTTTCCTTAGATCAGCCATGTACCTGCTTATATTTTCTCCCTCAGCCTGGTAACACCTATGGAAAGCATGCCTTCAAGCTATTCTGGAAGGCTTGGGGGCATCATAGCTTCCCAGGACTGTCAAAATGGTTTCCCAAGTTACCTCATGCACTGTCTGAGGAGACAGAAACGCTGCCACCATGTCTAACACTTCAGCACTGCACAAACTCAAAAAGAACGCTTTTTTCCACTCAGCGGAGATGTCCCTCAAATCGTTTGCCTTGATAAAACACTCGAATCTTTCGAGATAGGACTCCCATGTATCAGTTCCCAACTGATATGAGGCAAAGGAGAGTGCCATTTCCATGGTCAGCAATGGACAGCTCTGAGTGACTTCAGCTCTGAATACTTAAGCTCTGAATCTCTCAGTTGGTTGTCTCCATTTTCTTATCCCATCTTCATCGCCAGTGGTGGGAAATAACTGAGACAGACCAGCAGATTCAGGGTAACCCTTTTATTTAAAAGTTAACAGGGTTAAAATATCTAAACCGCACGCTAACACAGCGGCTGATAGGCAACAGCTGATCGCATCTGACAGCCCTCTATATAGCACTGTTAAACGCTCCCGCTCGTTCCTTAGACCTGGCAGAAGATTTCAAATCACAACAATCCAGGTCATGGTTGTCTCAAAGGTGCTTTTTCAAGAGGCAACTGGACTTTTTGGTTTTTCTTTGAAGACCTTTCACTTCTCATCCAAGAAGCTTCTTAGGCTCTGGGTGGCTGGTGGGAAATGGAAGCAGAGCCGAAGAAGCTTATAGTTGCCTCTTGAAAAAGCACTTTTTGGATTTGTTCCAATTGGTATAGCCTCCTGCTTGAGCAGGGGCTGGACTAGAACAGAGGTCTCCAACCTTGGCAACTTTACGACTTGTGGACTTCAACTCCCAGAATTCCGCTGAGGAAATCATAAAGTTGCCAAGGTTGGAGACCTCTGGACTAGAAGACCTCCAAGGACCCTTGCAACTCTGTTATTCCGTAATTCAGTATTACAAACCGTAAGATTTATAGTGCGTTAATACTCTTTCACATAGTGACGAACATCACTCAGGGCAGGCAGAATAGACGTCAATGACGACCATCACTCGGAGTAAGCAAGCTGTAAGCCACAAAAGTTCACGTGAAAGAAACGATACATTTATGGGCACTTCCGGTATACTATAGGGTTTTATTTAAAGACATCATTCTGTAATATGAACTATGCCGCTCTAGCCCTTTCTCTTCTCTACCAATACTTCCGCCGGAAAAGGGAGAGCGCATTGTTGAAGCTTATGGTTTTCTTGGGATCATTCCCGGCATGAATACGTTATTATTGCATGGAAAGAAAAACTGTATACTCCATTCTCGCTTGACGATATTTCTAGCGTTGCTGGATATTGTAGCCAGACAATTTATTTGCTTGCCACCCTTTTCAACAACAATTGGTATAGTCCAAGATGGCTCGAAGTGCACCAACGAGATCGGAAACGGAGAGCGACAACTTCGGAAGACCGATCTCTTTCCGGAACCGGAAAAACGGGGAGCAGCAAAGCTCGTTAGGTGTGGGAACTCGGTTCGCGAGTTCGGTGGATCATTCGGCGCTTGACGGCCATTAGTGTCGGAGCCTCGCACAATGGTGAGCGGGGCGTGAAGTTCAGCCTTGAGCAGGCTGGCAGTCTTGGGCTGCGGCTGTCCGTTCTCTCACCCTTTTATGGAGGAAGGTGGATAATCTGGGAAAGATTGTCATCGACAGAAATGGTGTAGGGTCTCCTGCCTGGGCGGGGAGGTTGGACTAAATGACCTTACAAGATCCCTTCCAACTCTGTTTAATCTGACTATCTCACCAGTGGCAGAGCATTTATGAGCTTGCTGTGACTTTCAGGGGGAACATTTCGGGATGGGTGAAATCCAGAGAAATGCAAATAGAGGCACCAGCACGTTCAGGCACCTGCACTTGATGCCCTGTAATGCCATGCAGGCATTGAATCTGAGGCTGCGTTACTAAGAAACGCAGCTGATTGAAATACGCAACTGTACTGACAGTTAATGAAAATGGTGTGGAGTCAAGAACAGCTTGGCATTTGAAAACTTAGTAAAAGAATGGATATGTGACCAGATCAATTAGGATTTTGCCAGCAGGAAGCCTCCCACAGAAATCCAAGTGGTGACAGAGTCAGGATGCTGCACATATTTTATGGCCTCCACATAGCAACACATAGCAACAACAACATAACTGTTTCTAGGTTTGCACGATATAATTTCCTGTGAATAGGTAAATCTTTTGGTGTTGCTTTGTGTAGCCATTAAATATGTGTAGCTTCCACAATCTGTCACCACTTTGATATCTGTGTGAAGTACCTACCTGGTAAAGGTAACTGCAAATTGCATGTGATATGGGATTTGACCAGGAAAAGGAATCATAACTATCCTCTCCTGTCTTTTATGAAGATTGGAGTAACTGTGACACTTAGAAGTATTTGTTCACCTTACTTTCTTAGATGCTGTTACGGTGGAGTCAAATTCTTATGCTGAGGGCATTGTGTTGGTTGGTGATTTGTTTCCTGATGAGATATAAATTACTTATTACTTTTAAAATCTAAATGGTTTGTGTTAAGTTTAACTGAGCAAATGTCTCCTTTATAATTTCCATTTTTCTCCCTCTCTGATATGCTGGGATTAGCTGAGATGATTTACTTGTGATGAAGGTTTCTCTTGGCAACCTGAATTCAGTCTTCTCTGTATCAGGTTTACTGGAACTGTGGAGTCTGGTTTCATGCTTTTTATTATACACTGAAGAGATATTTTGTTAGTATACAGTATATAAAGTCAGGTAACTTGAGAATCATCTAGATGTCCTGAAAGAGATAAGCATAAAACTTATCAAAGGGAAAAACATTCAGTGTGGAATTCTCTGCAATGGGATGATCCAAACATATCTGCCAGAAGATGTCTAGAGCTCTGCAAATTACTCTGTGTAATTTGGAATCAGATAAGCCATCCCAACAAAATTCAATCAACTTATTACATTTAACACATTTTTAAAAACTAAAAGAATTCTAAATATGTATGTTAACTAAAGATGAAACAGATTTGTTTGTTTGTTTATTTGGTCTATATGGTTGCCCAGATCAAAGTAATGTGACTCTGTGCATCATAAAACATTGTTTTTTTACAATTATATTCCATGGGAGGATTTGAATAACCCATTTACATAGATAAGCAATGAAACCCTTATCAGTTTTGTTCCATTTTCAAAGAACTGTCTCTTGTTTTGTAGCCTCACAGACGGAAAAAACCTTTCATCGAAAAGAAAAAAGCTGTAACATTTCATGTAGTGCACAGAAGTCAGAAGGACCCTTTGACAGCTGATGATAGTGCACCTCAGAGAGTTCTGCTGCCTACATTAAAGGTAATAAGAAATGACAAAGCTGAAGAAAAGCAGGCTAATGCTTACTTTAGGTAGAAGGATGGGGAAGGGCTATTCTGCCTATGGATGGACTTTCAGGAGATACTTGAGTTGACTGACCATTGTGGGAAAAGGATGCTGCAGAAAAAATGTCAAGGCTTTCCATATGTTCTTCCTAATAGAGGAATTCTGAATTTTCTGAGAATCAACATTGGTACGAAGATGTGTAATTGGAACCATTATGCTTTTTTTCCCTTTAAGTTTGACAGCAACATTAGCTGAATTCATTAATTTCCTTCTTCAATGCCCTTAGAGAAATGATGAAAAAAGAAAAGAAGAACAGCGGAAATATGGAGTATTTTTTGATGATGATTACAATTACTTGCAACATTTGAAGGAAGCTTCAGGATCTTCTGAACTTGTTCCATCAAGCTTCCCAAATCAGGGCAGGATTGTAGTGTTCACAGAAGGGGAGGTAGAAGATGAAATTCAACACATTCCAGTAAGTAAAAATGTCCTTGGCTGCTGTGGTGGTATTTCTTATGATTACCATATGTATGTTCAAATCAAACTAGTAGTACTTCTTAAATTTAAAGTTTAAATTTTTAAACAATGTTTTTGATTTTCATGTGCCTTTTTTCAACCACCCATTGAATTCTTTTATGATAGAAACTACTACATTTTGATTCATTAGTGGTGCTAATAAAATTACTGACAGCATTCCAAAATTTTTTATTATGAGGCATTAAAAGATTTGTGCACTGTATCAAATGAAAAGTATGCTAGAAACTCAGTGAGGATACTTGGTGTCTTGGACATTTTAAAAGAAAATGCTACGTATTCTTTGTTCTTTAGGCTCCCACCATTAAGCTGCCCTCCTCAGTATTTGCATCAGAATTTGAAGAAGATGTGGGACTATTAAACAAAGCTGCTCCTGTTCCAGGTACTTCATTTACACTATATTCTTTTATGTGCACTTATATTGTAAAATGAAACTTTTTAAAATACATTTTTAATCTGTCCTTCACATTATTAGTGACGTATATGTGATTGAGGACTTCTGTTACTGTCCTAATCTGTAAAAAGAGATAAATTACAAGGGTGCATAAGATAACTGTTGCTTGCCTTGATGGATACCTTGTGCCACTGAGGCAGCACATTATTTTCATCAAGAAGACAGCACTGTTTACTATTCCATTCAATTTAGTCTTAAAACACTTCTGAAAAATTCCAAGGTTTGATCTGAGAGTAACAGGAGAAAGTAGTTTTCTAACTGATTGCTGTTGTAGTTAATTATTTTTTTCTTTTGGTAAATAATTTGTGTTCAGGGAAATTGACAATTCTTTGAAATGACTTAATTCACTGCTTTTTTAAACGTCTTTTATCTAACAATAGGGCCTAGACCGGATCTTGATCCTGACATTATTGCAGCACTAGATGATGACTTTGATTTTGAAAATCCAGATAATCTGCTTGAAGATGACTTCATCTTAACAGCTAATAAACCTGGAAGCCTCAAACAGGGGAAGGAACTCTCTTGGTAATGGAATGAAAACCATACTACTATATTTTTATTATTTTACTCAGTTTTCTACTGGGGAGGGAATCCCAATACTGGGTGTATCAAAATTATTCCCCTCCTTTTTCAGGTCTTCATTGATTACTATTTCATTCTTAATTATACTTTACAGTAGTACATGAAAAAACATGAACTATTAATCAGCATATTAGTAAGATGAAGTGTAAATCTAAGGAAGCCAATTAATTTATATGCTATTGCCAGCTTATCTGAAGATGAGGATGCATGGGAAGATGTGGAGGAGGAAGAGGAGGGAGAAGATTTTCAGAGTGATGAAGAATATGATTCTGAGGGTCCTTTGTCAGATGACAGTGATTTTAAAGGGAAGATGAAAGAATTTCTCTTCATGGAAGAAGAGACCAAGAGCCGTTTCACAGAGTATTCCATGACCTCTTCAGTCATGAAAAGAAATGAACAACTGACACTTCTGGATGAAAGATTTGAGAAGGTGAAATAAACTTACAACGGTTATTGTAATTATTGACATATACTTCAAAAATATTAATTTTAATTCTGATCTCTTCACTCCTTGTATTGCTCTATTAATGTGCTTTTTCTTAAGAATTTTGAGGAGTTTTATAATACTGCATCTAATGCAATGACTTACCTTGAATTTTTCCTTATTTTTTCACTAAAAGAAATTAAAGTTTTTAACACTTTAATATTTGCCAGTGGTGATGATTTTGGATATTTATTGGTTTAGTTTTGTTGTATGCCACTCAGAATCACCTGTTTGTGAGATGGGTGGCTATATAAATTACACAAAGAGATAGACTCAATCACTGGAATAACAATAACTTTCGTTTCATGAGCTTTTTTCATCAGTGGAAAAAATAATTGTCCTCAAATACATTTTAAATTCATTTTAAAATGTATCTGAGTGTTGTGATTTAAGTTTGTTACTGAAAGTTTATGGGATTGATTTAAATACAATATTTTTTTTTCACATTTAGTTTTTCGAACAATTTGATGATGATGAAATTGGACCACTGGATAATGCTGAATTAGAAGGTTTCATCCAAAGTGACAGTGTTCGATTACAAGAAGTTTTGAATGACTACTTCAGAGAGAAAGCAAAGGAGTATGTAAACAATTTATATGGCTGTGGCACGTTTGGGGAAAGAACTCAGTTAAGACTTTGGTTACATCTGGATTGATTAATGTTAACAGGTCCACGAACCAGTTGTTTAGCAACCAGTCTAAGTTACAATGTCCTTTTCAAAAGGTACTTATGACCCAGTTCCAAACTATGAATACCTTTTAGGAGTTTAGCAACCAGCCTGCATTTACAGACATTTTTAGTTTCTCATGGTCACATGACTGCAATTTACAATGTTTTTGCCAAAATTCGGCATTGTTTCTGGCAAAAATTGACTTTATAGCCGCAATGTTCACTTAATACCTCACCACTAAAAAAGGTCATAAAATCAGTCCCATGATCTATTTAATTACCGTAACTGTCAGGTAAATAGCTAAATAATATTGGTTTAAGAAAGAAAAGCTGGCAAGTTTTTTTAAAATGACAGTATTTTAAAAGATTTAATTTATTTGCCTTCTGTATCTTTCTTTTTCTTTAAAAGTTGTGTGAAACTTGATGATATTGAAACCAAGAAAGAAGCAGAGTTGCCCTTGAATGAGGAAGAAGATGAGATTGAAGAAATGGTAACGTTAATCATTGAAGAACCAAAAGAAAAATGGGATTGTGAATCCATTTTAAGTAAGTATTTATTTATTCACATTTGTATTAGCTGCTCTTTTCATATAGTGACTCCGGATGGCATATCTAATAATAAAAGAATATACTGTATAAAAATCATTAAAAACCCCTCAAGTTTCACTCCTCACTGATCTCCAGAAACACTACAGATATCTCTTAACCCATTTCATCTCCCTTAGCTCTTCCTTGAAAGTTGGAAAGTGACAGGATCCATGAACTAGGAGGTTGCATGTGTATGTGATCCAAAGCCTTGCCTCTTATTCCAAGTGACAGCCAGAACCAGATTATGCTGCAGACCATTAAGACAACCCCCAACCCCTTTGGAACCCTTCTAGGCCCATCATTTGCCATAGACGAATTGATCGAACAGGTCCAGTCTTCCTTTGGTGGAGGGCAGCACTAGAGAATCTCAAGGTTACCATGACAGAAGAGCCACAGAGAGGACTTCCAATTCCAGATCACTGTACCACTGCTGCCACAACAACAGAGAAACAACAAGTCAAATGTGTGACCACTGGCCCTGAATGACCTGGAATAGGCCCATGGTGGCCATGAACTCCTGAGGAACTCTAGAGCTTACTCCCAAGGAATGCTAATTGAAATTCCCCAGGCCCGGGAATTTCCACTACCAACCCTAAGATGGTGTCAAGGAGCACAGGTAGGGATGTTGCTACGCAGCAGGATGCAGGGATCTCAACTGATCCTTAGATCCCAAATTAATGAACAGAATCTCACATCCAGTAACTTGTGGAGCTGTGTCTTTGAAAGCCATCCGAGATTCCCAAATAACAATTACCATCCCTCACCCTAAATGCTTCACCCAGAACTCATATAGGCACATTTCCAAGAGAAATTTCTACACCTAGTAACATCTCAACAATCCACATCAGGTCAGCCATAAAAGAAGCTTTATTAATCTGGCATTTAATAGCAACAGCAATATACAGAGTTACCTAGTTGGGGTAATAAAACATCTATAAGAAAACAAGCTCAGAGAGTACCAAGGACCCCTCATGCAGAATTATGAATATTTTTATAGGAATAATCCTACTTTTGCTAAGAGTCAAGTTTACTTATTTGCTTTTAAGAGCTTTCACTTTTTAATATATTTATCACAGAATTATCATTAGCCTCAAAGACATCCATAGGTTTAAAAATGGTTTATTAATAAGGTGTTTCAGACATTTCAAATCAAAAGTTCAGGAGAAAATTAGTTTCTTAAGAAGCTAACCTTTGATATTATGTCTTCTCTTTAAGGTACTTATTCAAACTTATACAACCATCCAAAACTTATTGAGGTGCCAAAAAAGGTGAGTGGAAATTTCCATTACACTTTAAAAACTTCTTATTGCAATGAGTGGGATCCAAAGAACTATTAAGAGGTATATTCAAAAATTTGACTAAAGGGATATTTAATTTCAAATGCAGGTGGTCCTCGACTTACCGCCGTAATTGAACTCAGAATTATGGTCGTAAATCATTGTAATGGTACACTGAGGTATCATGTGACTGGAATCAAAGTTACAAACTTTTTTTATGACAGTTAAGGGAATCTGTTTTCTGCAAAATTTTGCTGGAAACTGGAAATAAACGTCAGGAAGTGGCAAAAAAGTCACAGATTAACTTCCCTTTAGATCTAACAGGGAAGATGTGTTATGGTTTCCAGCAGCCAGGGATTTTCCTTAGATGGGTCCCAGGAGGCAGGCCTTCTCTTCCAGGACATTCTCCTTGTAGAACATTCTCCCCCCTGAAGTTAGGCTCACTCCTTCCCTGCTATTGTTTAGGAAGTCCCTCTAGTTATGTCATCCAGACTGGGTTTTTGGGAACTAGAGACAATTATAGTTGGCTCCATTGTGACTGATATTGCTCTCTCCATGGGGTTTGTGTATTTTAAAATGTTTTGATAATAACCTTATTTTAATTATTTCTTTTTATCCTTTTATAATAATCATTTTTATCCATTTGCTGTTTTATTCAATTGTACACCATCCAAAGTTATTTTGTGTGAGTTGAGCTGCCGTGTGTGTGTGAGAGAGAGAGGGAGAGGGAACATACTGTAGAAACAGTGTAGAGTTTGTGATCTGTCTCTTTGAAAGTTAGCCCTTTTAGGGAGGGAGGAAAGGAAGGAAGGATCCAGCTTGTACCTTATCAAAGTGCTGAACAGGAATGAATGAGTGAATGAGTATATAGTGTATGTATAATGAATTCACATATCAAATATGAATTAACATAGGCACCAGTTTTTCCCCCCAATGGCACCTAAACATTTTATTCGGTTTATTGGCGGGCTTAGTATTTTGGTTTCTGCACATTTCATTGAGCCAGTTAACTCATTGTTTTAAAAAATTCATTAGTTCCATGTATTTTTTATAGCTTAACTCAATTAAAGTATCTAAGAAGACAGGAATCCCAATAGATGTTTTGCCTCAGAGAGGACCTACAGCTAAACAGACTGAGCGCATGCAAAAGATTAATGACGGTGATTTGCCAAGAATATCCACACAACCACGCTCTAAGGATGAGAGTAAGGAGGATCGGAAAGCTAGGAAACAAGCTATTAAAGAAGAGCGAAAAGTAAGTTTTATTTGATTTTTTTAAAATAAATGTATTTAATTAATTAACCTTATTAACCTGTAATTGACTGAAGCAAGATGGATTACTGTTATGTCATAACTCAATTATATAAGGTATTAAACAACAGAAATGTTGCTTAGTGTATATATTATTCCCACAGTATGGAACTCAAAATAGATTATTTAGGATACCCATTTAGGCACTGAATTTAGCTTTAGTGAGATTGTGGCTTCATACACACATAGAACTTGACAACTATAAAGCCATCCCAATGAACAAAGAAATGGCATGAACCTAAATAGAAGGCCTAAGGTAAAATTTAAGGGTAATATCAATAAATTGCTCATTTTTTTCTTACACGGTAGAGAGAAAGGGGGATTAAAAAAAAACATTTTAAGTTATAGGTAGTCCTCCATTTAAGACCACAACTGGGCCCTGAATTTTGGTAATCGAGCAAAGCAATCATTAAGTTAATGTGAGGGTCATTAACTGGAACACTGAGGAAAAGGAACACTGGGTGGGAAGGGGCAGAGATAGGGCACAGGCCCTCCACCAATCCACGAGGCCAAGGCCTTTCCTTGGAACTGAATTGAATTCCAAATACTGTTCAAGGACTGGTTTTAATCAGTAAAGGTCTAACGTGGCTTGCCACTTGTGTACTTACAATGCCCTCTTTCCCTGTCAGATTCAGGCTATCTTGTATGTTCTTTTTGAGGGGGCTGGCTCTTGTGAAGTGGAAGGTATGGGGACCTGCAGGCATGCTTTCTCAATGGCAATTCTCACATTATGGAATACCATTGTCCATTGAGGATTTGGGTTTGCTCTACTTAAGGCAGTAGAAAGAATCTTGTTCCATAGATTAGTTCAGATGATGGCCATGGGCTGCTTTTATAGTTTGTTTGGTTTTTTTGGGGGGGAGGGGTATTTTTGAAAGAGGTGACAGTTGCTTTTTACCCTTATTGTTTTTGTTTGCTTTTCATAAATTGTCCTGAGTTTTTAAAAAGTGTAAGTGAGCGGAGTAAAATAGAAATTGTTGTTTTACATGGTTCAGTGGCAGTAATTGAGAACTCAGTCAAAATATTTAAGGTTAACTCAAAGCTGTGGAAAAACCTGTTAGTTTAAAAAAATAATCCCAGAATCCCAGAGCAAAAGGGGTGGGACTTCTCAATGTCAATTAGCAAATTCCATGTCTTCCACTGTAACTTAGTAATTATAGAGGAGAGAGACCCGTTTCACAACAGACTACTGGTAAGATAAAACTGGAACAAATCTTGCCCCTTCTTTTTGTCTCCCCAAAAGTCCATTGTTTTTTTTACTCACTTTGTCCCTTTCAGTGAGTTTTTTTCCTCTTATTTCTTGTGGAAAATGTTTCTTTAGGAAGAAGCAGGGAGACATAAGATGCTAAGGCTTGTGAATTGCCCCTTAGGCAAGATATGGGTAGAATGATTTGGAATGGTGTTTATATTGATTTGATTAGATCATCTCTAAATGGCATACACTATATGCAGAGTGGGGGGGAATTCCTGGGGTTTTTTTTGTTTGTTGTTTGTTTTACTGTTATTGCAGTGAAAAGAAAAACGGAAGATGTGTGCCCTATTTTAAAAAGTATGAAGTGAATTATTAACATCTGAAAAATTAGGCATCCTTTCAGTACATTAAGTCTCTTCTGCCAAGAGTTCTGAGAAAGATATTGCTGAAATTGTATCTGCAATGCTAATTGCTTTGAGAACATTTTCATGAAGCAATATATTAATATTGTAAATTATTTCCCTATTAGGAACGCAGGATAGAAAAGAAAGCAAACAAGTCGGCCTTCAAGCAAGAGAAGACAAGGCAAGAGAAAGAGCTGCTTAACATGAAACAGAATCTTCAAGGACTCAAGCTGTCATAATGGAAGAACTGCTTCTTGTTAAGGACGATGGCCATTTCCTTCTGGTTGTTAACTGGAAAAGATACTTTTGATTTAACACACCAGAAGTGTAGAAATAATGACTGTGTTGTTTAAACATGTCTAACCACCAATGTTTACTTACATGGAAACAGTTTTTTGGTTACCACAACAATAAAACTAGGGTGTTTTTCTATTTTCACAGTAACAATAAAACCCCTTTTCAAATTCATCTGTCACCTTTCCTTATAATAAAATTAATTCACTTTTATGGCGCTGAATGCTGGCCAATCACAAAATTCATTGCTCTTTACACGCCATGGAGATGCACATGCTTTATTGGCCATTAGGTGTTTCTCTTCTTGACCATGTCAGCAATGACACAGACAGCAAATGGGCATTGCACCAATACCTGAGAAAATGCAGGAGAAACCCCTACAGTGGTGTGGCCATGTCTTATGAGCAGCACCCCACACCTTCATCTGCATCACCTTCCATTTTATCACAGATGGCAAGCACCCAGTGGAAAGCTGAAGCAGAGATGGCAAGACACAAGAAATGCAGACATGAAATTTGCCCAGTTGGACCTGGATGCTACGTTTGATATACAAGATGGCATTTGTCAATTCAAAAATTGGACCCCGCACTTGCGGGAATAATGCGAGGAGGAGGAGGAGGAGGAATTTATGTTTATATTTCTTGGTTGCTTTATACAGGAGAGTGATTCAAGGAAAATTACTTGGCTTAGATAGCAGGAGTTAAATTTAAGATTTTACAGGAATCTGTATAATTTCATATTAATAGTATCTACAGTACTTTGGCACTGCTCTTTAAACTATCTTTAAAAACAGCTTTGAAACTGGCTAAAGGTTCCATATTTACAGTATTTATTAAATTTCTATCCTACCTTTATTATTTTACAAGTAAGGCATCAAAAATACATAATACTGTGCATCATTACATAATGGGTGAACTGGCTGTGTCATAATTGTTTAATTGGTCAGCCAATGACATTTCACTTGGAATCCTACAAGCAAGGGAACTAGACAACAGAAAGTCAGCTATTGGGTACATCTGTATTCCTGAAAAAAATAATAATTAAAGAGAACCTGAAAGCACTGCGCTATGAAATGAGTTTGGATTCTGAAAGCACAGCATGTGCCACAGGTATGAAGTACCCAACAACGTAGCTAATTTGAATGTTGGGTAACTATCACAGTGAAACAATTTGACAGTGTTTTTATATAAAAGTATTTCAAACTGCTATGATGTGTTTAGAAGTATCTGCAGTCTTTATTCAATTACTATCTTATGATAAATCCCATGCAGTGATGTAACTGTGTTAAAAAATCTTTTTTTAAAAAAAACAAAAAACTCTTTTTAGGTAGCCATTGTTGACGTGTCTTTTTTTCATCCTGGATGGTTTCTTAGGAGAGGACATGTTTGTTTCTGTAACACTCTTACTTGTGGACACCAATAGAATGTTAAAAGGAGAATGTTGGTAGGTCAAGGTTGAAATGAGGCGTCCTTGGTGTTCTCTGAGCTTAGTTGTTTACTTTCAGAATTGAGAACAAATCTCATTCCCTACTAGTATTGACAGTACAAATTAGGGGGCGTGCATAAGCGTACCAACGTGCCTGCCGTCCCTGTCCTATTGTTCCTTTCTTTTCTTATTTGTATCCATTTCATGTATTCATAACCATGTTTATACTTATACCTCTTATCTAATAATCGTTTGACAAAATAAAATAAATAAAAATAAATAAATAATTTGGGTAATGAAATGTCCGCTAGCAAACAACCAAGCTGAGAGAGCACCAGGACTCCTCAATTTAGGTTCAGCATAATGTAAAGAACGTAAAGAATTAAAATATAAATGCACAATTAAGGATATTTAATTTACTCCTGTATTATGCCCTATATTTGATCATGATGATTCACCATACTTCAGGGGAAAAGAGGGAATATATACACATGCACACACACATACACCACTTTGTGGCCAGGACTGTGTAGCCATGATTCTCTAATTACATTACACTTGGCATTAGCCAGGTTTGCAAATGATGCTAAGGCAATTGATAATTTTTGAATAAGCTACAGTGCCAAAGCCAAAAGCCAAATAAACTTATGTTTTAGTATGCTCTGTCATACTCTGATAATTTCAGATGGATTCCTAAACAGTTTTTAAATAGCCCCACAAACTCATTATTTTTGCAAACTATTCTACCTTGAGAGAATTGAATTAATATTTGGGATAAAAATATTTTAAATGAGTGACTGTTTTCAGAATATTTATTTAGTGTAATTACTCTGCTTAGCATGTAGGCTCCTATTTCCAACAGGCTATCTCAAGCAACATTTGTTAGGCTTCTTTAGTATCCTAAAAGCAGTAAAATAAATGTGTAGATGACTTGCTGCAATATTTTATTTTTAAGGTATCTGTGTTCAAAGAAATTTGTTGAAAGAAAATTCCTGAAATAGCCCATGCAAGATGATGCCATTAATTTTGTCAATTTTTATCTTAAGCTTCTGAGGATTTTCATTAAAATTCTGCATCCTCTGCTTCAAAGTTATATTAAGAAATTCAGTGGAGGCAGAAGATTCAAGATATCTTTCACTTTTAAAGCTATAGACATATAACTTAAGAAATATAAAATGGACAGTTCTTGCAATGCAATTCATAACAGTATTAAGTCATTATATTCAGCCTGAATGGTCAATCCTGTCTGTACTGATTCAGAATTAAGTTTTATCGAGCACTGGAACTTTCTTTTAACTCAGCTAGGGTATACTATTCAGTTATTCCTTCATAGTAGATAAAATAAGTTCTGGATACTACATATTAATCTATTTCCTTTAGGTTTAGGAAGGATGCTTAAGACTATATTTACAGAGATGTTTGAAAACTGCTTATACTTTAGAGGTAAATAATCATTGTTCCTGTTCCACACAGAGGCTGGCGCACCAAATTTGTTTCTTTGCGACACTTGTGGAAGGCATTTTGCACCAGAAGCACTGGTAAAATAAGAGCATTTTGTACTGAATGTACTTAAGTGATTTTTAAAAAAAAGAACCAATGCCTGTTTTGCTCAAACTCAATGAACATCTCCTCAGAAACAACTGAAATAAAAACAGGAAGATGTTTAGCAGGTTGATGACAATTGTACTGATTTATGCAAGCAAAACAAAAGCCTTTGTAAAGCAGAGTTGTTCATAAAAATATAATTCTGTACTAAATGTGAAAGTGGTGATATATCCCAACTCTGGCAATTTATGCTTATTGATTCAGAATCAGGATTCAAAATCTTACAATTCACTTAACAGCTGTAGTGATTCACTTAATTGTGGCAAAAAAAAAGTTCATAAAATCCAGCACAGCTCACTTAATGACTGTCTTGCTTAGCCACAAAAATTCTGGTCCCAATTGTCATAAGTTGAGGACTACCTGTAACTACATATTAGGTAAGGGAAAACCCAAGCCCTTAATATTTTAATTGAGTGGGGTCTAAGTAATGGTTTATAAATCTTCCCAGCATCTGTATCACAATTCAGAGAAAATTAAACAGAACATTTGGAGTCACTACACAAGCATGCCACATATAGATTGTGTGATAAACAAAGTGGGATATAAACTTGATACATACAGATTAAAAATAGCTACTGGCTCAGTTTTTCTCTGTGGTATGCAATCCTTCCTGTTAAACTGGACTCAAAACAGATTGGCCAATTAGCCTACTAAAAACAGTGATTACATGCCATGAATTGGGGTAGACAGAAGGAAGGAACCTGTAACTTTGTGTGACACACAAGCACATTATTATTCCCAATTAAGCATCAAGATACTGTAATACACTAAAGGTTGAGATGATCATAATTTTCCCTGGGCGGGAGGGGAGAGAAGAGTTTGAAGTACAATAAATAATATACGACTGCGCTAGTTTAGGAATGTGACTATATGACTTTACCTTTCCTTTAGTTAAGGCACAATCTGATATGCAAAAGAATTTTCAACAAGAAGCGCAAACCGTTCAATTCTTTGAAACAACGACTACAGGGAACTGACATCCCAACAGTGAAAAAGAAGCCACCCACGAAGGTAGACCTGTCAACACCATTCCCAGGTTTCCATCAATATGCTTTAAGGAAGAAGCTGGATTCTTTTTGTAGACTGGGGCTGACCTAATATAGAGATCTTGGAAAGTCCCTTAACATTTATTACTTGATCACCAACATTTAGCTAATGCATGGAATTCCAGCCTTTCCTTATCAGATATAAAATGGGGTGAACATTATTTGTCTTCTGCTGCCCTGCCAACATTCATTTGAAATAAATCCTGTTAACAGGAATAGCATTAGGGGGCTCATCCAGTGGTGGGATTCAATGTTTTTTACTACCAGTTCTGTGGCCGTGGCTTGGTGGGCATGGCAGGGGTTGGATACTGCAAAATCCCATTCCCTCCCCACCCCACTCCGTTCTCCTGATGTCCCAGAAAGAAGAAAAGAAGTCCCAGCCAATCAGCTGGGATTCGGGAGGCAGAGAATAGATGGGGGTGGGACTAGTCAGAGGTGGTATTTGCTGGTTCTCCGAACTACTCAAACTTTCTGCTACCGGTTCTCCAGAACGGGTCAGAACCTGCTGAATACCACCGTTGGGTTCATCCCTTATTTGCAAAGAGGTGACATTTGTATTTCCAGGCCTAGAAATGTAAACTTCAAGGGTGTACCATTTTTGCCTCATCCATGTAGCTGCTATCAGGATTCAACCATGTTCTTCCACCTGAGTGAATGAATTTAGCTTCTCACCTTATCCATATACCCAGCCATGGCAAATAAATGGCTTTGGGTCAGTCATTCCATCTGAACCCAGTATATCTCTCAGGCTTGTGGTGGGAGGGGAAAAATGAGGGAGTGTTGGGTATGCTGATTTATGTTCCTGTAGAAAAGGTGTGATGAAATGGGCTGCTTCTCACCTTCCCTTCCGTTTGTCCTAGTAGTCTGTCAGACCTCCCAAGCAATCTTCTCTTCCAAACTTTCGTCATTCCCATCCAATGACTATTGGCTCTCCTACAACAAAAGCAAATTTGGGAAAATTATGTTTGTCCTAAACAACTAATGATAACAATATACATATTTTGTATCTTCCAGCCAATATTGACTCTTGGAGACTCTTTGGACTAGTCCTTGCGGTTTTCTTGGCAACATTTTCAAAAGTGGTTTTTTATTGCCTACTTCCTAGGGCTGAGAGGGTGTGACTGCCCCAGGGACACCCAGCTTAGTCCAGCCTAAGGCAGGACTAAAACTCATACCGTAGTATCCCCATTTCCATCCAGAAATGGGGATACTATTATTCAAGCTGCCTCTTATAATAGCCATTGGAATGTTATCTTATTTGTAATCTGTTCAAAATCTCTTAAAATTGTTTTTCAAAACAACATCTAATTCCGTTCCAGAATGGACGAGAGAAAAAGTCGAATTGGAGACAACAGCATGAAGATTTTATTTCAGCCATCAGAGCAGCAAAACTTGCAACTCGAGCCATGAAAGAAGGCCGTCCTCTTCCACCACCACCACCTCCGTCCATTAACCCAGGTGATTTACTTGTTCTGAAACTACATCTTGACTTAAAAGTAGAAATTTCTTGGAAGAACCAAGTCTCTGGCTCATGGTTGTAGACAGTAATAGTCTCTAAAGGTTTCTCAGCCTAATTTTTTCCTACTATATGATGGCTCCAGATGGTGATTCAGTGAATGTGTAGTGGCCCTCATATTTTCAAATAGTGTTTCTATCTAATCTCAAAACTCGAAAGTGTTTAAAAAATAATTTGGAAGGGTTTTGAAGAAAACATATTAGGAAACCAGCTGTCAACCTTTGGAGAAGAGCAGGAAACTTTGGCTTTATTGATATAGTTATAATTAAAATCTTGAAAGCTGGAGTGTGTTTGCCCTTCTCTCACATCACGGTGAATTAGAATTCAGCCTGTCTGAATTTCTTTCTCACACTTTCTGTTTCATGGACTTAATGTATGCTTTTGTTTTGATAACCTTTTCTCCAAGGTCATTTCTGTGGCTCTTTACACTAAATATAGCTTTCTTAAGAGTAGAACTATGGAAACTATGTCTACTATTGACCTCACCCCTTTCCTAAGAGGTCTGTAGGGGGCGTGCATAAGCACACCATCGTGCCTACCGTCCCTGTCCTATTGTTTCTCTTATTCTTTTATTTTTCTTATATGTACCCATTTCATGTATTCACAACTATGTATACACTTATACTTATTATCTTGTAAACAATTGGCAAATCAAATCAAATAAATAAATAAATAAATAAATAAATAAATAAATAAATAAATAAATAAATAAATAAAATACCATTCATTCATTTGCTCCATTTCTATTAAATTGCCATTCATATACTCATCCTCCAAGTATCATTTGAGATAACGATGGTGCTTTATTGTATTCAGATTATATTCAGTGTCCTTACTGTATGAGAAGGTTTAATCAGACTGCTGCAGAAAGGCACATCAACTTTTGCAAAGAACAAGCTGCCAGACAATCCTTTGCACCAGGCCAGAAGGGAGGCAAACCAGCCTCAGTAAGTAACTGGACTCTATTCAAGCTCTTTGCTTCTACCATTTTTCTCTCATCCTTTTTTGAAGGATCATCATACACTATAGAATTTTGACCAAAGTTGTCATTGTTGTGGCTCTTTCACTTCAGGTTCAGGAAATGACAAGTAATCTTTTGGAATAAAGAACAGATGAAAACTACATTTTTTTCTTTTCCAATAATGGTTCTTCACTTTTCCTTTAAGTTAATTGTTTTAGAATTATTCTTCATGTAATTACATAAAAGCTTTCTTTGGACTAGAATATTAAATTAGAATTCCTAATGGTCATCTTTTCCAAAACTTAGAAAAAGATGGTGGATCAATTATGTGAATAAAATATTCAGAAGCCATAATTTAAAAAAAGCTAACCATACTAAAATGTATTCAAAGTGAATGCTTTTGGAAGACAATAGTTCGTTCAATGACCAGAGGAGGATTATGTGGTTTTACATGCTGTGCTTAAAGCAAAAATCAAAGGAAAATCTTAGAAGAAATTTTGGGTTCTGTCATTTGTAGAAGTTTGGAATTTCACTTTCTAAAGACTTTTCCAAAGGTGAAAAGAATTGGCTTTACTTTGCAACAAACAAGTTTTTATTAATATACTATAAACTGTGATTTATTATATTAATAATGAGCCATTGGGGCATAGTAGTTAGAACACAGTATTACAGGCTGACTCCACCCACTACCAGGAGTTTGATCCTGACTAGCTCAAGGTTGACTCAGTCTTCCATCCTTCCAAGGTTCATAAAATGAGGACCCAGATTGTTGGGGGCAATATGCTAACTCTGTAAACTGCTTAGAGTGCTGTAAAACATTATGAAACTATATTAGTCTAAGTGTTATTGTTATTTTTTATTCTGTCCAGCAGCATGGTTATGAGTAGAGCTGAAATAAAAAAATTGAGAATACAAGAGATTTTAAAGCTCTATTTGGAAGCAAGAGTTTGATGGTTTTCTGCAAATACTGCCATGTTTATCAAGACTCACCGAATTGTCCTTTATAACCTTATCATTCACATAACTAACTGAAAATTGTACTAGATTGTAATACTCTATTTTACTACTTAGCAAGCAAGGAGAACTAGTAATTTCTCCCAAAGTATTCCAGGTTTTGGTTGGGATGGGATGCAAAAGCTTGCAGTCTATTTGCTCAACAACAATTATAAAGAATTTTCAATGTCATTTTGTTATGACAAAGTCCGTTAACTGAGAATCAGAGTTATGTGGTAGACAGTAATGAATTAGGAAAATTGCTTAGATAGGAATTTCCCTTCCAAGTGAAGTTTACTGGGAATATCTAAAAATTGTTCAATCAATATCAGTGTCTTATCTTCTTTTATTCTTGCTCCTTTGAAGATATTTTTAAATATAAACAAGATTATATTATACTCTGAGCCTCTGTTGTGATGCTGTTTAGTTATTTATGCTGTTTTCTAGGGGAAACAAGGAATTTCCAAAAAAGAACCAACTTTAACAAATGCTGTGGGGACACTACTTCAGAACAGATTACAAGGAGCAAATACTGGCCCATCTTTAACAGGTAGGCAACATATCTGAAATGTTTAGAAATACTGAATGCTTAAAGTCATCCCATCAGAAACACAACACCTACTGGAGTATTTCACCAGTAATGCCATATTCGCAGATACTATATATCAGAAGTGTCCAACCTTGGCAATTTTAAGACCTGTGGACTTCAACCTGTGGAATTCTGGGAGTTGAAGTCCACAGGTCTTAAAGTTGCCAAGGCTGGAACCCTCTGCTGTATATGTAGAATTTTATGTCCAATACAGAATTTATTGGAAATCCTTTTTAAAAAAATCTTCTCGATTGTTATATAAATCTTATGTTATAAATCAAGTTTAGCTAATTATATGCCAACTGCAGTCATGTATAATTATGTGATATTAACTTAACATACAATGGAACAGTACATTAGTCTAATGTATAGTTTTCAGCAAGTTTTTTGCTGTTCTACATTATTATTTTAAAAACAGGATTGTATAATTTGTAATGTTTGCTTCCCCAGTTACATATTATATAGTATATTAGCATATAGCATTTGGGTGAGCTAAAATTGATGCTCAAGATCTTTTTGCTGATTAATCTTACTCTGACTTAACTTCAAAGTAAAATCATACAAGCAGCACAAATCATACCTCTATTTGTAAAGGTAAAGGTTCCACTTGCACATACGTGCTAGTCTTTTCCGGTTCTAGGGGGTGGTGCTCATCTCCATTACAAAGCCAAAGAGCCAGCGCGCTCGAAGACATCTCTGTGGTCATGTGGCCAGGCATGACTAAACAGTGAAGGTGCACAGAAGGTGTACCTTCCCACCAAAGTGGTCCCTATTTTTCTACTTGCATTTTTACATGCTTTTGAACTGTTAGGTTGGCAGAAGCTGGGACAAACAATGGGAGCTCACTCCATTACGCGATGGGATGCAAAAGCTTGCAGTCTATTTGCTCAACAACAACAAAAAAAAGGATTTGAACCGCCAAACTGCCAATCTTTCTGATCGACAAGCTCAGCATCTTAGCCACTGAGCCACCGCGTCCCTGAGCCACCTCTATTTGAGTAATGTTCAAAAAGTGGATTTAGGATTAACTACTGAGCTAGTTAAATTCCAGTGTTTAATTTAAAATGGGCAAATGTAATTTGAATTAACAGTGCTTCAAATTACTTGAATTTGCTGATTCATTCAAATATATCATTCTCAAGGTATTTTTTCAGAGTTCTTTCTTGTTGTTTTAAAGGACATGGTATTGAAATTTCAGCTGGAGCAGTACACAAAAAAATATCTCCCATTTCCTCTGGAACAGAATCTGGGTAAGATACATTATATAGATTAAAAGGCTATAGTCTAATCCAGCATATTGATCTGAGAGGATTTGGGCCCATATGATTCCTAGATAAGTAGAGTACAGGTAGCCTTCAATTTAGAATTGGAAAACTGTAGCATTTACTGTATGCTTCATATCTATGACATATTATTTATTTCTCAATTTTTTTTACTTCATTTTCATGTTTATGTTTACATAAACATACCATTTGCATGACTTATTCTGATTTATATACATTTGATTTACTTGAAATAGCAAGCCACAGATCAATTTAGTTAAACATAACTACTATACTGACAGCTTTATCAAAGGCTTTAGTGATAAAATATTGTAAAATTGTTCCAAAATTCTGATATTTCCTGTGAATTATTAAGCCTCCCTAGTCAGTTTATTTATACTCCACCTTTTTTTAATAAATAACCCAAGGCAACAAACATGCCTGATACTTCTTCCATATAACCCTGAGGAGTGTTGGGTTGAGAGAATGATTGGCTCAAAGTCACCCAGCCAGCTGGTTTCTAGGCCAGCATTTTAACCACTACATCAAACTGGCTTTGTTATTGGTGTAGTGATTGATATAGAGTTGACCTAAATTTAAGAGTTGTAAACTGGAGCTATCAATAGCACATTATTTCCCATTTTTTCCCATCCTGTAGATACTTAACTAATTTATTTCCCTCAGCCTCTTAAACCAACTTTTGTTCATATTCCCTTTTCTCCTGTGCTACTTGTTCTTCTATATTCCAAAGATGCAATGTAATACTAGAACAAATATATCTACTAATGAACTGTGAAACCATATTGCACTTTCTCAAATTGGCCAGTCCATCAGGCTTGCTTTGTTATCATCTGCTTTATTTTAGACTACCTAAATTAATGCTTGCCTGCTCTTAGGGCTCCAACTCAAGGAAGAAGATGAGAACATGCCCACCAAACTTCTGATAGTATAAGGCCTTTACTTTTTACAGCACCTGAATTAGAAGAGTTCAGCAAACCAGTTTACATACATTCAGCCTCTCATCTCTTTTAAAGCTTGTATGATGGATTGAAGTGTGATAATAAAACTAGCAGTCATATTCCAGTTTTTACAGGTGATAATCTTATGTAAGTAAGAATGTTTCCGGCTTTATGGTCTATGTTTTCTATTTTTTCCCTTTGGTCAACTCCTATGCTGCTTTAATCAAAAAATGACTCTAGAGCCTTTACACAATAGAACTAAGATGTCCGGTAAATAACTAAAAACAATGAAACAGTATCAGTACAAATATATTTTATGGAAGCCTCAAAGTGTTGACTCACAAAGAATTCAGTGGACATGTTGTTCCACAGGACAAGACAGCTATCAAGAAATGTCTTCTAGGTATCACAAGGTCTGTGTTTTATAGCTGGGAACAGAAAGTCTCCAATTCTTTCAGATCTTACTTAGGCAGTAACCATAGGAGAAAAACATCCCTGTAGCTAACTAGACACCCCGAGTGAAATTCCTTTTGCAAAAATTTCCCAAAGTGGTTTTCCAATGCTTTCTTCCAAGGTCTGGGACTGACTGGCCCAAAGTCACCCTGCTACTTTTAACCTTAAGACTTGAACTCCTAGTCCCCCAGTTTCTAGCATGTTGCTTTAACAACTAAACTGGCTCTTGCAGAGAATATCACAATAGTGCAAATGGAAAGTGACTAAGGGATGAATGACTGTGTGAATGGCCTGCTCATCAGGAAAGGACATAATTCGTACACCAAATAGATCTGTTCAAAAGCCCTCCTGACCAGTTACCTACTTTCTCATTGAGCAGCTCAGAATCCAGGAGGACCCCAAAATTTGTACTGGTTTTATCTGGCAGCACCACCCAGTTAGGTATCACAAAATATGTTATGCAAAACAGTTTGACAGGGCTATTAATCAATGCACTGGTTAACAAATAAAAACCTTTGGCTTTGTCATTAAAGCTAATTTAATAGGATGACCAAGCATAGGGATCTTTGTACAGAAACCATCATACAGATGGCCAACTATACATTTTTTTAAACCTGAGATTGCTCAAGGGCTGCATAGCCACCAGGTACAAACTGAGATTATTTTGGAGCTGCATTAATATTATGCCATCTGTCAGTGGCTCCTTGGTTTGCTATTTCAATTGATTACCCACACAATTATTTTTACTTTTCTTTTAAAAAAAGCATCCTCTTTTATTAAACCGAATTGTGAAAACGCCTCCCAAACATTCCAAAGTGGAAAATGAAGGGAGGGGGAAAAAAAAGATCCGTTTGCAAGTCTTTAAAGCAAGCCACCCCCGTGCCCGTCTGCGTGAAACCATCGGGCCTCGCTCTGCTCCGTCTTCGTCCCAAGTCCCCTCAGGATACAGAGGGCAAAAGTTCAGAAAATGCCCTCCCCGCCATGTAGGGTGTACGAAACACGTCGGGATCAGTTTAACTGCGGCAGTCCACAAGCAGTCACGGGTGGATGGAAGGAGGCGGTACAGAATCCAATGTTTCCCCAAGTGGGGCGAGGGGTCCGCAGGGTCGGCAAGGCTGAGCTCCTTCATTCATTCATTCATTCATTCATTCATCCATCCATCCATCCATCCTTCCTCGCTCGGGGTGGGCTGCACGGCTGCAAAGCTTAAGACTCGTCGGGCTTGTCGGCGGGCGGCCCGCAGGGTTGCAGCATCTTCTCCATGAGGTTGAAGCGGACGCGGGCTTTGCTTTCGTCCTCTGCGATGGCGAAGTAGTTGAGCAGGTCGAAATGGCCCATGTAGGAGCAATAGGAGTCCCGGTGCTGGTTCACGAGCCACTCCCACTTGGTGGTGTCGGCATGGCCGGTCCCGATGTACTTGGACTGCAAATGCTCCAACTGGCTGTGAATCGTGTAACGGTCCGTCATGGTGCGCAGGGAAGTTAGGACGCCAACCCGAAACAGGCCCCACCACACGCCAACGGTCCTCAAGAAAATGGAACCTGAAGCAAAAAAGGCGGCCCGACGCCACTTCCGCTTCCGGCTTTACGACCCGCAGATCGCCTTGCGGCCAGTGTTCCGCTCTAGCCCTCCTTCGATGGTTACGATCATAATTTTCACGAGGTGGGAAGGGGCGGGCTTTAGATCCTTAAGAAGCCCAGTAATTGTTGTTCCCGCCTTTTTTTTTTTTTTTAAACGAATGGAACGGCCGGTTTCCTTTTTAATTTTAAAATGTCAAAGAGAGAGAGAGAGAGAGAGAGAGAGAGAGCCAGTCGAAGTGCATCTTGGGGGTTGGAGTCTTTGGAGAGGAATTCTCATGTGACGATGAAGAACACGACGAATAGAATAACAAGAGTTGGAAGGGACCTTGTAGGTTATCTAGTCCAACCCCCTGCTCAAGCAGGAGACACTATATATACAATCTACTGTAGTAGTTTTCTCGGCAGCGCTACGAAATGCTTTTTAGCTCTGCCACCTTCTGGGATTTTTAAAATGACTTCGGCATAGTTTCCTAGGCAGAAGTTAAAAGAGGCGGAATTTTGCTTATTTTTCCAGATAACTTCAATATGGGAAGTTCAAAACTCTTAGTATTATCTCTAGATTAAGTTGGGTGGCTGGTATAAAGCAATCCCTCAAAGAGAATAACTTGTCTATATTCTTAATATTGAATGTGTCTATCTATTAGCTAATCCCAAATCACTCTTGTGCAAGCCAGGTCTTCATTTCTCAGAGCAGCCAAGTGTTTTCACCAGCGTTTGTATGAAAGATTTAAGATTTAAGTAATTTAAGGAATTATCTCTGATCACGTGGCTTTACTGTTAGCTATCTACAGTCAAATAATAAGGATTTGGTTGTAAGGCTTTTGTAGGAGATCTTTCCTATTCTTTTGTTTTGATACAGGAGCAGAGCAAACCATGGGGATTCTGATTTCCTTCATACACTTAAACAATTACTATATTTAAAAAAGTTTCACAGTTTCGATATTAATACATTCTTCAATGCAGTATTTTCTATATTACTATATTTAAAAAAGTTTCACAGTTTCAATATTAATACATTCTTCAATGCAATATTTTCTATATTACTATATTTTAAAAAGTTTCACAGTTTCGATATTAATACATTCTTCAATGCAATATTTTCAGTGTTATCTCATAATGGAAGATGGTGAGAAAAGTCTTCAACCTGCCGCACCTATTTACAGTCTCAGTGAACGATTTAGTAATTGAACCATAGAAGCTCTGAAAACTGCATGAATTATTTCTCTATTTAATCAAGGAGTTTAACTTGAGAAATAATTCTAATTGTTTGAGTTCATATAATATTTATTTCAAAATTCAGAGCTTGGCCAGATGAGATAAAATGTACTCCTGTTTTGTTATATTCCTTTTCTTCACTGAATAACTGTTTTGACCAGGGTAAAAATACTTTTCATGTTAGGCCTGTAAAACAGGTACTGCAAGAATTATTATTATATATAGGTTCTTTCTGGAATATGGGACAAATACTGGTTATTGTGGGCCAAATGCCAATTGTCTTTTGGAATGGAGCACTACAATATTTCATTGAAAATCAGATGTTAAATACAACAAAAAGACAAATAGGCCTTGGCATAGGCCAAGAGGGAGAGAGAGGAAAGCCTAAGAGAGGGGAAAGGGAAGAGTAAGGGAGGGGAAGGATAGAGTAGGGAAAACAGTTGTACATAATTTGTAGTTATGTTGTTCTTTTAAAGGTAAAACTAATAAAGTATTTTTCCAGGAAAATCAGATGTTAAAAATCTCAAATTTTGGTACTAGCTTTATACTAGTTTCATTTTAAAAAAGGAATAGCATGACAGCAGGTCAGGAAGAGAAGACAAATGGCTAAAAAATGTAAGTGCATATTGAACTGCAAATGTTTGGTAATCATGTTTATATATAATCATGTAACATTGTTTGGTTTATAATCTGTATAATCTGTATAATCATGTAACATTGTTTGGTTTAGACAGGAAATGTCAAAGATCTATTGGTATGTCCAGCTCATTTGTATATGATCTGACCACTGTATGTTTGTATTCTAGAACTTCTGTACAAATTGAAGTATTTTGTTAAAAAACAACAAAAGCTGTATTGATCATCCAGGGGAAATGAAAATTGGGAGAGATCACTAACACTAAGCTAAACTATTCTAGTACTGATTTATTAATTTTAATTGATGCAGATCCATGTGAACGCTTTGAATCCACAATTAGATGCACTAATTAATGAATTTATGGGTCTTATTATCTGCAGAAACTACCATACTTAATGTTATATCTAAATAATCCTTATTAGTAAGTAAAACTAATTCTTACTCTAAATGGAAGCTAGTTTTTTATACAATTGCCAAGGGCTAACTACAGTGGTGGGATTCACATTTTTTCACCTACCGGTTCTGTGGGCGTGGCTTGGAGGGCGTGGCAGGGGAAGGATACTGTAAAATCTCCAGTCAGAGGTGGTATTTGCCGGTTCTCCGAACTACTCAAAAGTTCCGCTACAGGTTCTCCAGAACTGGTCAGAACCTGCTGAATACCACCTCTGGCTAACTAAATAATTATATTTATTTAAAAGGAAGGAGTAAAGAAGATAAAGAAGAATAAAAAAGAAAAGAGGAAGGGGGGGGGGGGGGGGGGGGGGGGGGGGGGGTGAGGGTAATTTTTTAAAAATAAAAAAATTATTAATTTTTTTTATATTATTTTTTATTTATATAAATATATATAAAATATAAAAAAAAAAAAAAAAAAAAAAATAAAAATAAAAAGGGAAAGAATAAAAATAAAATAAATCATAAATTAATAAATAAAATTTTTATTTTTTATATAGAATAACCTGCATGGGTGGAAAATGGCTCAAATCTAATTCAGTCATATTGAACTTCAAAAGGAGAACTAACTCACCCAAGGAAGAGGATTACTTAAAAGGACACAAAAAGACACAGTTCCTATAGTCAGATCCTTCCTCAGAAATACAGGCAATCTATTCTTGCTGCAGAATAGCAGTAAACTGAAAATCAAGTTTTTGTTTTTAAAGACTGTATAGACATCAGGGGGGAGGAGGTTTTTTTCTCTTTTGCCTCTAGCCTCTTTATCACATTGTTTTTTTTCTTAGTTGACCTGATTCCAAGTCAGAATTTGTCCACTTCTGCTATCTCATGCACACTTTACCCTTACATGTGTAAAAGACTAGTATTTGGGGAGTAAGAGGAAGAATTGCTTCTGACTATTGTATGAGTTTCTTTTACAGGAAAAAGACACAACTTCCTGCTAGCAGTGTGTGTCTATCTCTGGATGAAAACTCCTGATTTAATCCCCTAACTCTTTGATAAAAAGTTCAGGAAGCAGGTGGAATGAAAGAACCTAAGGTAGAGTTTCTCCACCTTGGCTGCTTTAAGATGGGTGGACCAACTCCCATGCTAGCTAGGGAATTCTGGGAATTAAAGTCCACTGATCTTAGACCAGCCAAAGTAGAGAAATACTGACCTAGAGAGAATGGCTTTGAATCCAACCAATCAGGTTGCCATGGTCTATGAGAGCATTATATAATCCAGTGGGCTGTTTCATGATTAGGAGGTAAAAGCTAAAATGATGACTCATGAAGTGATAACAAACATCTCTCCCTAGGGTGAGTAATCCTGCTGTCTATGTACCCCTGGAATGCTTAAACAATGGTATTATAACCAATACAGAAAGACAGATGGGTGACTGGATCCCAGTTGAAACAATCACAAGGAGCCTTAGTGGGCAACCTCATTTGGCTGTGATCTCATGGTCACAAAAGGCAGAACCTCCAGAAGAAAATAATTACCCACAATTTCCACGTGAAAATAACCCTAACTATGGTGTGGTTTCCCTTCAATTTACATGACAGGGGAGGGATGTTCTTCTCAATTTCATTTATAAAAACATGTATATGCATGTGTGTAATCCCTCCACATTTTTCTAAATCCTTTATCCCAACAGATGAAATTAAAAAAAAAATCTTTTTGTTTTTATGTTGGATGAGTATGCATTTGTACCTGTTTGTGTAGGTGCACATATTGGTGTATAATAGTATAATATATTATAATTATATATATATATATATATATATATATATATATATATATATATATATATATATATATATATATATATATATATATATATATATATATATTTGTTTTCTTAAGTTTTCGCGGTACTTACTGTATAGGTGTTGCTGGTTGGTATTTTCCCAAGTTGTTCTTTGTTTAGCAGTCAGCAGATCTCATCTGCCATCATCAGGCACAATACAGAAGCCTGATGATGGCAGATGAGATCTGCTGAAACGTTGCTACACTAAAAGAACAACTACAATGACGTGGAAAACAACAGCTTAACACCATATATATATATATATATATGTATGTATGTATGTATGTATATGTATATGTATATGTATATGTATATGTATATGATGTATGTATATATATGTATATATATATGTATATATATATGTATATATATATATATATAGCAATTCAGAGAAATATGTTGGGTGCACACAGAATGTCAAAAGCATTTCTTTTGAATACTTTTTCACATATGCTAAGTCAGCCCTGCTGTTGAGTGAAAATGGCAGTAGCAACTTAAAGAAAAAACAAAGGGCCTTCAGTGGAGAATAGGATGGAATTCCAAAAATAATCAAGTTGTTTCCATTCTTGGACAGAAGGGTGATCTTTTTTTTTTTTAAGTAAAAGTTTTATTAATTTTAACAACAAACAAAAAACACATAAAACATAAAACATAACATAAAAACATCATCATCCTTCATAAATTTACAGACAGTGTATCGGTTGGTTTACCACTCCTTTTTGTGCATCCATAGTCATCATAGTAATTATATTACATAATAAGTCATATTATCAATCAACAATTATATATCCTAATATCATTATTAAACAATCATTTGACTATAATTTTACTCATTCATACTTAAGCGAGATAACTATAGTTTAGTTAATTTATTTTCTAACAAATCATAAAATCATACCAAGTCTATCTTAATAAAATATTATCAAAATATTATCAAAACCCCCCCCAAAAATGTATATTCATTATTTCCTAGGTTTCTAAATATTTTATTATTATATTGTTTTATCTAACCATTGATAAAAAAGATCCCAAACTTCATAAAATTGTTTATCTTCTTGTTCTCTAATTTCAAATGTCAATCTACTCATTTCAGCACATTCCAATATTTTCTTAATAACTTCTTCTTCTAATGGTATTTTCTCATTCTTCCAATTTTTAGCAAATACAATCCTAGCCGCTGTTAATACATTTACAATCAAATACTTTAAGTTTTTATTATATGTATCAGGTAAGATTCCCAATAAAAAAATCTCTGGTTTCAAATCTATATGTTTCTTTGTCATTTTTTCCAACCATATGCGAATTCTAGTCCAATATTTTCTAGCGTCCTCACAAGTCCACCATATATGGTAATATGAGCCAGGGATCTGGTGACATTTCCAGCACTTTTCAGATTTATTCTTGAACATTCTTGCTATTCTTGTCGGGGGAAAATGCCACCTGTAAAACATCTTATACAAATTTTCTTTATATGCTGTTGACATTGTCATTTTATAATTTTGAGACCACAATTTTTGCCATTTCTCTAAATCAATCCCATATCCAAAATTCTTCCCCCAAGCAATCATTGTTTCTTTAACCTGTTCTTCCTCTAATTTAATTTCCAACAAATAATTATATAATTTTTTGATCCCTTTTTCATCAGTACCTGTCAAAATCCTATCTAAATCAGTCAATTTATCATAGAATGACAGAAGGGTGATCTTATACAGTGTGGAATGTACTTATAAGATTCTAAGTGGGCATAAAATAAGGCAGATGTCTGCTTTTCAACAGAAGTGGACAACTCCGCCTAATATCAGCTCATCATCATATGAGCCATGATGGTGCAGTGGTTAGAGTGCAGTACTGCAGGCTACTTCTGCTGCCTGCAGGCTGCCTGCAATTTGGCAGTTCAAATTTCACCAGGCTCAAGGTTGACTCAGCCTTCCATCCTTCCGAAGTGAATAAAATGAGGACCCAGATTGTTGGGGGTGATGTGCTGATCCTGTAAACCAGGGGTCCTCAACCACCGGGCCGCGGACCGGTACCGGTCCATGGAGCACTCTGTACCGGGCCGCAAATAAAAAAAAATTTAAAAAAAATGGCGGCTTTCTTCGCCTTCGGTGAATGCTCCTGGGATCGGGGATCAAGGACACAAATGAAAGAAGGGGAGGGAGGAAGCAACCGAAGCCTGTCCTGCTCTCTGGCTCAGCAGCTTCGGTTTCCTCCCGCCTCGTTCCTCTCTCAGTCGCTCTCTCGCTCTCCACCAGCCCAGGAAGAAACTGCTTCAAAGAAGCCGGGGGTGGTGGTGGTGGCTTTTCCTGTCGCCGCAGCTCCTCCGAAGCGCCCGTTTACCCCCACCCCGCCCGCGCGCGCTTCAATTCAGTGCTCCGTTCTGCCTGCCTGCCTGTCTGGTTGTTTGGGAGCAGCTTCGGCTGAGAATAATAACTATTCGCCTCTTTTTATCAGCCGGGCTGCTCCGAAACGAAGGCAGGCAGGCAGGCAGGCAGAACGGAGCACTGGGTTGAACCGCGCTGGCGGGCGGGGTGGGGGTAAACGGGCGCTTCAGAGGAGCTGTGGCGACAGGAAAAGCCACCACCCCCGGCTTCTTTGAAGCAGTTTCTTCCTGGGCTGGTGGAGCAGCGAGTGAGCGACTGAGAGAGGAACGAGGCAGACACCTGAGGGAGGGAGGGAGACACCTGAGGGATGGGGCTGAGGGAGGCAGGGCCGAGGCACTCCCTGAACTTGGTGGTTTGCTGGCAGACGTTTTATTACCCGACTAGGTAACAACATCAGATGTTACCTAGTCAGGTAATGAAACGTCTGCAAGCAAACCACCAAACTCGGATTCTTCCCCCCGCCCAAGAATAAACTAATAGAGCTCTTGCTCCTTCCTCCTCTAGCACATATCCAGGTATTAGAGCCAGAGATAGCAGTCTCACTCTGCCTAACAGTAGGCCAGCCTTGAAAACAGTTACATTTACATGGCAAAGATATTCTGCTGACTGGAATTTGATTTCCACTTGGATTTCTAAGTAAGTGTGTAGATACTTTTAACATATTGTATGACACTTCCTCCCTTAACATTTCTTGTCTTCTGATTGAAGAAATTGATTCCCTTACTCTTTATTATTCCAATCAACAAACCATGCAATCAATGTAATTTTACTTGCCCTCCTATAGTTTGAATTTGGTCTTATTTTGGTTTTTTTCCCATATTGTGAGGAAACAACAAACACTGTGTGCGTTAACAAGCCATTTTCCCCTGTGATTTTTCATTGAGCTTAATAAGCCACATTATAGAAACATTCCATTTTCCTTACCTTTACCTCTTTATCTGAGGGCCTTATGTCAAGATTTGATCTCCTACATCTCAAATAATTATATGAAGTAAGCAATATCAGCACATTTTGTTAAAACACATTTTTATCAATCCTTCTGAGATGCAACTCATTCCAACCAGCAATCCTTCACTCTTTTAACTCATAACCATAGCCTCAGACCATAGCCTCATTTATACCATCTGCCTTGCCAGTTACATAATGGTGTTTATTCTTCTTTCTCTTTCTAGTTCTCTTCTAGAACTGAATTAATGGGAAGTCTATCTGAGCCCTTGGTGCTCCAATGTCCTTTCTGGATCTTCCAAGTAAATAATGATAAAATGGTAATTATTCATTTTCATATTATTTGCTCCTACTTAGGACAGCAGGAAGAGAGGAATCTTAGGTAACATCCCTGATCCTTGCTCCTGACATACAACACACTTCATAAATGAAGCCTCCAATTAATACATATTTATTTGGCTCCTCATTGTAATGAATGCCAACTATGGTAGCTGTTCTTATTTTCTTATCTGGCAAGGTGTATCTCCTCTGCTTTTCAGGGATCTATTTTCAGGGATCTATTATCAGGGAGGAGAATCTGATCTAGCAGAAGGGAATTGTTGGCAAATATATAAAAAATATAAAGAATGTAACATTATGTCTTCAACAGATGAAATACATCTGTGCTCTTTTCCTTAGCCTTCCCCCATTAGGATAAGCCTTCTCTTATTTTTATTTATTTAATGTATAAGCTTGTTTATTTATTTCTGTAAGTATTCTCTGCAGCAGAAGGGAGAAGCACTGGAGTATACAGGGTCTGAAGTACATTTCCTACCTGGTTAATGGAGACAGCCAATTTTCTGTTGTAGCTGCTGTTCAGAATGGCAATTTAGTTTCTTGTTGTGTTCACCCAAGTCTCTGTAGAATTATACCCCAGTTTGTGCCTGCTTTGGGTAAGCCTGGCATTCATCATCCTGTCTCCTGTTCCAAACTGACTATTTTTCTTACCCTATTTTTCTTACTCCAAATCTATGATTTTAAGGTCTACTACAAGCTTGCACTTAATTAGCATGTCATGTCAATCTAGCCAATCTGTCAATCTGTCTGAAAACCTGGTTTATGATTAGAACATTGAATACAACTAATTGGTTATTATGGAATTCATAGCTTAGCCTTAGCATGATAAATTTTGTAAGATCCAAGTAAAGTATTAAACTTGAGGTTGCAGTCTCATTTATTATATATTAATTCCTTAATCAGCAGCAAACCATGATTACTCTAACCTGTCAACCCCACCCCCATTACCCGTTTAGATATTTTCCATGTTTCCATTTATGCCCTTCTTTTACAGAAGGAACTGCTCTGCCACTTATATTTTTTTTCATAGCCCTATCTTTAATTTCTGCATTCTTCCTGTTTTAACATAGTATTTGTCTTTTTAAGACCTATTCCTAGCTATGCTTTCTTTTGTCTGTGTTTTTATTCCATATGCAAAGCTAATTTTTCTAAATGGGGACCGTGGGTTTTATTGAGTTTCTGATGCAAGCCTGGAATGTATTTGTTACAACTTTTCTGCCATCTGGACATTTCAAAGAAGAATTATATAAATTCAGTATAAGGATAAAAGTATTCAGAGGGGAAACCCAACATGACCAAAATTTTCAACCTATAAGCTGTAATGGGTACCTTGTGCTGTTTTTTCAAAGTTTGCAAAATCACAGAAAAAGGGAAGTCCGTTCAAGGCCAAAGTGAAAGGAGAAGCACACACACCACACATCATACCATTTGCAGGAAATGAAGAATTTCGCCACCACTGAAAAAAAATCTGCATTTCCCAGAACTGCCAATATTTATGTTAACTACTGTGTAAAAATAAAATCTTAAATATGAGCAAGAAAATGCCAACTGGAAAGATCCCTTAGCTAACCCCTTTACTGGAATAAAACAAATTTATGAAAACTCTAAAATAGATACTCTGATCCCTTCACGTACACAAGAAATCTTGGTATATTTACTCAGAAATCTCATACTTTGTTAGTGAATATAATATTTAAATAAATGGACATAGATATGTAAGTTGATTGGGAAATAACTAGACCAAATAACTAGGCCACCCAATTGTATAAGCATGCATAACTCAACAGGGAATATTTTAAAAGGTTAATTATTCAGTGGAAAAATGTTAATTCCACTTATCAAAAGTAGAAAACCAATATATGGCAATCAATGTTTTATCATTACATGATCTGTTATGGTACTATTCATTATATGTTGGAAAGTAAGGATGTGCATTACAGGAAAAACAAAATTTAACCTTGCCTAGGGCCCTGATATTATGTTTTTTTAGAAAATATTATGTTTCTTATGGAATTTGAGGAGAAAATAGCTTTAATTTAGCTGGCCTCATTCAACTTCTTTTGAAAATGTTTACAGGTAATATACACAACACTCTTTTTCACCTTTATTACTTCTGGGTCTAAACATAACTGCACATTATCTTGTGGTTAGCAGCATCTGAAATTATATATAAAAGTATATAGTTATAAATTATATATAAAAGTATGTAGTTATAAATTATATATAAAAGTATATATTTATATATTATATACACACACACATACTTTAAAACATTTTGTTTAAAATGTTTCAGCAAATCTCTCTTAGTGGTTCCTTCCCATTAATAATAAAAATATTATTTTTAAATGCTTTTTAAAATGTGCTTATACCTATTCATGATGACCTGATTCCAGGGCACACTATTTATATAAAGTGTTCTAAATTTTACTTTACATACAAAAAAAGAGGCAAAAAAGAAAAGGGAAGAGAAATAAGCATGTACATATTAACAAATATAAGTACTCCCATGTATTAATAAAAAATATTTCACCACATATATTCATCTTGTGATGTACAGTTAAATTATTAACAATTATAGAGAGCATAGCAAAAGGGAGAAAAAGGAAATTAAAACAGAAACTAGTATATGCAGTTGATTTGTAAATAGTCTTTTTAAATTCCCAAAAACAATGGTGATGACTTTTTCAGAAGTTTGCATAATTGACAGCGTTTTTGTGTGAGATGGGTGGCCGTATAAATGTGATTAATAAATAAATATTATTCCAATAAGAACAAAGAGTCGAAATACATGTACAGTATGCCCATTCTGATAAAATTGCACAATACTCCTTTCTCCCGCCTTCCTTTTAATGTTCAGACTTTTGTTTCCAAACAACTTCAGCATCTACCCAACCCAAGGAGTCTTCCAGAAATGGAATCAATCCGTGAACTAACTTTTGTCTTCCAGGGAGTTTTTGCTGCACAAAAACACCTGTGCAATTTAAAAAAAAAATACCGAAAAAAACTGAAGTACGCGTTTTGTACTTCATCTTTCCTATATATTCTCTGCAGGTAATCGGCAGGAATTTGGCCCGGCTTTTTGAAAGCGAAACTGAGGATGAAGAGAGAAATCGAAGTAGCGTAGTTGCCCTGATGCTGACACCGGGGCTTCAGGGTCACGCCTTTGCTGCGATGACACCTCAGGAGATCCTGCCAAGAATTCAGCAGATAATCGACGCGGGCAGCCCGGTATCTGCCGCGCAGCAGCGAGCCGGACACCGCCGCTGTCTTTCCAGGCAGTTTCCACCCACCCGCTCGCCCTTCACAAGACTACGACTCATCACGCGTACCAGAGCATCGCTCATCCCTGACGCACTCCAAAAAAAAAAGCAACGGAGGCAGCCAATGGGCTTCGCGCAGGCGGGGCCAGGGGCGGGGATAAGACCTGCCGCGGGGAAACTCCCAGGATGGAAGGGTTTGACAGGTGCTTCTTCCACGAGGCAGCGTAGTCTTGGCTGGACAGCGACCCGGCGGGAAGTCGATTGCTCTCTTCCCGGCGCAAGGCGGTAAGTGTTTGCTTCATTTCCCAGACGGGTGTTGTGGGAGGTGTTCTCTGCTTGAAAGGAGTCTTTACTGCACAGTCCCAAACCACGACAATTGTGGTTTTTATCACCTGCACTGGGAATCTATTTTGTACCCAGGGGTCCCCCAAACTTGGCAACTTTAAGAGTTGAAGTCCACAAGTCTTAAAAGTTGGCAAGTTTGGAAACCCCTGCACTAACTGCTGACTGGTTTGATAAAGTTTTGAGTCAAAGATTTTCTCCCTTGGAGTTTAGTCCGTGAGAGGCATCACCATTCTCCCGAGAAAGTCCTCTTTCTCGGGAGAATGGTGGAGAAATAGAGGATTTAGGGGCAGTTTAATCATCCCACCTATATAGCTGAAGAAGATAGAGCTACCAAAATCTGTCAAGAAGCAGGAAAATCTCTCTTATGAAGAAATGACACAAGCATTTTGTGCGTGTGGCTTTGGGGCTTAGCAAAGAGGCTGAGATGGAAGTGAGAGCAGAGATATTTTTAAAAAATGTTTTGCTGGGAGTTGAGTAACAGAAATCACTTCGGTTGACCATGAGAAAACTGAAACCAAGCAAGAGGAAGTTTTGAAGGCAACACAGTTCAGCTGTAGTATCTGCTGGAGGGCTTTAAATGGTTGATAACAATTCATGGAAAAATAAGATTATCTGTGGCTACTAATCATGCTAGTGATTACATAAGTGACTTCCAACTTTGGGAACAAATTGGGTCTAAAGTGGCTCTTTCTTCTGATCTACAGAATTTTGGTAGATGTTTTACTCCTATATTAGGTATGTCCTGAGCACCCATGATTTTTAAAGCTGATAGGTTTTATTGCGAATTGTACTAGCATGACAATTCTATTGTGAAAGTTAATTAAAGGGAAAAAAAACTCTTTTCCGTTTTTGGCTGATGAAATGAAACCCATGAAATAAGAACTTGCACTGGACATTTTTTTCAATAAATATTTTAAACTCAGACTTTCAGTAGGATTACATTTATTTTTCTTAGCTGGTTACTTTCAAAGCTTCTTGTAGTTCTCCATGCCTACTATAGTTTTAAAATCTTTTGTAACTTTTGTAACAAATATAATCTGCATTATACTCCTTATAATGTTTTGACCTGGATATGTATTTATATGTATATTAGTGTTATATTACTTACTCTCTTGGACATAAAATGGTATTTTAGGAAAATATTTCTGCCTTTTCCCAAACTGATTCAAAATGAACTTTGTTCCTTTATTGTCATGAGCGAAGGAGAACCACATCTGGTCCCCACCTGATGTGGCAGATTGATTGTCCCATAATCCCCAGTTAGCAAGTTTCTAGCTTTTCTAGACATCTCATAAGTATCATTCAAAGATGCCAGGCCAAAATACTACAGTCCTTCAGCTTGAAATCAAATAATGGTCCAAGAAGAGGTACAGGGCTGGATTTTGGGTGGGAGGTGAGAGAATATAAGGAGGTCCAAAGGATATCTCTCAGCTCAATGGAAAAAAATGTGATGTGAAAAGAGACGGAAGTAAATTTAGAAGGTCGGCAAGCACAGGTGAATAAAGATGAGAGAGCATGCCAATAGCAGTATATATTGTATGAGATAAGTGAGGCTAGATCTTAAATATGTGACTTCTACTGCTGTTCGGACAGAACATCAGTCCTGGAGCCCTGCAGGTCTGGATAATTACAGTATAACATGTGATTGCTCAGAGACAAAACCATCCAGTCCCAGTATGGTATCTGGACTGGCACAGACATGCTGACATTTTCACCCTGGTGATTAAATTCTTCAAAGCAGCATAATTTTTAACTTCTCATTTTTAAAACCAGTTTATAGCAAAGGGACAACTTGTCAGGCAGACCCAAAGATGCTTTTTCAAGAGGTAACTGGACTTTCTTGTTTTTGTTTGAAGATGTTTCGCTTTTCATCCAAGAAACTTATTCAGCTTCTTTAGTTTCTTGGATCTGAAGCAAAATGTCTTCAAAGAAAAACCAGAAAGTCCAGTTGCCTCTTGAAAAAGCATCTTTGGGACAACTATGACCTGGATGGCTGAGAATCTCCGTAGAGATAGTCAGGCAGACATATAGTTACAGATACTAATTTTGTTTTTTTCCTTAAGGATGTATTATTCTTTTCTACAACAAAACAATGCTGGTTCCCAAATAAATGTTTTTAGAATTAGGGCAGCAGAAATAAGTTCCACTGTTTGTACTGGTGTTATGCTTGATCTTGGATTAAAATGAGATACAGATTTGCACATACTCAAGAGCCTTCTAAAACTAAGGTTCAGTGACTTTGTCTAGTATATCAGGATGCAATTGTAAAATATGGATTGAAAGTTGAGGGAACTGAAATGTTAGTTTCATACTGCATAGCCTAAGAATTGTAATATGGAAGAATTCTATAAGACTGTGCCTCCAAGACATTTGTTTGTGTCCAGAGCTCTATCTGCAGAAGGGAGAATTGGGGCGGAAAGTGAACAATCCTGAAGTTGATGTAAACTAGCATCTATTAAAGTTACATAGTTTGCCACTTAATGCAGTCCCTTCAAAATAAACCTTGTCAAAGATGGAGATGTATTACGGTTACCTGTCTGGGATATAAGTTAAGGCAAATGCGATAAAAAAATTAGTAAGTGTTATTCTTATTGAAATTCAACAAAAATATGAAGAGGAATACAACTTGAATAGTTTTTCTGGAACCCAATGTGTGGGGAGAGTGTTTATTAATTATTCTTAATGATAGATCTCACTTAGATTACAGCTACTATTTTTAATTTTATATAACTACCGTGTTTCTCATATAATAAGGCCGGGTCTTTTTTTTTTTTGAGCCCTGAAAAAATGGCTAGGCCGTCTTTTCGGGGGTGACTTAATTCCCCCCCCTTGCATCTTTGGGCGGGCGGGCAGCGACGGCTTGAATGTTGACCTCGGTGTTGGTGGGTCAACACAGGCAGCACCATATCCGGGTGTGCAACAAAAGTACTTCCTAACGGCAAGCCCCCCCACCATTGCCCCCCATTTTGCATGTTTTAATATAGGCCTTAATATTGGGGGAGGGGCTTAATTTCATTTCATGCCTATAAAACATGCTGGGACTTCCTATTGGGGAGGCCGTATTGTTGGAGAAACAGGGTATTCATTTGGTGGGATTATGCTCCAATGAACTCAGTGGCTCTTATTTCTGAGTACAGAAGAATAGGATGCAGTTGATAGTAACTTAAGAAGCAATGACCATATGACATATTTTCTTCATGAGCAATAACAAAGTTGTTTAATTTTTAATGTAGTAATTAATATGTTTAATTTATTAAGATTTTAATTTATTTTAATTTTAAAATGTTACCATATTAACATATTAAAAACAATATAATTTAAGGTTTTGGAGCTTTCTTCCAAATCCTACGTTGTTTTAAGATCTGTAAGGAAGGTCTCAGAATGTATGGAACAAAACACAAGGTCAGAACTAGCAATCAATGGTTTTGTTATTTGGAGTGCTATTTTAAATTTTGCATGCATTTCTTGCTTGTTATAAATCGTTCAGCATTTTGTATGCCTGGGCATGAATATACATAGATATATATCATGGAAAATGTATAGGATAAAAACAAACAATCTGAGATACGCTGGGAATTTGTGCTCAGTAATTGGATAACTTATGTTAGTATTTGTGTAATCAACTTTATTACATAATGCATCTAGCACTTATGAGCATGAAAATCATGAGGTTTTGTGTCACTTAATAGTATATACCTTATAAGGGTGATGTATCAAGTGACTAGATAATACAGGTGCTGTAACAATGCAGAATGCCCAGAGCTCTCTGTGCTTAGTCATAATACGTCAGTGCATATTTTGCTTCTTAGCTGTTACAAGACAATTAGAGATTAGCATGTAAAATTACAAATGGTGTCTTATGACTTGTATTACCCTGCTAATCTATGAGTTTAAGAGATATTGAAAGAGATACGTGATGATATTTGGCACTAGATACAAAATATAAACACAGTGAAGCTGTTAATGTTTTTCACACTTCCTTTATTAACAATAGACCCTCACCTTCTGTTTTGCTTAGATACAATTTAAATAGGGGAGCATAAACTGTGGCAGCCCCCTAAATCCTTGAGCACAGTCCCTGAAGTGCCCTCCGACTTGCTGTGACACGCTCATTTTCAATATGACAAGGGGAAATTATTTCATACATGGCAAGGGGATCGTATTCACTGTGCAAAACATTTGACAATCTCTTCTGTATCAGCTTCTTTTAGTGACTGATGAAAGCTTGGCATGGTTCCTTTAAGACCAGCTGGAATTGCCTAGGGTAGGCACCTGCACGCTCAGAAGGCACTTTCACCTGGATAGCTAAATTACTAGGACAAGCCTAGTAATTATTTCATTTAATTAACTTTAGATGTAATACGTGTCCTGGTTTTTGCTACCTTTTGGCATACAGCCTCCAATTATCATATCTTCTGCTTAACAAAAAAAAAAAAGTTGTGTGCTCCTGGGTTAACTATCTTAGGCCTCAAAGCCATTTATCTGAATTTCTTTCTTACTGAAGCAAGCTAGTGTCCTATTTTCTCTCAGGCATGCTCATATGTACGATGGGGATGTGATTATCCCAGCTTATCAAAAATAGAGCCTAAGTTTACGTTCTCTGCCAGACGATGATGTCATGCCCCTATCAGAGTCTGAATCCGAGGAGGAAGCCAGACCGCTGACAAGGAATGGGAGTGTGGCTCTGTTGGCTGTGGAGGAGGCTAGGGAAGGGCAAAGTCTGGCTGGGCAGAGCAGGAGGGAGATAGAACAAGAGAAAGGGAGTTCAGAGGACGAACCAGGCCCACCCCTTCTTCATCTAGGGCACGCAGGGAGGAATAGAGAAGAGAGCAACGTGGGTTGCATGGCTTACGGGGGAGGAAAGAGCCCTGATTCCCTTCATTAGCTGTTGGGAGCAAACGTGACTTTGTCTTGTGTTGTCGTGGCTTATCTGTGTTCCTGGCGTCTTCCCAGCTGTGTGAGTTTTGCCGTGTCTTCAAGTCTGAAATTCTTGCTCCTGCCCTGCCAAACTAATTACTTCAGTTTGGCTTGTTTGAACTTTAAGTTACAGTTTGTGTTGCTCATGTTTTGGACTTCATTTCCTGCAGTCAAAGGCTGTTCCTGGGTGAGTTTTTCTCCAGCCAGAACGTAACCTGGACATTGGGGGCAAAGTTGGAGATAATAAAGGGACTCTTATTGCTTATCTGACTGTATTGCCTTTGTGCCATGTCCCGAGTCATCACAGATGCCTTCTTTTGAAAAGGTGTCTAGCAGGAAGACTGGTGGCATGCCGCTTGAAGAAAAGAGTTGAATGTTTTCCCGTTAATCAGTTTCTCAGTTAAAGTCACCCACCCTACTTGGCTTTCCTCCAGGACTGCTAACTGCCTCATTGAATAAAATGTGTGATCCAAATTAGAAGGAAATGGGGATTTTGAGATGAAAAACAATGAAGCAGGAGAAATATATAAATACCCTTTCCCAGCGAAGCTCGAATCCATGCAATCAACTGCAGATCAATAGTGGCTGTCTGAAGAAACTCTTGGAGATTTAAAAAATGATTGATTAATTCTAAGGTGACCCCCAAAGGAACACTTAAACCAGGGGTGTCCAACCTTGGTAACATTAAGCCTGGAGGACTTCAACTCCCGCCAGCAAAGCTGGCTGGGGAATTCTGGGAGTTGAAGTCCTCCAGGCTTAACGTTACCAAGGTTGGACACCCCTGACTTAAACCATTAGTCAAACAGATTTTAGTGTATTTCAATGAAATCCAAACCAGCATTTGCTGAGTTGTTGTGAGTCCCATATGACCATTGTAGTCCTGTTGTCATCCTAAACCCAAGAGAGGGCCCGTACAAGGGAGGCCAGTGATAGATCAAGTATGCATTAATTCTATTTCTTTAAAATTGAGAACCCAAATAAGACTTGATGAGTGCTTTGGAAGGTCCTGGTCAGGTCTATATTTAGGCCAATACCTCTCTGAAAGCAGATATCCAATCTCTCCTGAAGTCCAATCCAAAAAGGCCATGTAGAACAATACTAAACCATCGGGGGGGCAGCTTAAAGTGACCAATTTGGGCACGTGATCCCAGCCCTCACCAAATGATTGATCACATTTTAAAATTGAGAACCCAAATAAGACTTGATGAGTGCTTTCGTTGATTGATTGTCAAGGAAAACAAATACCGTTGAGAAACTACAGCCATAGCCCAATGAAAGCTCGCCTCTGCTGCGGACTAGGAACAAGATAAAGACAATATCTCAAGAACACATTCTCTGAGAGTGGTTAGTGGGATGTCTTTGTAGCAGAATTAGAAGGATGTGACAGATCTATAAGAGCCTTCTGCCAAAGAGCTCTGCTGTCACAGCATTACTAGGCAAAGCCATATACAGTAGCAGTTTGGTCACTTCGGGGCTTTCGTGATGAAAAACAGAACTGCCAGCTGTGAGCAGAAAAACAGCTATAGAGGAAATTCATGTATGATTATCTAAAAGCTTCATTCTGAGAATGACACTCTAAAGGATACCAGCAATTCTTGTCCTAAAATATGAAGCAAATTCTACTTCCAATGGGAGGGGTTTCTGAAGCAGAATGTATCATGCTACATTATTAATCATTTGAATCAGAAGCCCCCAAATTCTTCAAAGTCATGAACCCCTTTATGAAGTTCCAGATTGCTCATCAAATCCCAAGCATTTATTATAGGGGATATGATGACTATGAAAAATGTATATGAAAATAATTTAATAAATGCTACTTTAATCTTTGAAAAACAATAATGACTTCATAAAAATAGGCAATATTTAAAATTTGAAAATATAAAATATCATTTTTACTGAAACTGTTAATATCATAAATAGGGGGGATGCATCTGATGAGCATCAATAAAGGTACTGATATATGGATGGAGATTGGTATATTTTAGTAGCCACCATGCTCTTCTACTGTAGATTCAGTTTGTTCCTATTAATTATCACACATTTACTGATTCCCCTTGACACTTCCAGCCACTTATCAATCCCAAAGTTGTTGATATTGACCACTTTGGGGAATTTCAATTTAAATCAATGCCAAATCTTATAGAATACAAACTAAAACCCAGGAGAAAATGATGGGATGAGATTAGTGAAAGGTCAGTTTGACGGAGAGAAATCATGGGTTTCCCCTCATTTCTACTGTAATTAATTATCTCCTTACTTTATTTTCCTTTTATTTATCCTATAAGCCGTACCTCTTTAATATTTCTACAAAAAAGAGTTTTTTCCCTTACATTATTAGACCTTCTAGATATCTAGATGGTAGGCATCCACTTTTTAAAAACAGAAATATAATAAAAACTATAAATGGATAGAATTTTAACTATTCTAATTTTGTATTGTTCCTGGATTTTGGATTTTGGGGGACCAATGCAAACTAAGTTTATTATGTGCATTTGAAGGTTGTCTGATTGAAATAATTCACAGACAGCACAAAAATTTTCAAAATATTTTGTGGCTGTAGTGTTAATGCAACATAATCCTCACAACTTTTCAAAATGTGTGCCATGGCTGTTGTATAAGAACTGTGGGTGTTCCTGCATGAAGATGTGATTAGCAATATTTCCTTTAGCTGATGAGTCTGGCTGCCGCTGGTTTACCTATGAATTTAGAATTTAATCAGATATGTGATGTATTGTGGATTGTGCCATCTCATAAAACACAGGGAGGAAATGGTTAGAAGCTTTCCTTTTGTCTTTCTTCTAAACCACATCTATCCATATAGTTCCCACAGACCTCTAGAAGCCCTTATCAAACTGCCATTTGTACTGTGACAAAAAAGGCACATGATTAAACACTTGACAGGAAACTATCAAATATATTTAATTTTAACTGTAAGTGAAATTGAATCTACATACTGGCCCAACCAACTACGGTAGTTTGGAATGGGATGGACTGAAAGACCTAAGAGTGAATCTTATTAGAAAATCCTTGACTTCCATCTTCCCAGTTGTAGACAGAAACTGTCTACAGAATTATAGCCCCATAGAGCTAGAAGGGGAGTTGCTTAGACAACGTTTCTCAACATAAACAACTTTAAAATGTATGGAACCCTGAGAATCAGTCCAAACATCTTAAAGTTGCCAAGGTTGAGAATCACTGCTTTACTCCATTGAATCTTGTTGAAAATCTTGCGCTTAGTGCTAGATTCCAACTAGCATTCCTAGCAAATAGTTGTCTAAACTCCTTTTGGAGTTTAGGAACCAACGGCATCTTTCTGGGTCCACCATTCACAGGAAGGAGCCTCTGTGGCGCAGTGGTTAGAGTGCAATACTGCAAACTATTTCTGCAGCCAGCTGCCTACAATTTGGTAGTTCAAATCCTACCAGGCTCAAGGTTGACTCATCCTTGTATCCTTCTGAGGTGGGTAAAATGAGGACCCAAATTGTCGGGGGCAATAGGCTGACTCTGTAAACTGTTTAGAGAGGGCTGTAAATCACTATAAAGCGGTATATAAGTCTAAGTGCTATTGCTATTGCTATTCAGTTGCTCTTATATTAAGGAGGCTTTGCTAATAATTTCTTGGCATCTGCTTCCTGTAATTTAAATATGATTTTCTTCCCTATCATCTGGAATGCTTGGGAACATGTCTTGGCCTCATGCAATATTCAGGTATTTAAAAACTACTATCATATCCTCCTCAGCTAAATATTACAAATGCTTGTATCCTTTTTTCCCCACAGGATTTAATTACTAGCTCCTGAATCATCCTGGTTGCCCTTCTGTGAAGTAGTTCCAGTTTGTCTGAATCCTTCTTAAATGGTGGTCTTCTGAACTGTATTTAGTACTGGAGGTGAAATCTCACCAGGGCAGGTATATTTGTAATGCCTTGCAATGCCAAATTTCCTGTTTGTTACTGCAACAGCGATTATTTTCAAAGTAGTGCACGTCTTGATTCTTGTTTCAAAAGAATAAGAAACATATTATGCTGTGAATACTGAGTGGAAGGACAGAGGTTTCTAATCTTGAGTAACATGTCAAATGTAGATGTAGCATGAAAAGTGTGGTAAGAGTAAGGAATGCAGTTTGACTGGAAAGATGGAAGCATCATTCTCAACTTGACATAACCTTAGTTTATTTCTGGATACCTAAATCCTCTTGTACTCTATGTATATAAATCTCAAATTCTACCTTGCTGTTGTTTATTACAAGGTTTTACTTTAAAGGCATTTTCTTATGAAACATTAGTGATGGGTATTTGGTTGACCAAAAAAGGATATTTACTGAGAAGCTAAATGTTGGATAAATATTTTTAAAACAGTCATTTTACTTAAATAGTACATTTGAAATTATATAATTTGTAAAGTTTAGTTGCGAAATTGTGAATTTATTAACTACTAGTGTTTAATGTGTCTGTAGAGGTGATTAATTTACGATGCTGCATCTGCTCTCTAGTTATCAAGCGCTTCAATGTTTAAAAAAGGAAATAAAAATTAGTATATAAGATTACTAAATAAAAGCTGGGTTTTTTTAGGAAACGTTATGCCAAGGAAGGATTTATGCTGCAACTCAGATAAATAGTTCAAATTTAGCCAGCATGATAGTTTCATACAAGAGTGTGGTGCCACAAGTGGTTAGGATGCTGGGCAAGAGGTTAGCAAGCCCACGTTCGAGACCCGAGAGGCCAAGGAGTGGGGTTGAGCTCTCGTCTTTCACTCTAGCTCCTGCTGGCGATATGAAAGGAGCCCCCAACTGGGCATCCCAAGGGCAAATGTGTCTAATCCTTTCAACCTGGATGTGCATTGGGGCTTCTGACTCAAGTGCAAAAAAAATAAAATAAAGCTTCATGGAATAATTTACTCTGGTCAAGATTCAGCTGATAATATTTAAAATAGTTAATGGAAGATATTTGTATCTTTGATATTTTAATTCATCTATGCCCCCACCACCCCATGGATGATGTTCGACTGATTGACTGGCATGACAATCCCAGTAAAGTAGGGGTCCCCAAAATCATCAATATTGACTTCCAATGGCCAATGTGACTATTCAAAGTCATTATTACTCATAGTACTGTTACTTAAAGTAGCATGGGGTTCAGTGAACAGTGTGGAACTTCATGAAGGGGTCAATGAGCTGAAAAGTGTGGGAATCTCTTCAGTAAATCATTAGCATATTTAATGGCCTCTTAATAAATTAATTCTGAATTATGGGTTCATATCTAAGAGGTTTGAGCTTGTGGCTATTATCTTTATAAACTCAAACTCTGACCAGATGGAAGTATTTATTTTCCAGCTGCCACTTGGTGTCCAAGAGAAGCAGTCAATTGTAGTGGACTGAATGTAGTGCTAAGGTAAGACAGAACCTGAAGCCCAGCCCAGAGTTTAAATTGATCCATTCACTATTGTCTCAGCCCAGCCTATTTTTCAGAGCTATAACCCCCCTGAAATCTTCAGATGAATAAAAGTATAATGAATAAATGAAATACTGGAAGGCTTTGGATGATAAGTAATGAATAATATTTAAATATTTGACTGACTTTTCAAAAGTGGACATAAAACAGTAAGTAGACAAGTTTATGAGATCAGCTCTTCTGAGGTAGTTAGAAGCGAAACTGCACAAATAGCAAAAATATCTACTGGAGAATCTTCTTAAAATAACTCCAATTTTTTTTACTACTGGTTCTGTGGGTGTGGCTTGGTGGGCATGGCAGGGGAAGGATAGTGTAAAATCTCCAGTCAGAGGTGGTATTTGCCAGTTCTCTGAACTACTCAAAATTTCTGCTACTGGTTCTCCAGAACGGGTCAGAACCTGCTGAATACCACCTCTGAATAACTCCAATATCAATAAGATTTTCCGCAGGTTTTTGGTTTAAATTTCATGTGGGAAATTCTGCTTTTGTACAGAATTATTGCACAGAAAATTTCTTGGCTTTGATATACATCAGTTTTGTTTTCTATTTGAATTGCAATGTACACTTCTGTGATTTATACTATTTGTCAGCCTAGTATCCTCTACGTATATCTGTGATATACTGTGTTACTCAGTAAGAATATTCTAAATTTAGACTTGGAGGGTCTTAGAATGGGAAAGGTTGAGTTAAATATTTCCTACTTCTACAAAGGGGATCTATAAATATTCTGATTTGTCAATAGGACAAAGGGATTCATGAAATTCAGTAATTAATCAGAAAGTTAGTGTCTTTCTGATAGTATTTTTTTCTGATTAATATGGAATATTTCTGATTAATATGGAAAGATGTGATATATCAAACTTCAATTCATATATGGTAATTAAAAGAAATCTGTCTTCATCACTGCGATCTGACTTACTTGCTTTTTCTTCCTAGGACAAAAATGAGAGACAGACTCTTGGAGTTTTATGAATTATCTAGGCTGTACAGCCAACATAGTGGAGATGCCGAGGATGACTTTCAAAGACCTCATGAAATGCTTCTTTTTGAAACTGACCATGCCATAGCAAATCTTTACAAAAACATTCAAGAGATTCGAACAAACAATCACCGTCTGAAGGAAGATGTGAGACGCTTGGGCAAACAAAACAGCCGTTTCCTGACATCAATGCGTCGTTTCAGTAGCATAAAGCGAGACACAAACACTATAGCAAAGGACATTAAGGCCCGTGGGGAAGAGATCCACAGAAAACTTCAGGTTCTGAGAGATCTGAGTGAAGATGCAGAAACAAAATATGGTGAAAATACAATTGTAACCCGTGTGTGCAAGGACCATTACGTCGATCTCATGCATGCTTTTCAGGAAGCTATGTTTAAGTACAATGAAACTGAGATGAAAGAGCGAGACAATTGCAAAATTAGGATTCAGCGGCAGCTGGAAATCATGGGCAAAGAAGTATCTGGAAACCAGATAGAGGACATAATTGAGCAAGGCCGATGGGATGTATTCTCCGAGAACCTGCTGTCTGACGCAAAAGGAGCTCGCTCTGCCTTGAATGAGATAGAAACTCGGCACAAAGAGCTGATGAAGCTTGAATCTCGAATCAAAGAGGTCCATGAACTTTTCCTACAGGTGGCATTGCTGGTGGAAGAGCAGGCTGACACCTTTGATGTCATTGCATTGAACATGCAGAATGTCCAAGAATATGTTGGGGATGCTAAAGACGAAGTGAGGAAAGCACTTGAATACCGGAGAAAACATCCTTGCCGAACAATCCTTTGCTGCTGTTTATCATGCATGAAAGGCTAACTGCCCTCTTGAAGCTACTTGATCAGTGTTATGGGAATGCTTATAATTTGTACTCATCTCTTTATGGTTATCATATTTGTTATTAATTATATATGTGTATGTTTCTCATTAAAACCAAAGGATAGTAGCAGTATGATACATACTGAAGTTGTGGGCACTTGTGACTCCGTAGATGCTGTTGGATTACATCATATCTGATAATGAGCTATGCTGGTGGATTGAAATTGGAGCCTGGAAACATCTAAAGGGCCACAGATTCCTGCCCATTCATATATTTCAATTTATGTAATAAGAAACAAGATTACCAACCCCCACATTGCTACCAAAATGAAAGGCATACCAGAACCTATGTAAAACCATGGGAAATTTTGATGAGGTGGGTAATAAATTATTCCCAAATAAATACATCCTATGGATTTTTAAGGGAGCAATTGCAATTGTCAATTTTTTTCTTGGAGAAAATAAATATGGAAGAAATTATGAACCCTAATTATAAATTATATATAAACTGTATTACATGGATAATGCAGTTTAGACATCTGGCAGTCATAGTTGAGCTTAGAGTTTTGATAAAAGATTTCCTATAAGGTAAATAGTATACATTTCTAAAATGCATTGTTATACAATTAAATGAAAAAAATATTTATTCTAATTATTATATAAAGAAAGTCCTTCTTTTTTACCCCATAGTTTAGATTATCGGAGAGAAACTTGCTGATAATGGAACCAAAGTAATAACCCAACAGTCCACAAAATTTGAAAATGAGGTCTCATTTACACAATATGCCAAAGTTAGATTGGAGCCATTATCTCTGGAGCTAATAGCAATCTGGAAGCCTTACAGCAGGGGTGTCAAACTTGCAACATCACATTGTCATCACGTGATGTATTGTGACTTTCCACCACCCCTTCGCTAAACCAGGAGTGGGCATGGCCAGTACATGACACATTTAGCCTGCGGGCCACAAGTTTGACACCCCTGTCTTATAGGAATGACAATAGAGGGGATCAGAAATCAGACACTGTGAACTTGTGTGGCTGTTTCTTGTGCTGGCATGCAAAATGTGTGGCTGAGGGACTGCCTGCAACCTGCTAGCATCCCATTTGTGGCCTCAACAGATGCCTAAAGGAGATGGGATTTGACTCATTCTTTAGGCTTTGCCTGAATTTTAGCAAACTGTGTCTGAAGAAGCAAAAGGGATGCTTTCATCTATATATTGCTAGGGTATAGTGGAGAATTGAACAACTACATGAACCCATTAAGCCCAAAAGAAACATCCAAAGCAATAGATCTTCATGCTTAAGATTTGTTTTAGTCACGCTAGTTTGTCTGTCTGTTTTTAAAGAATAATCACAGCAGAAAAAGCTGAAACCAAGAACCTCCTTCGTTTAATTGTTGAAAGACCAGCTTCAAAAATAATAATAGGATTCCGTTCATATGTTTGAGACTGGTGTGTGAAATTCATGTTTTCGGTGTATCATGTTTTTTCAGACAAATGTAAATAAGTAATGTAAATTTGTTTGCAGTATTTTGTAAGTTTATGATAATTAACTCACTAATTAAAATATTTTTCTAAAAATTGATAGGTTTTTCATTTATATGCTTGTACTTTCTTTTTTAAATGAATAATCACCATTTTTAAATAATGGATTTTTCAAAAAGTTCTGTTACTGAAATTTATGCTTTTTTTTGTTAAACAGATGAACAAAACATTAGAAATAAGAGTCCTGCTCTTTTATAAATGAGAAAATCAGATTCAGAGCAAAATATTTGTTGTTGTTATTATGTTCATTACTGTCATCCTAAACTATAAATCTTTAGGTTATCAATATTCTATGAATTCTTAGAAGAATAGGATCCAATTTATTTTGGAACAGTAAGATCCATTAACCAATAAATAATGACGTTGAAGGAAATGCATATCTCTCCTTCCACACATGCATAATTATTTTTCTCTGCCTCCACCTTTTATTCATTTCAGCAGTAATACACAATTTAAGTGGAAAGATTGTGGGGGCTACATAGCTGCTGATTAAGTAATGAGTCAGAAATTCTTGCTGATCTGTGTAAATCCTCCAGAGATCTATTAGCTGTCCACATTGTAGAGCACAGGATCTTATTAACATATCTTGCTAAATTGTTTGTTTGGTTTTGACTGCATATTGTCTCAACCGAACCATTTGTGATTCCTTCTGTCGGCCTTGGTTAAGCCATTACTCAGTGTAATATGTGTGTTCACATTGAGATGAATTTATGCAATGACTAAGTCATATTTTACTTAGAACAAAGCACATGTGGCTGGGTTTGAGTAAGAGATTAAGTTACAAACAAACCATATTGTGAGCCAGTTTGATAATTGAACCAAGTCTTTGTCCAAATGTGTATTCTGCATCAAATCTGAAATTCAGTGTGTATAGTAATAAAATACACATATTATTACTTCATTTTGGCTTCTCAGCCCATTTCACATTTTAGAACTACATAAAAGTAAAAGCAAAGTAAATTGCTTCAACTAAGTGAATGACAAGAGAGTTGTAGCCTTGCCCCTTAGACTGAATAAGTACTTTCCTTTAATAAGGGAAGAGAGATGTATATAAAAACCAGGATTCAGTATGCATACTTCACTAAAGATATATGGAGAGATGTGCAATTGTATCAGATGTGAATATGCTGTGAATAGAATGAATGAATCTGGGTATCATGTGTTTGCATGGAATGCTTAGTCTCTGTAGATTGTGGCAGGGCTATTTATTTATTAAATTAATTTTTATGCTACCCATCTCCCCCTACAAGGTGACTATTTATTTATCTAGCCAATTGATATAACCATCCATCTCACAAAACATGCGACTCTGGCCACCAAATAACAAAACTTAAACAATAAATACCCAACATCATCATCAAACATTAAAAATATAAAAACAAAGCTAAGACCAGAAATAGTAGACAAAGGGACACAAACAACAACAATAATAGCAATAATGAAGCCACCTCACTAGCTCCCCAGTCCCGTGGATTCTCTAGGCTGGCTAGTATAACCAAGTCTTGAGGTACTTTTGGAGCTCAGAAGTGATGGAATCAGTCTCATCTCCCTTGCAGTCTGCACTGCAGTCTTCATGATTTGTCTAGCAGTGACCATAATTGATTAACAGGAACAACATGTGAAGCTAGAGGCATACACAAACACAACCACTGTCATTTTCAAAGAAGGATTCACTCTGTGGTAAGTCAAAAATCATAATCATGTTTTATTAGAGAGAGAGAAATCATTATAACTAAGCATATGATGTTTAGTATTATGCATCAATTCAATCAACATTTATATATAAGCCAGTGTGTCTTTCATACAATGATACTGTAGAGGGGTAAGAAGTCAAAAGTGGTCACAGTGTCATAATCAAAACTCCTGCTCATCTTGTAGAGACGTGGGTATTGCACAAATACACAAAGAGGTGTGGCTTTGCTCACACTGCCATCTTGATTTTTTCACTGCCCCTCCTCCCTGCTAATTCTACTGTTCTTGTCTATGCTGTCATTTATTTCCTTATATAAAAAGTTGTGTCTCCATTCTTAACATTCTTAGATGATTTTGCACAAATCTGCTTGGTAACCTTCTCTGAAATGCAATAGTTTTGTATCACCTTAGTAAAGAAAAATGACATAATAAACACTATTTTGTTTTTCCTGGACTCTATCCACAGAACCTGAAGGCCACACACAATTGTGTCATTTTCCTTAAGGAAGCACTAGATCTAATGTATCTGTCAAACATATCAATCTGTGTCATTCCCAAACAGATTACTGTATTCCCAAACAGAAAACCATAGCTCTATTAACCTTCACAAAGTCAATCTATAAAATGCAGACCACAGAGTGTCACAACAAAAGGAATTGCACTTTAAAAAACTCGTAGCAATTGGGAAATAATTTGAAATGACTTGTGTGATTGCCCAAGTCTGTTTCTTTTTTCTCACTTTCTCGTTGAAATAATTCCCAATTGGAATATTTGACTTAATTTCATAATTTTAGTGTTCACATTATACTTTAATATAGTCAACATCCTGGATCTCTGTTATAGATGTTAGTTAACTGGTTTTTAATCCTGTCTTAAACTTTATTTTGTTTTTCATTTGTACTAGTCTATGACAGCAATAAACTGGAGTGATTGATTGATTGGATTTAATTTCATGTGGACCAACATAATTTCCAAAGTTCTTTCAACTGATTATATTTGACCTTTAGAAAAGTTATCCCATAGCCGGTTGAATGTAGAAGGAAAAAAGAAAGGAAAGAAGGTATCAGAGATCAAAAGAAGAGGTTAGGAATAAAAGTAAATAAGTGGCCCTAACATCATCTTTGGCTCTGACTTTTTGATTTCTGCAGAAAGCATATGATGCAATTCCCAGCATATTGCCCATGCAGCCATGTTGCCTTTAACAGATTAAAAAAAAGTTTGCCTTAATTATCTCTCCTTTAAGAACTCATAATACACGATTTCCCCCCACCCTTCCTATTGATAATCTGTTAGGGAGGTTAGGTTGGGAGATAATGAATGAGGATCCCCATCTAGTCATTCCCACTGTCTAGTGCAGGGTTTCTCAATCTTGGCAATTTTATGATGCATGGACTTCAACTCCTAGCATTCCCCAGAGGCAGGCTGGCTGGGGAATGCTGGATGTTGAAGTCCACACATGTTAAACTTGTCAAGGTTGAGTCTAGTAGAGATGTGAAATCATTAAGATTTCTAAACTGTAATTTAAGAGGGCGTATATACTACACAATCAAATGAATCGTTGACATGCTCATTTTTTAAATGTAGTGATCACTGCAAAAATGCAATTTTTTTGCATTTTTAAAAATTTCAATAAGCAGCTGCAGGAAATTAGGGCATGCGTGTGATAGGAGAGATTAATCTCTCTTTCTCTCTGCGTAGAAAATTCCCCGTGGGGATATTTTATCCTGCCTGCTATTTGCATTGGAAGTTAAACCTCAGGAAGTGGTCTTTCAAGACTGTAACTATAGATCTGTTGCTTTTTGTCATTTTTAAAAAATGCACATATTAAGCATTCATGCTCTATCCATCATTTGACTTGGACTCTTGTCACTTCAGCTAAAAAGTGTTAAAACTGAGGGTTAAAACTAATCTGAAGTGTCATCTGGTGATATTTAAAGCTCTTTGAGGTTTTTAGGGCCATTTCCTAACTTCTGAGTCACAAGTTAATGTAATATAATTGGGGGAAGGGAGAGGGGAGTGCAGAATTAGAACAGCAGTCTTCACATCGGATATACAGTAGAAGCAAAAGCTGGAATCGGTTGTGGTTTCTTGCTTACAAACTGGAAAGTTTTACTCAGCTCCATATATTTTATTTGTGTTTGTATCAGTATTTCCATTAAATGAACTTGTTTTTATGTATATTTGCATCTCACTTACTTGTAGTTCTTTCACTTTAAGCATCTGGTTGGTTACTGTAAGAAACCAAATGTCTGATTCAATAGGAATGTTCTTATGATAGTTTAAAGTAGTTAATAACCAACAAGATAATCCCTAAGAAAACACACTGAAACTAGAAGCAATAATTTAATAGATTATGAGCATGTTTGCATTACTATTTCCAGCAATACAGTATAGGAGAATATTGGAGGAAGATGATCCTATTAGTGACAGCAGAAAAACCATCATTTCGTATTGTGCAGAAGAAGACTATGGTAAACTACTTCTATTTTATCAAGAAAAAACCCATGAATAGACACTATAAAATTGGAGTGGCCAATAAATTTAAATGAAATTACCGATAATGCCAGATGATGGGCCTGTCAGGTCAAATGACAAACTACATGTTACTAGAAGAACTGAGGATCTTTTGAAGTACTAATAGGATCTATGATTACTTCCAGACATTTGGTTAGTATCCATTAAAGCCTTCCAGACATTTGATTGCTAAAGTTGCCATGCAGAGAAGGAAAGCAAGGTTGCAAAGAAAGAATTACAGGGTGAATGTGGGACATAAGAAGTACAAACATGGAAAGTTCAACTCAGAGATAAAATGGATTGTATATTGAGATACTAGGCATCAAGAAACTGAATCGGACTGAAATTGGATACTACTCATTACATGAAAAAGAAAGAAGGAACAGCAGGAACACTGCTTAGACATAATGCAATCTGTGACTGAATAATATTAATCAGACTTCACAGACAATCCTTGGAAAAGATACTCAGATGGCCTAACACATCTCTAAGATCAGAACTGCACTGATTTAAGTATGAAACAAAGAAAACACAGGATAAAAAGAATGTTAGTGCTTCTGAATTTGGGTGTTGAAGAAAAACAAATTAATAGAGCATAGAAGAAATTGATCTAGAGTTCTCATTTGAGGCATGTAGCGTTCGCAATGGACTAAGCCGAAGTCTTCACTCCAGTCCGTGTTTCCAGCGGGAAGACAGACCGTTTCTATTGGCTGATGCCGTTTGACAGACAGCTATAAAAGGAACTGTCAAACGGCATCAGCTGTTGTCCGCCAGCTGGCTGCCTTGTTAGCGCGGCAGCCGCGGCAACCCTTTATTGTCTAAATAAAGAAATAGCTGAAGTTCGCTCCGAGTTTTGCCTCAGGTTATTCCGCCGCTCTACAACACTGGCGATGAGGGCGGGATCTGTATAAGAGGCAACCGGGCAAAGAATCGCTGAGCGAAGTCACTACAAAAAAGAGCCGAAGTCACTACCGAGCTGATTGTCATTTAAAGAGCTACCATCACTATTTGCGAGCGCGAATTTCAACTTTCCTGAGAGATACAGCACCGCTGAATCGAGATGACTTCGAACCCTGCATTCCCGCCTTTCAGGCCAACAGCGGAAACATGGGAGTCCTATTCTGTAGGGAGTCCTACAGAAACCTATTTGACTGTTTTCTAGATGCCATAGACCTTGCTGACATTTCCGACCATAGGAAAAAGTCCTACTTTTTAAGTTTTTGATCATTCTGGAGAAAGTGGTTGTTAAGAGTCCCTTATTCTTTTTCTACTTCTCTTCTGGGTGTTTCTCCTTGTATAATACAGGCAGTCCTTGACTTACAACATTCATTTAGTGACTGTTCGATGTTAAAAATGGCACTGAAAAAAGTGACTTATGACCGTTTTTCACACTTAAGACCATTGCAGCATCCCCATGGTCATGTGATCAAAATTCAGACCCTTGCTACTGACTCATATTTATGACAGTTGCAATGGGCCGGGGTCATGTGATCAGCTTTTACGACATTCCGACAAGTTGTCAGTGGAAAGCTAGGTTTACTTAACAGCCATGTTACTAACTTAACAATTGCAGTGATTCACTTAACAACTGTGGCAAGGTCATCAAATGGGACAAAATTCACTTAACAACTGTGTCATTTAGCATCAGAAATGTAGGGCTCATGAAGCCAGACGTCAGGTTTTGAGCTTATATCAGTAAATATAAATATATGAGAAATATGGGAGAGCTTAGCCAATATTTTCAAAATACATTTGGGCAATACCTCAACAGGAACAATTCAGTTTACTTCTACACTATTCATTACTGAGTTTGAATTCTTTTTCTTTCTCGAGTTACTTGCTTCCTTTTTCATTCACGCCTTTACTTATTCATTTTGACACTACTAATTCTGTAAACTAGCTCTGTAAACCATTCTGCAAACTAGCTATATTTCATATTTTTTTTTGTAAACCAGCTATATTTCATTTTTCACAAAAGTTATTCTGTAAACAAGCCAGTAAAGTTTTACAGAAAAGCTTGGGGCTATCTTAATCCTGAAGCACAAATACCGAGGCTGAAGAAGAAGGAATGCAAAGAGCTATTTCATTCAGCAGGTTACCATATCCTGTAAGACAGCCTTTTTCCCCCCCAAGGAACTAGATTCTTGCCTCGTTATATTAGAAACCAATTCTGAAAGGCCCCTCACTTTCAAAAGCAACTGCATGGCAGACATCAAAAGGGACCTGATGGGGAAGGAACCCAAGCAGTTATGATGAACTATCCCCATAGCCCACATCTCCTCTCCCTCTCCTTCTCCCCAGCACATATTTATTTAGATCTATGTTTAATATTATATTTCAGTATTAAATGATCAAAGCAGCATATTTCACTAGACAAGTTAGTATTAAATGTACAGGCAAGGGAACTAGAGGTAGTCCTCAACTTAGAGCCCAAATTTTGCCTTTTTACTAAGTGTTAAGTGAGTTGCCCCCCATTTTACAACTTTTTTTTGCCAGGGTTGTTAAATGAATCACTGTAGTTAAGTGAATCAAGTGGTCATTAAGTGAATTTAGCTTTCCACATTGACTTGGCTTGTCAGAAGCCAGCTGAGAAGGTTAGAAATGGTGAGTATGTGATCCCGGGATAGTGCAACTATCATAAAGACATGCAGTTGCCAAGTGCTGGAATTTTGATCTGTTGGAAGTTAAAATCCACTCCTCTCCTAGAAAAATGAAATATTTTAAGATATATTGAAAAAGGCAGAATATTTCCCCTAAAAGAAAAGTAGACATTCAGAGAGGCAGAAACTCAGCCCTCCCTCCCCCCACCTGTTAATGGGCCCTTAAGGCCTGGGCCAGTCTATTCTACATAACAAAGGTCTACCTCCTTCAAGCAGAGTCATTTCTTTGCCCTTCATTGCATCACCCACCAAGTTTGAACCAAACTTAGCCCACCGACAATCTATAGCTATCACCTCAACCAATCGGGATACTCTTCAGCAACCAATCAGGATACTCTTCCTGTGCCCCAGGAAGTTCAAAGCCAGAGAGGGTATAAAACCCAGGGGCTCTCAGCATCTTCCCTTTTCTGCCCAGGAATCCATCCTGTTCATCAATAAACCATCTTTACAAGCGGGTTCCATGTTTCCAGTGTCTTTTTCCCCATTTGGAACTGAATCCAGAAGGACATTTCTTCCAACAGATCACAAGACATTGGGAAATGTGCTAAAGTTAATAAATAATCAGAGTTGGAAGGGACCTTATAAGTCATCTAGTCCAAACCCCCGCCCAAGCGGGAGACCCTATACCATTTCTGACAAATGGCAGTCCAACCTCTTCTTGAAAGTCTCAAGTGATGACGCTCCCACAACTTCCAAAGCCAATGGTTGATTGTTCTCACTGTCAGAAAGTTTCTCCTTATTTCTAGGTTAAATCTCTCCTTATTCAGTTTCCATCCATTATTCCTTGTCTGGCCTACAGGCACTTTAGAAAATAGCTTGACCCTTTCCTCCCTGTGGCAGCCCCTCAAATATTGGAAGACCTCTATCATGTCTCCCCTGGTCCTTCCCTTTACTAGAAAGTTTCTCCTTATTTCCAGGTTAAATCTCTCCTTATTCAGTTTCCATCCATTATTCCTTGTCTGGCCTACAGGCACTTTAGAAAATAGCTTGACCCTTTCCTCCCTGTGGCAGCCCCTCAAATATTGGAAGACCTCTATCATGTCTCCCCTGGTCCTTCCCTTTACTAGACTAGCCAAGCCCAGTTCCTGTAACTGTTCTTCATATATTTTAGCCTCCAGTCCCCTAATCATCCTGGTTGCTCTTCTCTGTACTTTTTCTAGAGTCTCAACATTTTTTTTATAATGTGGTTATATAAAAAAGATGTTGACTCTAGAAAAAGTACAGTTGTGTGAAAAAAAACTGGTCATGTCACTTTGTTCAGTGCATTTTGAATGGCCACTAAAGGCATGGTTGTAAGTTGAAGACTACCTGTATAGTACAGCCTCTAATATACCTATTATCAATAAGGTGGGAGGGGAAGAATAAACACCTCCTCAGGTAAGAAGAAAGCAAGGTGAACTAGATTAGGTTAAAGAAAAGACTTCTTCCAGAAGTCAGCAAAGCTTCACAGATCCTCTTATGCCATCTTGGGATGTGTTTGGTCTCACTGGTCTCAACGCAGCCAAGTAGAGTTTAATTCAAACTATCATTAAACCAACTTTAGTTAGCTCGCTGTGCCCAAGCCAGCCAGAGGTGGCTCAGTCTTCTAAAACAAACCTGGGCTTTATGCAATGTGTGAACCCAAACATTTAACTACGTCACTGGCCATGTAAGCAGCCCAACCTCCCTTCAGTGGCAGAACACGGTTGTGCGACTTGCTGGCAACGAAGAAAGGTGGTAGCTTTAAAAAAGCTGCTTTCGCGAAATTTGCTAAAGATTCGCCCTTGTTTGAGGAGGGTACTTGAAGGGAGGCTACTTCCGACCGCTCGCGTGCTTTTTTTATTCCCCTGAAATCCGGGTTGCACTTTTTTCTCTTTCTGCGCCCTCCCGCGCGCCGAATATAAACGCTTAGAGCGGGCGGAGAGAGAAGAGAAGGAAGAAGTCGCCGAACGCGGTTAAATCTCTCCCCTCGCCCGTAAGTTGTACTCAAGAGGGGCCCGCCGTACCTTGGCGGGAGCAAACGAGAAAAACGAGGCGGTGACCCAGCAGCTCGCTCTATGTAAGAGTGCCTGCTGGTGGGGCTTACAACCGTACCAGGATGGCCGAGTGGTTAAGGCGTTGGACTTAAGATCCAATGGACGTATGTCCGCGTGGGTTCGAACCCCACTCCTGGTAAATGGCTTTTTTGCTGCCCAGCAAAATGAAAGAGGAATGAAAGAGGAAACGGGAGAAATTCCACAGAAGACATCAGGTGAGGCGTCTGCCTTTGAACGGACGCCCGGCAGGATGTAGCCGCCATTTCAGCGAGTCCTCCTCCGCCTTCTCCCGCTGGGTGCCGCTTCTCTGCAACGATAACCGAAAGCAAAGCGAGGCTGGGTTGCACGAAAATGAGATCGCGTCATTTTCGCGGGGCTCGATGTAAAATTGTAAACATATGAACGACGACGCTTCTTTTCTCCCCCCCCCCGCCACTTCATTCCCCATTCCGTGGTGCATAGGGGTGCAGAAATCACGACTTTCAAGCGACACTATTGTACAATTTGAAGAGGGTTTGATCTGAGTTGACCAGAGGTTTATTTCGGTGATCTTCAGCTGTGTTGGACTACAGATACCATCATCCCTGGCCAGCCCAACTACCCATAATCTAAATTCACATGGAGAGCATCGGAACAGAGACGAAAGATTTTCTTACAGAATCTCCAGAATGATAAACTGCAAGCGGATTGATTTTCATTCAAACAAATAATAGGAATGTGGTTTTTTTTTGGGGGGTGGGGGTGGACATTCCTATCCCCTCCCTTTCCCTATGTTGTATCAATAAAGGAGAATATTTGTAGCTCAGAGTTGAAATGAGTGGCCCTTGGTGCTCTCTCAGCTTGCTTTGTTGCCTTGTTTCATTACCCAAACTAGGTAACATCATCAGTGTTTAGGAGATTTATCCCACATCAGAGAGGCTGACATGTTTCTCACAAAGGCCTCTTACCTCAGAAGTTTTTATGTTGGAAACACTTTACTTTGAACTCCTGGCAGAAAATAACCACAGTGGAATCTGATTGTGTGCAGATCATTATAGTGTGTTATATTGTACACATATATGCTATATCATATGTTGTTTTGTTAAAATGATAAAATGTATCATAATTATGTGGTGCATAATTAAATTTCGATTCCCATTTACTTCGGGCTACCTGTCCTTGTATCCTTACTTTCCCAATCTTTCCAGCGAAGCATGAGAAGGATAGAGGACTGAGATATAATAGAGGTGATGGTGGGGTGCGGGCTTAGCAATCATAAGCAAACAAACCTTCTTCTTCTGTAATACAGACGCCAAAAAGAAACATCAATGTATTAATTGCATTTCATGGAAGGATCCATGAAAAAAGTGAAATTTTATATAACAGTCAGGGCTACGATTACCACTACAACATTATATATATATATATAATGATATATTGCAATGTCCTACCTGTCAATGAATACTTCAGTTTCAACCATAACAATACAAGAGCACACAATAGATACAAACTCAAGGTAAACTGCACCAAACTTGACTGCAGAAAATACGACTTCAGCAACAGAGTGGTCAATGTTTGGAATACTCTACCTGACTCTGTGGTTTCTTCCCCAAACCCCAAAAACTTTAACCTTAGACTATCTACTATTGACCTCACCCCTTTCCTAAGAGGCCTGTAGGCCCGGGGCGTGCATAAGCGCACCAATTTGCCTACCATCCCTGTCCTATTGTTTCTTTTTATTTTTCTTATATGTATCCATGTATTCATAACTATGCTTATACTTATACCTGTTATCTTATATTTGCTTGACAAAATAAATAAATAAAAAAATAAGCAGCAGGTTACTTTAATAGATTTAAATGAGTCCAAGGAAGGAAAAAACACCCAACAACCTTTAGTTGAAATTTACTTTGTCTTGTTGATTTAATGCATTGCACCCATCTCTCTTTTTCTCTCTCACACACCATAATTTTATGTATTTTATTTCATGCATTTAAATATATTTTTCTGAGAAGGGGTCTAGTTTTTGCCAGGGGTCCATGGCATGGATTGATGGGTTTTATTGTGATTTACTGTCTTTCTCACTGCCTTGAGATTATGAGAAGACCATATTAAAAAATAAATAAATAAATAAGTAAATAAATGTCTTGGCCTGGCTCTCATATTAAGGATTTGATACAATATAAAGTCTGAAGTTAAAATGATACATCAGGGAAGTATGTAAACAGAATGCAGTCCAGAAATATCAATGTGATGATACATTAGTGATGATCCATCTATTACCTAATCAATTTATATTGTGAAGCCTGTCATGGAGTCTTAATTATGAATAGCAAAAGGTACAGCACAAGACAAATCCAACAGTTGGCATTTAATAATGAAGGAGATGAATTCTTAACTGAGTTATAATTTAATCACCTTTATTTCGCCCTGTGGGTGAAGATTAGTCTGACATTTCATGTGGGCTGTGGCTAAACAATAGTGAGCCATTCTGTATATTAATTCCAGAAATAATGAAATAAATAAAATTTATTTTTTAGAGCAATGTTTGGAGAATTCTGGGAGTTGAAGTCCACACACTGAACATTCTCTAAATACTGAACTAGATAAAAGCAAATTTCCTTTAAAAAAGGAGATTTGGGCAAGTATAGCTTTACACTGTAGCTGACTTTGTAAACCGCTTAGAGAGGATTGTAAAAGCACTGTGAAGCAGTACATAAGTCTTAAGTGCTATTGCTATTTCTACATATAATATAAACATATACATAGTATTTAAATATTTAAATATATAGTATTTAACCAGATACATGATTTGGCTTCTTTCTTCTCAAAGATATACCCCAATGGTAATACTGAGAACAGAGCAGTCTGTACCATTTAGTACCATTTACTATAAACATTTGACAGTTTTAGAAACAGATTCAGCATTTAAGTAGTATTTGTTCCAGGGTGAAATGTATGGCTTCAGCAAATAAAGAAAAAAAATCTCTTTAGAAGTGTGGCCCCTAGTGGCCCTTTGTGGTTATGACAACTTCACGAATGCTTTGAGAATCAAGGATTTGCGATTTGGGCAAAATGTCCATGAACTAACCAGGATGAATTGAAAGTTTATACTGGTACATACATTGAAGTGCTTCAGAATTGTTCATCACAACAGTATAGTACAAAAGGCAAATTTTTGTTTGGAAGGAGAAATAGAAGAATTTGAGATGTACAGCAAATTTTCTCATTTTGCTTGAAACCCACTGCAATTTTCTTAACAGGTAGTCCTCAATTTACAATCACAATTGAGCCCAAAATTTCTGTTGCTAAGGGAGAATTTGTTAAGTGAGATTTGCCCTGTTTTATGACTTTTTTGCCACAGTTGTTAAGCGACTCATTGCCCTTGTTAAATTAATAACACAGTTGTTAAGTAAAACTGCCTTCCCCACAGATTTTGCTTGTCAGAAGGTTGCAAAAAGTTATCACATGACCCTGGGACGCTGCAACTGTCATAAATATGAGCCAGTTGCCAAGCATCTGAATTTTGATCACATGATCATGGGGAAGCTATAATGGTGGTAAGTGTAAAAACCGGTCATAAGTCACTTTTTCAGAGATGTCTATGGAGATTCTCAGTCATCCAAGTCATGGCTGTCTCTTTTTTTTTTTTGGATTTCCATTCCCCACCATCCAGTCAGATGACTAAATAAACACTTGTAAGTTGAGGACTACCTGTATAGGTGTCATTTACATTCCAGTGAGGCTTTCCTTTCCAGAGACATAGCTTTATTTTCCCAGATTCTATCTTAATTAGAATGAGGCTTCTCCCACCTCACAGCCTTCAGGGGATTGCTAGAGTATCCCTGTGGCCAGTTTTTATTTATTTATTTGTGTCCAGATCCAACCTTAAACTACCAAAACGAGGACACCTTTTTGGCTTTATCGTTGGCCAGAAACAAACCACTTTCAGCAGATACTTCTGTAGTAATTCACAGTCCAACAAGTGGGCCAGACTCTGCGTCTCTCCACTTTTACACAGTGTGTTATTATTCTCCAGCAACCTCCGCTTAGGCATTCTCATCCTCAACAATGTCCTTCTAGTAACAGAGGGGCGATCAGATCCCTCAGCCATGTCAGTTATAAAGGCAGATGGATTGCCAAAGCACTCAAATTTTGTTCACAAGACTGCAAGGGCACTGCAGCAATTTTACTTTGGCTAAAATTTGTAAATTCATTCAGTGCCATTGTAATTTCAAATGGTCACTGAAAGAATTGCCACAAGTTGAGGATTACCTGTATCTATTTTGTTGGAAGATATTGTATGTTCTTACACAGCTCCTCTTGTGGGAGATTGTTTACTACTTTGGTAGTGAAGCACTTGGTTAGCGTGGGTTATTTTTTTGACAGATTTGTATTTCTGATTTGCCATCATCTCCTCTGCTGACAAGGATATCCAGGAAGGGTAGCATGTTGTTTTCTTTCTTTCTTTGTGAATTTTAGTGCTTTGAAGTTGTAGTTGATGCGGATAGTTCTCGGCTTATAACCATTGGTTTAGTGACTGTCTGAAGTTGAAAAAAATGACTTACGACCATTTTTCACATTATGACTTTTGCAGCATTCCCCACAGTCATGTGATCAACATTTGGTTGCTTGGCAATTGACATATATTTATGACAATTGCATTACTCCAGGGTCATGTGATCACCATTGGAAACTTCCCAGCTGGCTTCTGACAAGTCAAGCCAATGGGAGAAACCAGTTTCACTTAACGACTGCATGATTCACTTAACAAGGTCATTTGTTTAATAACAGTGGCAAAAAAGTTTTAAAATGAGGCACAACTCACTTAACAACTGTCCCATTTTGAGCTTGATGAATCTTCTCCAATTGCTTTTCTATTATGATGAAGGTATCATCTACATACTGGGTCCATACTTTTGGTTGTAGGTATGAGAGTGTGGTAGTTTCTAGACGCTGCACCATGGTCTGTGTTATGAATTGTGAGAATTGTGATTCCATGGGTGTTCATCTGATTTATTGATACATTTGTCTATCAAACTGAAAATAGTAAGACAGTGGTTGATGAGGTCCATGATTCTTGGTATTTCAATCATAAATGCATTTGGTAAGGTCAGATATGTATCCTGCATGGATTCTTTTATTAGTTCTTTATCTATGGAAGTGAAGACTTCTGTGACATCAAATGAAACTATAATTTCATCTTCTATTTTTAAGACTTTGATTTAATAGAGGTACTGTACTGAGTTGTTGTAATAGTATGTGTGAAAGACCCTGGGGGATGGGGTAAAACATACTGCCTAGGAAAGATCAGATAGTGGGGTGACGGGGCTGGGAGTGAGCCTGCAGCTGCATAACAAGCCAAAAAAAAAAATCCAGAAAGGATCCCCTCTTATCTTATGGTTGAGAAAAGAGATGGCTGGATATTTATACAGTATTTTCAAACCTGCAAGATTCTACAGGTAGTCCTCAACTGAAAAGGAGGAGATTCCTATGTAATATCGTCACCTATGTAATATCATCACCTATGTAATATCGTCAAACTAAGTTAGGTAACCAATGTTATTCCTAACAGTGGGGAATGGAAGGATTTATACTCCTTGCAGAGATGAAGAAGCCTCTTGGATGGAGAAGCAAAAACGTCTTCAAAGAGAAACCAGAAAGTCCAGTTGCCTCTTGAAAAAGCACCTTTGGGACTTTTCCCTGGACGTTAGACTTCCCAATCTTGCCTACAAGACCTGGGATTTCTTAGTGGTCTCCCGTCCAAGGGCTGGTCAGGCTCATCTTTTCTTGGTTTTTAGTTTTCCAGAGTCATCTATCTGTGTGTGTGTGAGGGAGGGAGGGAGAGAGAGAGAGGGAGTCTTTGTGTCTGTGTGTAGCTTTCCTTCCTGGCAGGGCTTGTGTGTGTCTGTGTGTGTGAGAGAGAGAGAGGGAAAGGGAGGCTCTGTGTCTGTGTGTAGCTTTCCCTCCTGGCAGGGCTTGTGTGTGTGTGTGTGTGTGTGTGTGTGTGTGTGTGTGTGTGTATGTATATGTATATGTATATGTATATGTATGTATGTATATATGTATATGTATATGGTGTTCGGCTTGGTTCGGGTATTTTCCCACGTCATTGTAGTTCTTTTAAAGTTGTAGCAACGTTTCAGCAGAATCTCATCTGCCATCATCAGGCTTCTGTATTGTGTCCGTCTGTGGGTCAGACTTTTACAGTGGTTTCAGATTTAAATTTGGGGCAGCCTATTGCTGTGCCAGAATGGTTTTTTCTTCATCCTGATTGGTTGGGAGTCTTGGTCTGTGTTTATTGGTCTCGGAGTTGCTGTGTTCTGCTTGATGGGTGTCTCTGATATCTTCTGTCTGTTTTTGGCTCTTTTTGTATCTTGATTGGCTGGCAGCATTGTGTTACTTTAATGGAGGCCTTTAGTGCAGCTTGGCTCGGGTAAATGGACGGCTATCATTAGTTAGGAAGCTGGGTTTCATCTGGGTGCCTGGTTGGGGTGTGTTTGAGCTGGAGGTATCAGAGGGGATCTGTTTGTGCCCAGGTGTTTGCCTGGCTTGTGGTGTGGAGATTTTTTGTTTGTGAGTGCAGGCTTCCAAATGATTGACAGCCTGGTGGAATCATCTCTTCTGTTCATGCTTTCTGGTCTTTTTCAATCTCTATGGCTTCTCTGATGACTCTGTGGCTAGGGTTTTCCATAGTGGCCAGGGTTTTGGTGCCATTGAAGTTGATGCTATGACCTGTAGCTTCCATGTGTTGGACTAGTGAGGAAGTGTGTTCCAGCTTTTTGACTGCATTTTGTGTTCATCCAGGCGGTACTTATTCTTCTATATATATAATTTCTTAAGTTTTCACGGGTACTACATGTATGGTATTCAACTTGTTCGGGTATTTTCCCATGTAATTATAGTTGTGCTTTTAAAGTTGTAGCAATGTTTCGGCAGAATCTCATCTGCCATCATCAGGCTTCTGTATTGTGTTCGCCTGTGAGTCAGACTTTTACAGTTACAGTACACTTTTACAACTGTAAAAGTCTGACTCACAGAGGAACACAATACAGAAGCCTGTATTGTACAGAAGCCAGATGAGATTCTGCCGAAATTCTTGCTATAACTTTAAAAGCACAACTATAATGACGTGGGAAAATACCCGAACAAAGCTGAATACCATACATAAATATATGTGTGTGTGTGAGAGAGAGAGAGAGAGAGAGAATCTCTGAGTCTCTGTGTGTGTGTGTGTGAGAGAGAGAGAGAGAGAGAGAGAGAAAGAGAGAGAGACGAAGGGAGAGGGAGGGAAAGGGAGGGAGGGAGGGAAAGGGAGGGAGGGAAGGAGAGGGAGAGAGGGAGAGAGAAGGAGGGAGAGGGAGGGAGAGAGTGAGAGTGTGTGTATTGCTTTCCCTCCTGGTAGGGCTTGATGACGTCGACTTCGGACCAGCAGCAGCACCTTCGGCAAAGGAAAAGGCCAGCGGCCCGGGTGATTGACAAGGCAAGCGGTCACGTGGCTCCTGTCACGCCACCTCCCTCCGCCGGAGAGAGGTTCTGCTCTACCAGGGCGGGTGAGCGAAGGGATAATAAGAGCGCGGCCGCGCAGAAGGAAACTTCCCAGCGCAGCGGAAAGTTCGCCGAAAGAGTTCAATGCCCGGAGTGCGGGCGGAGGTTCTTCGCCTCCGTCAGTTACACACGCCTCCCTTTCCCTTGGCAGCAGAGGCAGCCGGGGCCGAAGCCGAGATAACTTTTCGCGGAGTTCCCCCCGTCCCTCCGCTTCCCTTTCCTTGCCCAGCTCTACTCTCACCTAATAACAAAGGAGGAGTCCCGGGGAAAGGCCGGGACGAGCCGAGGGACCGCCCCGTCGCCACCGCCCCCTTCTTCTAAAGTTGAGCTTGCCCGGCTGGTGAGAGAGAAAGGCGCTTCCCTCCCTCCTTCCTTCCTTCCCTCCTTAGCAGCCGGTGGAAGCGGAGCGGCCAAAGGGTTCTCGGGGCTGCAAACGAAAGAGCAGCCGAGCGCGTCGGGCGAAAGTTGGCTTTGCTTTTTAGCGACTTGTTTAAGAAGCTGCGGCGGGGGCGGTTTGCCTGAGGCGGTTGCTTCTCCGGGGAGGGGAGCGCTTTGGGTTTCTTTGGGACGGTTCGTGGGGAAGCCGCAGCAAAACCGCCACGGAGGATCGACCGTCCGGCGCACTTCAAAGTCTCTGCCGCCTCCTCCTCCTCCCCTCACCCTCCCGCAGGTAAGCTGGTAAATAATTGACGGTGAAGGGAAAGGAGAACAAAAAATAAAAGCAATGCGATTCCTCCAGGCGGAGGGCTGGGAGGACAAAAGGGCACCCGAAGAATCCAGTGCTCTCTTCCCGACTTCTCTCCCGCCGTCGTTACGGTAATTGATTCTCGGTTTGGGGCAATTTCGTTGAGGAATTGCTACCGGGGGTGAGTTATCTTCGCTTAGAGTAAAGCCAGAGGTTGGAGGATTTCGCTGCCAAGTGACAACTTTTGTGGAAAAGTTTTGCTCCACGTGGGAACGGCACTTTTATTATTAATTTGGCTTACTGAGTCGGTTCCAGCGCTCCTTTTAAGAACTTCTCTGACTCTTTTGATTGTTTGGAATTTCTTCCCCCACCCCTCCTCACCCTGGCTTCCTTGCAGCAAATGAAAGAGGGGAGATCTTTAGGTTGTTTGTTATCTTTGAGAAGGAACCTTTTGGATGCACGCAACTAAACAATGTAACTCATCAAAAGGCCCCCTTCCCTTTGGCATAAAGTTTAGCGATCTAACTTCCTGCTGATACATGTTTTATTTAGAATGATCTAGGGAACTCTTCCATTTGAGGACATTTTCTGGGATTTTTTTACCTACCCGGAGTATTGGGGATGGATGTTGGAGACTGACTACCAAATGCAACCTGTAAAACTCCGGGCAGCCGCTAGTCAGCACTAAATAATCTCTTTGCTGCCACCAAGTCATGCCCAGATTTTTGTCGCCTTAAAAAAAAATGCAAATAGCTTTCATTGGGTTGTGTTTTATGCTAGATAAAGTTAGTTGTGTTTTATGCTAGATAAAGTTAGTTGATCCAAGTTTAACTCCTGCTGACTTTATGGATCTCTTTAAAGTGTTTTTTTTTTGAAAGCTGGGGAGAGGTGACCTCTATTAACCTCTTGATACATAGTACATTTCTGCAAATCGATTTCTTGTCCCACTAACTTTTAGATTTCTTGGCATGTGAAAACTACTCTGAAATATTTATCAGGTCTCACAATAACAGCATTTGCATGCATTGGGGGTGGGGGAAGGGATAGGTAACAGTCCTGAGGCTTAACCTTAGCTATGTCATTGATATTTCCTGAATTGCTTTAATATATTAGGAAGTGCTGCTTCTGTTTGTGATCAAGTTGTATTGCAGCCTTCCCCAAGATTTCTCCAGAATTTCCTCCAGATTTTTTTGACTTCAGTTCCCAAAATTCTGGAGCACACCAGATTGGGGAAGGCACTGTAAAGTGAGTGAAGAAAACAGCTGTTGCTTTCACTTGAAGCGGAAAGTAATTGCAATCCTCTTTATCATCCATCTTAGTCCACCTCCTTCCTGATGCATATCTGGAGGTTTTTTGGGGGGATAGTCACTGGTTATTTTAAGGAAGAATAGGATGACCTAATCTTTGTTGCTGTTTTCTAATTTAAAATCCTTGCAAGTTCTGCTTGCAAGTAGGCTGGAACCTGTGTAGGCATTAACTTGCTTGCTGAAGTGGGCTTCTGTTTGAGGGGAAGGCAAAATAATAATTTGAGTAGGAGTTTGGCTCTGTTGCTAATTTTGAGGGGAGGACACTTTAAAATACTTTCTGGAAGAAAGTCACAGTGATACATTTGAATGAGCAACTGGAGTATCCATTACATGCTGTGTGCTTGTAGAAGAAAGAGTGTGTGCACGCACAGGTTGCTTGCAGAACTGGAAAGGGCTGAAAAGTAAATTGGATGGAAACCAAGTTCTGTGCTATGTGCAAAATCTGATTGGTAGCGGAAATGATCATGAGCTGAATAAAAGTCTAAATAAAATTTCCCTATCTTAAACATTATTTTCATATCTTACTATTTGATCTGTTTGCTGTTTCCCATTGTAGTTATATGCTTATATTAGTAGAGATCTCCTGATTCATGTTTTTATTCCTAGTATGACTTAAATTACCCCCAGAAATTCTCCACTCTATTCCCAGCCCCACTGAACTTTACAAGGTGTAGTTGTATAAACATGTGGTGTAGAATCGATTCTGAGCCCTTGCAGAAAAGTATTAATCATGCATTGTGCCTTTGCTAGTGTATATAACTCCTATTTTATAGAGTTTAATAAATAAATGAACAAATGTAGGGTTGATAACTAGTGTTTAGTTAACTAATATCCCCCAAAATAATCTTGCAAGAGTTATCCAAACTCCTCCAGACAGACTTTGGGATAGAGAGCAAAGTGCTTTCTTTGCAACATTTTGTTAGTAAGGAATCAATCCTGCCACTCTAGACAGTTTTCTGGTCTATAGACATACAGTGCTAGTGATAAGAAAAAGTGCAAGGTTGCACGTTTGTCTATACTTTTATAGAATTATCCACTGGACTCCATTCAGAGAAATAATTGTGTACAAATACACTCTATATGTTGCATTAGAATGTATATGGAATACAGTAAATACGGTACGTAGTTCCAAAATAAGTATATTTATGTTTTTTGCATGTGTGTTTACATTTCAGATATTAATTTCATAACAGCCAAGAGTGTGAGTTCAGCATGCAGAGATTTTAAATAATTCTATATCGTGATTTTGAACTGGGAGAAAAAAGGATGGCCAAAGTTTTGGACATTGATAAAGAATCTGAGGGAGGTAACAATGAATTTAGCAACATCATTAAATCCAGATCTGGTAAGTTTCACTTGCAAGTATTTTTTTCCTAGGAACATTCCACTGTAAAAACAAAGGAAGTGCTATTTATTTGACTGGAATTGAAGGGCCAGAATGCATGTTATGTACAAGTGCATGATGTCCCTCTAAACAGGAAAAACTTGTTTAAGAAGGGTGTGATTCGAACAGAGGAACAGAATTGCAGGGCAGAGCCTTTTAACTCTTTTTTTGTCCTCTGTCTTTTTGCCATTATCCTAATTTCTGCTGCTCTTTTTCACTCCCTTCCAAACAGTGTCCCATATTTGCAGTAGAAGAATGTGTATTATACAGGGCTGTGAGATAAATTTCAGTGCTTCAACTGACTTCCAATTCTTCAACTTTTTCCAGCCTGTGGTTTTAACAACAAAAGGGACATGTTACTGCATAATGTGGAGTTTTTCCTTCTCGTTCCTTTCTGATTCATCTGCTTGTCAAAACTTTTGTTAGGGACTTGAATCCCTGCTTCAGTTTGATAAACCACTTGAGGCAATTGTAATGTAATAATAATAATTACAGGCCTCTGCTTTTCTGTGGTTCAAGTCAAGTCTGTTTATTTAATCTCCTCTCTACTCCATATTCCAATTGCACTGGGTTTTATAAAGTGCCATATGTCCAATGTTGTCTTTATAGAATTATCTAGCAGCTTTTGCTGTTTGCGACTTGGAAAATGTACCGTGTGCACTATTTAATACGTTTAAATATACTAATGAGAGTAAAGGCTCTGTAAATCTGCAGGGGCAATTTCATGGCTCTCAGCATATTGCCTTATTTGAGAAATGTAGCAGTGAGTGGGGAGGAAGGTTTTGTGTACATTTTGGATGTGGGGGTTTCTTGCTAAAGGTTTCTCAACTATGTTAACAAGGTGGAATTGCTTAAATTAAAAGAGCTCAGGTGTAAACTTGCACCATGCAAGGATCAGCCTACCATAACTGGCGTGCATTAATGCAGACAATGTGGTTTTTGATAAAATGTTTTTTTGATTTTTGAAAAGTAATTCTACTGGGTAGGTTTTCTGGGAATATCCTCTCCCTATAACCTAGGCATTAAAAACCTAGGCATTATTTTTCAGATCTTTGTAATGGTATAGTTGGGTTAAAATCCAGTAAGACGTTAGTACAAAGACCTCTTATTGTTTGAAATGGTTTTACTACCAAGTAGATGTGTGTAAAGTTCTCTCACTTCAATTGATTTAACCAGAAAGGAAGTGTTAAATTCTGTTTACAAAAATCAAAGTAAGTTTGTCTATCTTATTTATTTATAAAAATTATATTCTGTATCTTGCCATCAGTGACTCTGTCAACCTTTGTGGATTGTCCTCAGTCTATTTATCAGTTTATGTACCTGAGACATGAACTGAACCTTCAGGAAAATTTCTTAGGAAGCGCAGTAGCTGATGAGTTTAGAATGCTGGGCTGACAATTACCAGACTCATGTTTGAGACCCAGTTGCTGCTGCAGGATGGGATGAGCTCCTACCACATGCTCCAGTTCCTGCCAAACCAGCAGTTTAAAAGAGGGCGACCAGGTGTAGATACATGAATACCACTTTGGTGGCCGTTTATGCGGATGTGAAAGTAGTCTCCATTGCCACCGTTCCCCCAAGCAATGGTGACATCACCGTTCAATACGTTCAATCCAGAAGCACTTTGGTGCTCCTGACTGTATAGTAGAAGAATTCCTTGATGGAAAAGTCCATAGTTTATAGTATATTGGGCAACAAGTTAAACACCTGTTGTCAAAATAGACATTTATATATTTGACCTTTATTCCACCTTCTTGTGCCAAAAAGTGTATTGAAAAGAGAAAGGGCTAAAAGTAAGAAATAGGTATGGGAATTTTTACATAGAAATAAATGTGTTCAGTATTCAACATTGTTATAAAGAAGTGATTCAGTGTCTAATTTTTACTGTAATAATTCTCTTTGGCAAATTTCATGTAAAAAACTGGCTGATTTAATAAAAATATATATTTTTTCTAAGTTGTATATTTATGCTAACTTTTCTGAAGACTCAAATGCGCACATTTCAGCTCTCAGAATTCTCAGTGGCTAGGGAATTCAGGCAGTTACGATCTGCACATCTGCAGAGTGTCTACATTGGGTGACCTCAGCAATCATTTTCAGCCTGGCATTTTCATATATACTGTTTTCATAATTCCAGTGGGAATTTCAATGAAGTATATCTGGAGAAGACAACAAATTAGTGGATCATGTTGAAAAATTGCAGAGTAATTGTATCTGTTAACTTGAATAATTGATAACAGCAAAACTTCCTGTTGTCATAGTAGTGATCCCTAGAACTAATTCGGGCCTCCAGCAAATATTTAACTAGAGGTGGCTCAGCAGAGAATATTTCTAAAACCAGGCTAGGTTATGGATCCAGCTAGGCCGGTATTGTCTGTTCTGCTTTCAACAGCTCTCCAGATTGTTGGTTCTCCTTTTAACTGATCTCTGACTTTTTAAATTGGATACATCGTGAATCAAGCAGACAATTTTGGGGGGAGCAGAATGGTAGCTCTGCCATAAAACTAATGTTGCTCACCAAAAGAAATACTGGCTTGAAATCAAATATGTATAACAATAAAAAGTCCTTTCTCTTCTGCAGAGCAGTCTTATCAAATACAGATGGTCCCTTGACTTTTATAAATGACTTTTTTAGGAATGCAGGGGCTGAAGTGGGAGAAGGAGCCAAGAAAACTGCAGAGTGAAAATGATTTTCTTCTCTGTTTTGGGAGCCAAATCATGATATTTACAATTAGTATTTTTCAAGCAGAACCTAAACAATAACAATCTCTTTGAAATCTCAGTATTACGACTTAGTGACATCACCAACAATCAAATGTACTTCTGGTATGTATTTTGCTATAATTCTGGTGTATTTTGGTACAGCTACATAACTGGGCTACAAAAATCCAGGTAGCTATAGGGTGGCATCACTGAAGAAGAGTTTTCTGTTCCTTTTGACTGCTGTTTTGTGATTGTTTGTTCTAGGAGCTATAGTGTCCCAATAGATAATTGAAATTCCAGTCACTAGACACTGAATTATCACCCTTCTGACCATCTTTGAAATATATTGAACATTCTTGAGCGTATAGCAGAGTCTGATTCATTTCTTCTGAGAGGAGGACAAAGGAATATAATTGGGCAATCATCATATTTGGTTAATGAAGACATTATAGTACTTTTTTGAATAAAGTCTTCACAGAATGAAAACCATCAGACTCTGAAATAGTTTTTACAGTTAACTTTTCTTCTTGTAGCTATTATTGATAATATTAGGCAGAGGTGTTCTTGGTCAGACAAAAGGCAGATCAAGGAATTGCTAGCTGTCTTAAGTGGCATCTAATCAAAAAGAAAATGGTTTTCTCTCATTTTGCTTAGCTTGCATTCCACTGCAGACTCTCTGCTAGACTATGATGTCTTGATAATGAATTTTTACATGAAAGAACCAATTAATTCTGAACAACAGCATACCACACAATACTGCATCTTTGGTCTCCCCCTACATCTGTGAAATTCCCCAGAATGCTCAAGCTAACAAGGCATTGTTGAGAATTCTGGAGGTGGAAACACACACATCTGAAGTATGCCATGGTGAGTGAAGGCTACCATTTTGCCTCAGTGCCAGAAAAGAGGAAGTGGCCCAATCCAAGGTCAAAGAAGAAATCTTTAAGCCAGTATATTCATGTCAGAACCTCCTTCAATAATAAACAGCACAAATGTTTATAATTCTTGCATCACAGGCTTGCGTCATGCTCATAAACTAATAGTATGCCTTTCCTTTTTAAATACAATTTATTTTTTATGTTTTGGTTGAATACATCAGTTAAGAACATTTCATATTTCCTAGAATTAAGCCCTGAATAGTAACAGAAAAGTATTCTGTGCTAATAATAATTTATGATTCATTAGTTCTTTTTATCTGTTCCTCCTTCCTCTGTCTACTCTTAGTTATACATTATATTAACACTCCTTTTTTACTTTAAGGACAATTCTGATAGGATAGATTGCATTTTTTATATGTAGTGTTTCTCATACATTTGACCTTTCTGAACAAGACATACTTTTGGCAACTGCATGCCTAGGACTGGGAATTTATGCAGTGTTAGCCGTGTCAAATGGCAATTGATTGCATATTGCTTGGATTCTTTGTAATAGAATTTCAGAAGAGCCTGCAGACAATTTATCAGTCAGTTGTGTAGAGTATAATCAAACCTCTTTATTTCAGACTGTCATTTCGCCTACATGCTGTTTGTATGTTATAATGGTCAGTTGGGATGACCTTGGGAGACGGGGAAGAGATGCTGCCTAGGGAACAATCAGAGGAGAGAGGCCTTAGCTGTTTACTGGGCAGGGGAAAAAAACTTCAAAAAGAAATGTCCCTAAACTATCAGATTATAAAAGAGACAGCAGGTGATTTGTATTACTAAACTTGCAAGATTCTGTCAATCTATAGCAGGGGTGTCAAACTCATGGGCCAGATGCATCACGTGCTGGACCCACCCCCGCCCAATTTAGTGAAGGGGGAGAAATCCTGATACATCACATGATGCCGCTGTGACACCACCAGTTTCACACCCTCCATCTATAACCTTTCTATAAAATGAAGTTATGTTGATCTAACTGTGTTGCCTGTCTGTTCTACTGGGAGGGCTAACATCGGTCTAAGTTGGATCTATAATATTTGGAGTGGATGGATAGGTCGTATGGGAAGGAGAAATGAAACTTTTCTATGTAAAATCTCCTTTCAGTCAAGCTTGACTTTAGGTGTCTTCAGAACATATCCACGAAACTCTCCTAGCAACAATAAAGAAAGAATTTGTCACTGTCATCTGTTGGTATAATTTGGGGTTTTTATTTCTTATTTTTTTATGTATTGCCTGTAGAAATAGAGGGCCTCATATCCAGATCCTAACCCAACTCTGTTTAGGTTTTTAACACAGTCAAGATATACCTGAGTTAATAGGCTTGCTGTATCAGGCTCTTGCTGTGTAAAAGCTATTGACTACCCCCCCCAAAAAATCCCAAAACAAATGTTCTAGGTCTGGCCCAGGAAACTGAGGAAAGTTCTGCTCTAAAATGATCAAGTAATTGCTTAATCTAACATTGGGTTTGATTTCTGTGCTCTTCTTTTTCTTTAACACATGTACAGGATGCCCATATTGGACTGGATTCTCACATGGTACAAACCTATTGAATAATTTGTTTAGGCTCGTCATGTGTGAAACCTGATAATTGTGATTAATAAGCCACAGTTAAATAAACCACAGAATAAATTGATAGGCGAACCTATAAATGTCCCTATATTTGTACTTTTCATATTTTAATCTTTGGGCTTCTGAACCTATTTAAAACATATACTGTATATTGGAATTAAGATAGGAAATGTTTCCTTCATCTCATCCTCAGTAATTGAATGTTGGAATGAAATGGCAGAAACCATTGGATTAATGTAGACATATGTCGTCATTTTAAACAACTGCTCCCAAGTGATATTTAGCTAAGAAATTGGGTCCTTGGGCTAATGCTGTGGGGCATAAATATGTTTGTTGACATTTCCTGATGACATTGCTAGACTCTCTACCATGCCTGACTTTTTAAAAACATGATTTTAACTAAACAGAGTTGGAAATCTGCCTGCTGCAAAGCAAGCCGCATGATTTTTATCTGCAAAAAAAGCCAAAGGGTGACAAATAAGCTTTCTCAGAGATTAAAAAGGGTGATGATGTTCTGGTAGTTCAGTGCTTAGTTTAGAAGCCCTACTTAAGAGGGAGCATCAGGAGAGCATGTCATGCAACATTGTGTATTTTTTCAGTTGAACCAAACTAGTCTGCTGTAAATAGGATTCACATACCATTCAAAGTTATGGTTTGTTTGGTAGATCACAGTTGTCTAGATTCAGATAACACCCTACACAAACAAATCCCATTAAGGATTAGGTCCACATGTGTCTTTCTATGACAGTTCCCTGTTATAGCTTTGCTTTGAAACTTCTAATCCTCGCTTCCTTCTCAGATAAGTCAACCATAAACATTTGCCTTTGGGGTGCTGCTTCATTTTGTCATTGGTGTTTTTACATTGAAGTCTGTGTTGTCCGTTAAAGTGCCTATGTATAATTCTTCTCTCAAAATGGACAATTGGTTAGTAATGTTTACTTTTGTGAATTTTGCCCCAGTTTGATTATGTAGACTTAAAAAATTGCCTGCTACAGTGTTGTTTACTGTGTGCCCCCCCCCCCCCCAGCCAGTAACTTTCTTGCTGAGTTGTAGGATGCATGGAAAGCATTATTGAAAGAAAGAATGCTGAATACCTTCCATGTTATTATTTTCTCAGACTTGGTGAGTGTAATGTTAGATATTGCTTTGATGATTACATTAAAAACAAGACTTCTTTGTTCATGAGCAGGAAAAGTGAGTCAAATGAGAACTTTTAGAATTCAAGCATAAACATTAAGGCACTTTTATTTTTTTAATTTTTTTTAAATTGGTCATTTATTTAATTTTCTTTTACAATATCAGGTAGCTGCATTAAGATAATTCCAAGATACATAAAAAGCAGAAGAGTTCTTTTGGTTATTATTATTGAAATGTGTTGTTAATGAGGAGAGAAATTGCTTGACACCATTGCAGAAAAAAAGGCAAGAAAAATAAGTAAAAACCATTGAGATAAGTAATAGCTTGATACAGCAAACATATAATGCGGCAAGAAACAAGCACAGATACTATCAATGAACTTCAGCTTTTGGGAACATTATGTCAACAAGTACATGACGAAATAAATAACATGTGATATGTGGAATATGAGGGAAAGGGCAATGGATGCATAGATTTCATTTTTGAAATGGTTTCTTTCTTATACCTTGGGATAAGGCAGGAGTGGGCAACTGTGGCTCCTTACAACCTGTGGACTTCAACTCCCAGAATTCTGAGCCAGCCATGGTTCATGAGATAAGGTGTTTTTTTGTAATAGAAAAATGGCTCCTATGGTATTTAAATCTTCATGGTCTTAAAACTGCTTTACTTCATACAGAATAATTAGACATAGGAGGAGGTTTTTTGTATAGAGAAACAATGTAAAGGCTGCATATTTCAGAAAATAACTTTGCACTGACAACAGCAAGTTTTTGGTTTGAAGTGGGATTGTGCATTCAGCTTGTTTATCTCTTTTATCATGTTCTTTGCATGCTTGGGAATGTACTTGCTTTAGAATCTACATTTTTGTTTATTTATGAATGCAAGAATGTTTGGTTTAAGCCCTGTCTTCTAATTGGGATACAAAACCAGAATTGTTTCAAATTGTGTATACTTGTAACTCTGTGATAGTTACATTGTAACTTTTTAAAAAGGCTTTCATTTATTAAGCTAAGACCACTTTATTTATTGGATAAGAATCCTTGAACCAGATGGTATCTATCATACTGTAGTATTCTATGCATTTTTTTTTTTTGCGTTTGTGGTGGGAAAATATGGAATCTATGGATAGAAGATTGCAGAAATGAACAAATAAAAAAAATGTTTAGGAAAGGAAATTCTATTATGTTTTCCTCTCCTTTGCATAAAACATCCCAGTTTCAGTCATATTTGTATTCAGGCTTTTGAAATGGCATTATCCTTACTCAGCAGTTATTCTTCAAAGCAATTAAGCACTTACAGATAAGCCACTCTATTCATTCATCAGAGCTATGCTTGTTTTTGTATCAATTCATTTTTAATACTTCCATCTCCTATATGGAAAAGAAGATTCTGAAATATAAATTTCTCATGAAGGGCCTGATATCATTGCAGTAAAGAATGGAGGACCAGAAAGCAATAAAGCTTGTCCCTCAGTCAAAATCCTTATGGTTGAATGGTTTATCTGCCTCAGAGTGTGGTAGTCCACTTCATAGTCACATATCTGCCTTTAAAAAAAAACTTCCTGAATGATCCTGAGGTAGCTCCAGGAGTGGGATTCAAATTTTTTAACAACTGGTTCTGTGGGTATGGCTTAGTGGGTGTGGCTTGGTCATGTGACTGGGCAGGTGGGCAAGGCTTGGTGATCATGGGTGAGTCACCAAAATAACCCAGATGACTAAATGACCTCTGAGGTCCCTTCCAGCCCTGGATTGCTGTGCTGTTTCAAAGCATCTCTGAAGCTGCGTCTAGTGCCAGGGTTTGTGGTCCTTTCTTCCTCTCCTTTCTCTCTCTCTCCCTTCTTCCGTCTATACATCCCTCCCTCCCACCCTTCATCCATATCTCTTTCACTTTCCCTTCCCTTCTTTCTTTCTCCCCTCCCTCCCTCTTTCTTTCTTTCTTTCTTTCTTTCTTTCTTTCTTTCTTTCTTTCTTTCTTTCTTTCTTTCTTTCTCTCTCTCTCTCTCTCTCTCTCTCTCTCTTTCTTTCTTTCTTTCTTTCTTTCTTTCTTTCTTTCTTTCTTTCTTTCTTTCTTTCTTTCTTTCTTTCTTTCTTTCTTTCTTTCTCCCTTTCTCCCTTTCTTTCTTTCTCCCTTTCTTTCTTTCTCCCTTTCTTCACTTCCCTTCCTTTCTTTCTCTTCCTTTCTTCCTTCTTTTCTTTCTTCCTTGAATGCTTACTTTCTCCCTTGAAGGCTCCCTGGAGCCTCCTGGCAGCCAAAACGGGGCATGAGGGGGAGGCGCCAGACCCTCCCATGCCCCATTTTGGGCCTAGAAAGCCACCCTGGAGCTTCCTGGCAGCCAAAATGGGGTGCGAGGGGGTGGCCCTGCACCCCCCTGTGCCCCATTTTTGCTGCCAGGAGGCCTCCTTACACTTACCTGGGAGCCAGACGGGCCTCGTGGGAACTCCTGGGAGAGGCAGGGTAGGGTTGGAGGGGCCACCTGGTCGTCGGAACTACCAGTTTGTCGAACTGGATATACAATTAACATACGGTTCACCCGAACCAGTGGTGGTATTCGACCGGTTCTGACCAGTTCTGGAGAGCTGGTAGCGGCGATGAGCAGCAGAGACAGAACCGGTTCTCTCCGCTACTCTGTGTTTGGCCCACCTGCCTGCCCGGGCTCCCATACTCACTTTTATGGCCAGAATTCAAAGTGCAGCTGCTTTGCGTGGCACAGAATAGCGCCACGCGGTAGCTGCTGCGGCGACCAGCATCGTGCAGGCTTGCAGGAGGCAAGTTAGAATGCCTCTGCGCCTGCGCAAAGTGCGCGTTTGGCACGCGCGTGCACACAAAGTGTGCCCACCAAGCCGCCCACCAAACCGGTGGCAACTTTATTTGAATACCACCACTGACCCGAACCGGCTGAATCCCACCCTTGGGTAGCTCCCTGGACAATGTATTGTACTATTCTTACTTTGTTAGCAGCAGGTGGGTAATGGATATTTGATACAGCACTCTGTGCTTTTGTTCAGATTTTTGGAAGCACAGAATTAAAGAACATTTGGATCTCTCTTGCTTTAGCACAGATCTATTCCAGTATTTATTTGTCCAGTTTGTTCCCTGGCCTAATTCATATTTATCACCTTGGCTTCCTTAGTCATTTTTTTTGGAAGTCAGAAAACACATTTATCTAGAGAGTGTAATCACATTGGGAAAGTTGGAATGGAACATTCATCACTTGCCCCTTATGCAGACTTTCTCTGCATGATTGGATAGGCAATAGATAAAATGGCAAGAAAAAACATGACTATTTGAACTTTCTCTGTAACCATAATGTCCCATTTTGCCCAAACTTTGAGTTTACCAAGACAATTAAGGAATTAAAAAAAGAAAAGGGTGGAGCATGGGGGCTCAGTGCTTTCTGCCTTTCCACTTATGGGTTTAGCAGATCAAAACTAGGTTTCTGAGCTGGCCTAATGATTCTATTTTATTTAGCAATTACTTATCGGCACTCAGTTCTTTTTTGTAACAAAGTGGAGAAGAAGTTAGAAAATGTGAATGCTATGTTCATGCTGGTGCTTTCCAAATGAGTTGCGCTACAACCCTCACAATTTGCAGACAGAATGATCATTTGGAAGTATTGTTAAAAAGCTCTCCATTTCTATTTTAGATCATTAAATTTTCTGCCAGTGCCTGTCATATAATATTCTGCCTTGCATCATTACACTATTGATCCATCTAAATTAATTCTGTCAACAAAATCTGACCTACCAAATTTCCAGCAGGCATCTTTTCCAGTCCTACTTGGAGGAGACTAGAATTAAATTTGGGATTTTGTGCATGTGAATCAGCAGCTCTACTATTGACCTTCAGTGTCGAGCATATGTAGCGTATGCATTCTTGGAAAGCTGTGCAGTACAGTAATTTCCAGATTTTGAAATGGAAATAGAAAAACAACATTAGGATCGTAAGCAGCAGGCTCCATTATACTCATAACTCAAAAATTACCCATAATTGCATTGTTAACCCATACATCAAGGGTTAAGAGTAGGATGACAGTTCACTCAATAGATTATACTTTATGTGTAAGTGCTGTATTAGTTCTTTGACATACGCTCTGAGTAAAATAATAGTTTTCAGCCAGTCACATTTTTCTACGGCATAGAAGAATCTCCATTTCAGCCTTTTTATTTGACATTCCCCATTGCTACCCACTCATAAAAGCAACTTACATGACATTTTTAAGTATAGTGGCCAAGTTAATTTTGCTATGAAATACCTCCCTGTGCTGAACCAGTTTTCAAAGTGGTACCTGCAAAGTGATACTTGCAACGATTTGTTTATGTGTATTTATTTGGTATATATATTTTATGCAATAAATAAAGCTAAATGGCAAACTAAAAAAAACACCCAACTTTGGGGGAAAATAGAACTAAAACAAAAATGAAAGTGAATTGAAAAAACAAAAACAAAACAAAACTTGGGAACAAAAGAATATAACTTGGGATATATTTTAATAAATACATAAATTATATATGTGTATGTATATGCAATTTATTAATTATATGCTCACTCCCCAAGAGTAGTCCTGGCCAGCTAGAAGAACATTGAAATAATAATAAATAAAGCTAAAAATATGAGTCAACCTTACATTCAAGCAAATAGCCACATCGTTCATTCCCAGGATATGAACATCTAATATTCAGGCTCACAAGCCTGGGGCAAAAATATTGTATTGCTTTAATTGTCTTTGATACTTGTTTCTTCAGTTGGATTCCCTTGTCATCAGAAACACCTTTTAAAACATTGCTGGTTACTTTTTGAGTCATTGAATAATTTCATGATTAACTCCTGCAGAACAGAAGGAACTTCACCAACTTCCTGATTTTCATTATAAATAATAACTGTTATAATTATATTTCCACAATAAAGTGTTCAATGGTGTAACAAAATAGATGGACTTTTCTTTAATCTAACTTAATAATAGGTGAGCCTGTAATTACAATTTACATTTCCCATAATCCAAAAGGCTTTTGTCGAAAATGTATTCTAAGCTTTAAGAACTAAGAGCTTTGTTTTAAAGTATCACCTGCATTGTAGAAAAAAAACCAATTGTCTATAAATACTAATTATCGTAAAACATAAATATATTCAACATAAATTTAAATAAAAATATAATGAAAGTAGGTAAAGGTTGGGCTAAAAATTATTATTAGATATTGGCACAGTTTGGTTATTTGTAACAGACCCATAAGGGTTGTTGAATAACAACAAAAAGATTATAGGCTCTGCATATGTCTTTATGTGATTCAGGACCAATGATATAGCTGTGGTTTCATTGCTGCCCAGATCTGAAATGAGACTTTATATTCTTTAAATATTTATCTGTTATCCATCTATGTTAAAGTCTCTAATGGTGCTTTTGATTGGCATGGCAACCGTAACTTGTGGCTTACCCATTAATGAACCTGAAAAATCAGGAGCTGAAAAATCAACAAGTTGTGGCTTGTTGGAAGGAGACATTTAAGTTTTGAATTCAGTCCCCTGCTCCATGTAGGAATCCAAATGTAAATACCAACAACAACTTGTTCCCCAGCCTTTTGAGTGAAGATAACCAATGAAGCTTCCCTCCCAATTGTCTGAATAATTGGTTCCACTGTCAAACATACCTTACTAATTCAGGCATTCAATAGCTTCCATACAGAATCTTCCTTTTTGAAAGTTGGGGTCATTATCTTGTGTGTGTGTGTGTGTGTGTGTGTGTGTGTATGTATGTATGTATGTGTGTGTGACATTCCTTACAGGTGCTATCTTATCCTTCTTTCTCTTACTGTATGCCTCCAAAAACTTCTAGTTTCTTATTCCTCTACTCAAAGGACTTATTTTCTAAATCTCTGAGTATATTTGTTGTCCTTTACTGAATAGATTTAATATATAGTTTGTTTGAACATGTTGCGATGGGTTTATAGTTTGTTCAGAAGAGGCTGTCACTTCGCATTCAGCAGCACAGGCGCCTTAAACATGTCATGGACAGATGGTTTGTACCTGTGCTATTTCTTGGTACATTCTTAAGTAACCACAAGGTACACCTAAAGTGCTGTCTGAACCCAAAGTAAATATATTAATCTTGAAATTCATCACCAATAAGGATAATAGTATTCCTTCAAGAGTTGGTAGTGTTTTCTAATCTTGGGATGCTGAGCCAGGATCTGGTTTTCCTTATCCTCCAACAAGATTTGAGTGTTTTCAAAATTGGCATCAAGCATTTCTGAATAAGCTTTGAAGAGCTGGAGTTACTAAGTTGATGCCTTGATGCCTATTTCTGATTTTTATTGCTGGTCTTTGACAGTCTTGGCACAGATCTAGATGAAGTTTAGAACCTTTGAGGTGTGGAATTGTAATCAGTGTAGGTCATTCTAGATTGACTAACTACCATTCACTCTCTGAATCATGCCCTTTGATGGTCATTTCTGCCATTTGACACAGGTTCATGAACCTCAGTATCTGAATGGATCATGGGAATCTTTGAGTTTCCTCTCCCTATAATTTACCATTCTGGTGCTGAAGGCCGAAATGTAAATTAGAAGCTATGAGTTCATTCATATGATTGTGCAGTATGCTATGTATATAGGAATGCATTAGTGAAAAATCAACTCATCTCAGTGATGGTTCTTTAGTCACATGATGGCAGCTATCTGGTCTAAAAACGAAGATGTTGCATGAGACCTAACAGTTGACAAATAAGAATTCGTGTGAATTGTCTCCAAAACACTTGTATCCAGCTAGGTGGAAATAACTTTTTCTTGTCCACTTTATTGACATCATGCATAATTTTGTATACCTCAATCACGTACCCTATGCCGGTTTCAGTTTTAATTCCACCCACCAAATTTGTGATATAGTTCTAAGTTACCTCATTTCATCTTGAGGCCAGATTTTTGAGAACTGATGAGCCATATATATCTAATTGGAAGACGTACTTGTGAAAACAAGTGATGGTCATCTGTTGCTGAAAACAGGCAGATGGGTAGGAGGTGCACATGTCTACAAACATCACTGCTGAAAAGTATGAAAGCCTGAAGGTTACCTGCAGGATGAGAAGAGCTTCATCTGCTGAATTTTTTAATACAGTATCTAACAAGGCATCTCTTCTATTCCCTGCTCCATTTCTTCATCCTCTTATTCATTTTCCTCAAGTTTTGTTCATCCTCTTTTATCTTTTCTGTTGTACTTTCTTTTTGTCCTGTAAACTCCTTTGTGCTGTTTCTACTTAGAAGGTGGTAGACCACAGGTGTAAAACTTGTGGCGTCACGTTGCCGTCACATGACATATCATGACTTTGCAGAACTGGGGTAGGTGTGGCCTTCACGTGATGTATCCGGCCCGCGGATTACTAGTGTGACACCCCTGTGGTAGACAATGTGTGTTTAAATGGTTTGTTTCTGAGAAAGAAAATTGATGCAGATCGGGAATGAATTTTAGAAATGTGCCATTCTTTATAGGGTATATAGTGTAATATAGTGTAATTTCTGGCATAGGCACGCATATATATGCATGTGTGTATGCACGCACACACACACACACACACACACACACACACACACACACACACACACTATGTGGAGAAGTTCCTTGAAGAGAGATAAATAATTTCATCTGATGGCCAATTCTAAGTTTTTTGGTTATCTTATATTCATAGTTGTACTCTCTGGGTAAATGTGCAGAGAGTCAGTGGAAGAATCAAAATATGTTTCTTCTGCTCGTTTATTTTGGATAAGTACAACATATGAACAAATTGGATGAATGTTATTTGTGGAATAGAAATCTCTATTGTATCCCTTTCCTCCCACCTGTAGCCCCAATCCCTCATGTCCTTACAAATATTCATTAAAGAAGCTTCCCAGCCTTCCTCCCAGCAGATTTTGGTGGTTTTGGTGAGCTGTGCGGTACTTCATTCTTTCTTTTGCATACGGACCTTGCTGTTAGAAGATATATGCTTATTTTCATCCACAGTATATAAGAATTTGAGCCATTGCTGGGAATATGCTGGGTTGGCTGGATCTTTATTTTAATACTGTACATCAGAATTAATGTTAGGTTCTTATCCTCCCATGGAAAGGGTTATGAAGTTTTAATACATGGTAACAGATTTATAGTTACATAAACTTGGCTATTTCTTGTACTCTAAACTTTTCAGAAGTGAAATATGACATTAAAAAAAAAAATGGCTGCAGCAGGATGATAGCTATTTTTGTTTCTCAGTCAGAATTCATCATTATTTATACTTGTGCTTGGTCATTTATTTTTATCTTAATGCCAGAAACATATACTTTATCAATGGTGCTATTCTGCCGGTTCGGCCCGATTCTGGCATACCGGTAGTGCCGAAGATCAGCAGAGACCGAACCGGTTCTCTCTGAGGAGCTGCTGTTGGCCTACCTGCCTGCGTGGGCTGCCATACTGACCTTAATTCCCTGCTTTTGAAGCACAGCTGCTTTGCGCGGCACAGCAGATTGCCGCGCGTCAGCTGCTGAAGCAACAGGGAGAGTGCAGGATTGCAGGAGGTGAGTCGGAAAGCCTCTGCACCTGCACAAAGTGTGCATTTGATGCACACACACAAAGTATGCGCGCACGTGCAAAGCACGCCTACCAAGCCACGCCCACCAAACCGGTGGTAAATTACTTTGAAACTTACCATTGATATAGTGTATGGGCATCCAGAGTCACTTAAGTGAGATGGGTGGGGTAGAAATAGGATGAATAAAATAAATAAATTGCATTTGTGGTGTACTTTTGTTAACTGAATGGCCTTAATCAGTTAAGTTTCAGATTATATGATCTTTATATTTCTATGTAAGTAGTAGTATGTTTTTTATTACTATTTTAATGTCTGTATATTGGCTCAGCATAGTCTACAACTCTACATGGAAAAAGAACCTAAATTTATTGTGAAGTATAAATAGGTATGCCTGGAAATCTCTGAAGATTGTGTGTTGGTATTTCAAATATAGGAATCAATTCAAGGGATTGCTTGGATGGAATTCACACCTTCATAATGTATTTAAATATATAAAATACCCTTTCTGTTATCTCACATTACTTCTAACAGAAGATTTATAGTGAATGAAGATGCTTGTGCTTTGCTTTTATAAACTAAACATGATTAAATTTGGTGTACAACTTTTATAATGTGAAAATAAGTAAAGTTTTTATACTGCTGTTCCAAGCCAATTAAAGCTGAAGTTGATTTAAGTCTTTAAGACATAAAGGTAGGCAGGGTGAACAAAATAGTGTTTATGACATTTAAGAGTCTCAGTCACTCCTAAAATTAGTGCCTGTAAGTCTCCCAACAATTAAATTGAAATTAATTTTAATTAAAAATGATAACTGCTCAAAATCTTATAAGACTGGTAGATCACCTGATATTTTTGTGTAAAGTCTCATGGCTGGATTTCCTGAATAGGAGTTTTCGTATGATTCAACAATAGCTTTACTACTGAAGAATGCTGCCTGTGGCCTGAACATACTGAAAGTTTTTCTTGTCCTTTCTGGCAATTATTACCTGCAACCAATTATTAAACAAATCTGCCTTTTGTGAGTCTTAGCAGACTAATACATTAAAGTTACAATCTTATGGTTCTTAAGAAGGAACACTTTCCCTTTGAGGTTTGAAAAAGGGAATGCGAAACAGCTGACTGGAGAAGGAAATATCAGCTGGATGTTCCTTTCCTGTTTTTTCCCCCCTGAAACATTCACATCTAATTCTTCTCAAAATTAGCCAAGATGAAAGTTGGGACAGCTTATGGATCCTTGGGTACGACCTTCCAACTTAGCATCATATTACTTCAGTTCTAGAGCCAGCGTTATGCTGTCCTATTGTGAGAATTTTAAAAAGGGGAAGGCTTTGGAATAAATAAATATATGTATGTATGTATGTATGTATGTATGTATGTATGTATGTATGTATGTATATATTTCTTAAGTTTTCGCGGGTACTTACATGTATGGTATTCAGCTTTGTTCGGGTATTTTCCCACGTCATTATAGTTGTGCTTTTAAAGTTGTAGCAACGTTTCGGCAGAATCTCATCTGCCATCATCAGGCTTCTGTATTGTGAAGCCTGATGAATATATATATAAAGAGAGAGAGAGAGACAGAGAGAGATATATATCTCCAGATTTCCCTTAGGTTACTTACCCCTCTTGTGATGAATATGACAGGGTCTTAGATTTCTTAAATGCACCCATATCAGAATTCTCCACAATAGCAGGAAGAACTTGTCAGCCCATTCGATAAACTATTGTTGTGATAGTTCATTTGCTGCATTTATTTGCCAATTGATACTGAGGCAGATTTGTAGGTTCATTCAGAGCAATGCATTTCTTAAGAAAAAATAGTTGATCTATTTTTTTGAAACTTCAGGGAAGTGCCAGGACCTGCATGATTTTTGGAAATGAGAAGAAAATGCCACACCAAATTAGGTATTTGTCTTATTCCTTTCAAGAGGAATAAAACTCCTTAAAACCCTGCCTTTTTTACTTTGCTTTTTAAATGGTTTATGTTTTAGTATGGGTTTGGTTTATTGTGTTAAATGAGTGGGTGGTGGAAATGGAATTCTTTAAATTCTTAAGGACTCTTGAACAGTTCTCTGATTGGATCCAGTGAATGTTCTTTCTAGCAGGGCTACAAATGATAACCTGGAGCAATTTTGTTTGTTTGGATCCAAGAGTTGTTGGTATTTGTGGTGATTTATATATTGTCTTACACCTGATTGTAATTCATTTCAGATTTTTAAATATGCTTGTCAATTGCTTGGTTCCACGTTCAAGGTTTTTAGATGTAATAATCCTGGCACTGGCTAAATATCACGGCAGTATTTTATGATAAAAGGCTGGCTTTCCCTTCCTGAGTAAACACTTGAATTTTTAAGGAGTTAGTTTGCAGAATATTTTCTTCCTTAATCTTTCCAAGCTGCTGACCTGCTCAGAATAGCCTTGATTCTTCCAAGGCAGCCTGCCCAGAATGGGCAGTATTAGAAATGACAAATATATTGTGAGAGCTTGGTTAATACCAACAGTTTGCAATTGTAAACATCTACAAAATAGACCTGGTTGCTAATATGGCTTGATTTGCAGGGACTGAAATGGTGTTGGGCATCCATTCAGCCACGGGGAAAACAGAGTCTTTCCTTTGTCATGTCATACTTGACCTATTGAGCCTTTATTACTGGCTGCATGTGGCACAGACAATGCAAACTGAACTGTATTCTAAATTAAATGGTGCCGAGAGAGGCATTCTACACAAAATCCTTCCCACTGTTGTCCTGAAGTTAACTTTTACGTTGCCAATTAAACATTCATAATCAAGATCAGGAGTGCCATTAACCGCTGTTTGTTGTTTATTAACCAAAGAAATCCAAAGGTTTGTTAAACGTTTACTTTGAAGACCTAGTTGTCTTAAAATCCTTTCTGTTACCAAAGCTAGCTTCTCACAGAGGTCATATGCTTGGGTTGTACTATTTCAGAATGCTAATCAGTGTGCAGGGCTGAATGTTTCCTCTGGAATTCCATCAAACACTTATTCTGAAGTGCTAAAGTTGTGCATGGATGGGTTTTTGTTCCAGGGAATCGATTGTGAGAATTTTAATCTGTATCTAAAATGGGAATGGCATGAGTTTACTAGTGGCGCTCTATGTACTTATTAAGAAAAGGTTGGTAAGACCGTTTCATTGATGTCCCGTATCTCTTCACACCCGAGAAAGGGAGTGAGATTTTAAAGGAAAGAGGGGAAAAAAAAATAAGATGAAGATTGTGTTCTCTCTTCCATGAATAGGAGCCTCCACTGGCTTGAAAACTCAGGTGATCACAAAAGGATTCCTTGTTTAAACAGAAGCATATTTTTGTTTCTACTTTACAAACTAACCCATCGTAGAATGGGACTACTTAAATTGTTTTATGATAGTAACATAACAACTTGTGCTTTTTACTGTCAGCCATTCTCGGAATGTCAGTGGGCACCCAAAGTATGTGATGTAAATTTATTAATTATATTTATATGCAGATTTATTTTGTGTAACTCAAGGCAGAAAACACAATGTTTCCACTTCCTGTATTCCAACAACAACAACCCTCTGTGATGGATTGGATTGAGAGAAAGTGATTTGGCCTAAATTCATTCAGTGAGCTTTATTGTTAAGGGGACACCCCAGTTTCTAGTCCAGTGCTTTGACCACTGTACCAGAGTAGCTCCTGCATAACGATAAGGCACTGATGCCATTGTGTAAATAATAAATAAAAGTTCCACAATTTCGATCAAAGCCTGTTTAATTGACTGCTTGCTCTACATGTGGGAGCACAGATTTTGTAAGGAGATCTTGAACTTTTTCATGACACGGACACTTCAGGGACAATTTATCCGACTCTTTTTATATGCTGCTCATGTGAGTAGACTGTGACATTTTTCTAGCTCAAATAATCCAATCAAATGCAAATGGACTAATTATGAATGGCTTCTATAAAGCAATATTCTGTTGAACATCTGCAGAACAGGAACAGAATGCTTCTGTCTTTAAATAGTCTTCCTTGTTCTCAGTTGGGCTTGATGTTTTGATTAGTTCTTAATTTGATGAAGTTGTTTGTACATGACAAAATAGGTAAATTAAGAGCAAGTTATATAAGTTTTGCAAATAAATGAATGGCAATTGCTTGCTTTAAGGACATGATGTTTAATTTAGACCAAGTTATTTAATCCTTAGAAAGTGCTTAATTGTCTTGTTTGGTAGGCAAAAATGTTTTGTAGTAAAAACTACATCATCAAATGGATCTAACTCCCAAACTCCTACTTTTCTGGTTTGGATTTTGAATTTGAACATCTTTCCTTTATATTTTTTCTTCCTTCCTTTTACATACAGTACATTTGTTTTCTAGTCCATTCTTTCACATAAATAATGCTCTACAGCGACAGTAGGGTAGAAGGATGTAATTTCATAAAACAGCTGGAAAGTTTTGTACTAAAGCTGAGACATAAAGTGTTCTCCACCCATTTGGTTAGCCACAAAATAAGTACTATGACTTTAGTGGGGCAGCTCCAGTTGGCTAGTAATGAGGAGGCTGGTTCCTTGTTAAGAGGGCCTGGTGTCTCTGCCAGAACCTAGTATATGACAGCTTTAATTTTTTAAAAATACTTAAACATATTTTATATTTAAAACATCTGCCTGCTTTCAGCCTGAGGAAAACCTTGTAAAATCCAAAGTCCTTGTTTTGGTTTTGCATTTATCAGGACTGAGGCTTGCTTCCTGTTACCCTGGCTGGTTGCTCCAGCAAAACACTGCAAATTACTCATGCATGTACAAGGCTTTAAATTCAATAAAATGGTCTGTGAGCAGAGGACAAAAACAGATGGCAAGCAACCTGGCTACTGTAGATCAGTAAAATGAAGAACTTAAGAAGAAGTAAGAACTTCTGATGAATGCAAGGTGAGGCAGTGTTGTCCTCTCAGACGTCTCCATTAGTGCCTGCTACGTTCTCCGACGCATCTGATTTATTTGAAAAATACTTTAATAAAATTTATAAAATGGGAAACTGACAGGTTTCAGAGCAGCTTCCAACATCATATTTATTTCTAAGAATTCCTTGGAAAATGGATGATAGCTGTGACTTAGCATTTTGTTTGGAAGGATGCCCACTTTTTCAAGAAAAATTGACAGGAAAACTACTCCATCCCTTTGCTCAGTGTTTTGCAGGATGTATAGTGGGGAAAACCTACTATAGAGGTTCTACTATAAAGAATAGAGCTGTGCAAATCTTTGAAGGGATGATGTGTTTTTTTTATAGAGTTTTATTTGGGTTTTCACAAAACATACAAATACAAATAAAATATCTTTTTTTGGAGAACAGCATGCTCCCGGGTTATCACTTCTCCAAACAGACATAAACTCAATTACATATTCATCTTATGTATTCTAGAAGGGATGATGTGTTTTAATGAAGATTTAAGTAGAATGTAAAATGCTGCGGTACCCCACTCCTAACTGATAAGAATGGCTGATTGAGAAAGATTGGTGATGTCTCAGTGTTTTCTTATGTTAAGGCTGAACAATATACTGCTATGAGGCAAAGGAACTACCATATATAAGAGTATAAGACATACCGGACTATAAGACTCACCTTGGTTTAAAGAAGTAAAACAATAAGAAAGATTTTTTTGCCTCCACGCATCCCGTTTTTGCCCTCCCCAGCATCTAGAAGCACTCTGCAGGCCAAAAATGTGCCCGTTTTTAGCCTCCAGAGGCCTCCGTGCATCCTATTTTTGCTCTTCCTGGCATCCAAAAGCACTTTCTAGGCCAAAAATGTACTCGTTTTTAGCCTGCAGAGTGCTTCTGGACTCTGGGGAGGGCAAAAATGGGACGTGCAGAGGCTTTGGGAGACCAAAAATGGGGCCTGTATTCGCTGTATAAGATGCACAGACGTTTCTACCCACTTTTTTGGGGGGGGAAAGTGCATCGTATACACCGTAAGATATGGTAATTGAAATTGACAGACTTTTGATGTGCAGAGGCTTAAGCAACAAACATGGCTGCCCAGATCACATGCAGTTTGCTTCTTATTCTCATTTGAGAAGCTGATTTTCCCAGGTGTTCCACTTGTTGCAGAAGACAAGTAATAATAAAGTATCTGTTCCATTCAATAATGGATTTCATTTTTCAAAGATACGAACAATATGAATAATTGATATACTTATGCTTAAGTCAAATATTCTCAGTAGTTACTGCATATATGTGTGGGTGTGGGTGTGTGTGTACCTACATATATATGTATATGTATTTGTGTACCTAACATACACATGAAGTATATTAAACCTCAATTGCTGTTAGTTCATCAGGACATAGGAATTCCATTGCAGTCATTACTCACATCCTCTTTCCTCTCCAAGTTCAGTCCCCTTAGTGGCTTATCTTGTGTCATCTAGTAACTGATACATATTGAGCAGCCATTCTCACTGAGTTGTTTACTGTCTCCAGATTGGAGTTGAATTAGAATGTGGATATGAGGTCTGTATGCTTCTATTGCTAGGGCTTGAAGAGACTGAGGGATGAGCCAACAGAAGGGGTGGGATTTACAACAGCTGCTGTTTTCTGAAAATTGTACTTGCATCAGAATTGAGGAGGGTGAAGTTTGCCAATTCCTAAATTTTTACCTGCTGAGGCAGGAAACAAGGATTGGAGAAAATGTTGGGAGAAAAAATCAAGGGGAGAAGAGGGTGATACCATAGACATTCTTTCAGTTTGCATTTTTAAAGCTGATTGTTTGCATTGGGCTGTACTTTTATTGGCCCATTGGTCTTTTACATCGAGTGAATCATACGAATACACATTTGAATATATTCATTTGCTTTGTGCAGTCACAAACCCTTTTACAACTTATCCAAATACTTAAAGAGAGGGTGAGTCAGTCTATTTGGTTTAGTGACTTTGGACAACAGAAAGAGTTAGTGGCCATGCTTAGGGTTAATAATCTATAATCTATTCTTTTAAGTCAGAAAAGTTTTGAGTCATAGTTGCTAGTTCATATTATGGGAGTACAGTCTTTTGTACCTGACAAAAAAGTTTTCAGAATATCTGACTAATGTCAAGATGGTTGAACAGCCTGTTGTTGGTATATATTTTTTGTATGAAGTGTCTCCCACATAATATTTTAGAAGACAGGGAAAAAATCCAAAATCTTCATAGAATAGAGAAAGATAAATGCAAAAATATTCACCAGAAAGAATGATGAAAGGCTCAAGTACAGGATAGGAAATATCTGGCTTTGAAAAGAAGACTGGAAAAAAAATCTTGGAAGTGAAATTGATCACAAGTTGCATATGAGTCAGCTGCAATGTGACATGGCTGCGATACAACTAAAGCAATTACAAGATGCACCAATAGAGGTATAGTTTTCAAACCACAGAAAATAATAGTTCCACTACCTTCTATATTGGGCAGACATGTACTTGGTCTCATATCCACTGCCACATACTATATTGTGAGATTCAAAAAGTGCAAAGAAGACAGTGAGAATGATCAGAAGACCATAGAAGTCTTACAAGGAAAGACTGAGGCAATATTGTAAAACATAAAGTATGACTGGGGTGGAGTATGATAGCAAATATCTGAAGGGATGTCACAATGGAAGAAGATATTCTCTCTCATTCAAGAATTCAGGACCCAGGACAATCAATTTTAAGTTGCAGGAAGACCATATCTGACTGGATATTAGGAAAAAAAACTTACTAACAATAAGAGCAACTTCACAAAAGGAAAACACATGACCAAAGGGGGTGATATTCAAGCAGAGATTGTAAAGCCATTTCTGTGGGGTATTTTAATTTGCTTTCTTGCACTAAGCAGATGATTGGATACAATGGCTGTCCATGCACGTCTTCTAGGGGTTGCTCCATATTGAAGAAACAAGAAGCTCCTTGTTTCTGGGAGCATTCCAGTGGTGGTATTCAACTGGTTCAATCCAGTTCATCTGATCTGGTAGTAAAAAATCTGCCAGTTCAGCCAAGCCAGTATTTCCGACGATCAGCTGTGCCGTGAGATTTAGATTAGCTAGAAAGCAGGAAATCGTTGGATTTCTTGCTTTCTGGCTAATCTAAATCGTGCGGCACAGCTGATTTCCCCCCCCTCGCTTCAAAATGCTGCTTTTTTTCAGCTCGCAGGAGGCTTCCCTGAGGCCCACTAGGCCAAAAATGAGGTGCGGGGAGATGTTGCAAAAGAGAAAGAAAAAGGAAGGGAGGAGAGAAAGAAAGGGAGGGAGGGGAGAGAGAAAGAGAAAGAAAAAAAGAAAAAGGGAGGGAGGGAGGCAAAAAGGAGAGGAAGGAAGGACCACAAACCTTGCAATTAGACTAGACGCAGCTTCAGAGGATGCTTTGAAACAGCACAGCAATCCCGGGTTGGAAGGTACCTGGAGGCCATCTAATCCAAACCCCTGCTCCAGAAAGTGAGTTTCTGTCTTTTGACCCCCCAGTCACATGACCACATAGCCATGCCCACCCAATCACATGACCACATAGCCATGCCACTCAGTCACATAACCACATAGCCATGCCCACCAAGGCACGCCCAGAGAACTGAATCCCACCAATCCCCCTAATCATTTGGTTATTTTTATAATATAACCCCAATTTAAAATTACAACTTAAAATGTCATATTTAAAACCGTCAGTGGTCCATGATATTTAAAACTGTCTTTGGCACCTCTACCTGAAATATTTAAGTCAACTTCACAGAGACTTGTAAAGGCAAAATGTTTCTATGACCACTTAAAACAAATTACTAAATAACTTGATTGACTGTCTTGAAGCTAGTTTGAGGGGGCCAGGGCTAATTGGGAAAAGCTCTCAATATGACTCTTTTAGGACAAGGCATGATATGACTCTTTTAGGACAAGGCAATGTTAGTTAATTGTGACTGAATAATTGGACTGGGTACGTACAGTAGATTCATGAATCATAAGTAGATTTTTCAAATAGCTGGGTGTGTCAGAAAAGATCCTGAAGTATCTTCTAATGCTTTTGGTTAGCCACAGAGAGCCTATTCTGGGATTTGCAAATATCAGTAGAGGTTGTGAGGTGTATCGTCTTTTTGTCTCAGTGAGGTTTGTTGTATTCTGTCTGTAGCATAAATTGCCTGTTGGAGGAAAATCATAGCTATCTCGTGCACTCTTCCAAAATGATCCCTTCCCATTTTGCGAATTGAATTACTTCCTAGTAGATTTATAATAGCAATAATTTATTAGTAGTGATTTGATTTCTTTGTATTATTTAATCAGCCAATAATTGATATTGTCTAGACCACTGGTGGGCCGTGAGAAAATTTTGGTGGGCCGCAGAGAAATCTCACCCCAGAGTACCCCCCAAAGCAATTAATCCAGGCTGCATAGAAACACAAGGCTGCGATGCCCATATGGCACACAGGAACCCTCCCCACCCATTCACTCCTTACCCAGCTAAGTTGCCTGCTAAATTGCTATTTTTCCTTTTTCCGACCATCAGCTGTTCTGCTGTGCCGGGAGATTTAGATTAGCTAGGAAGCAGGAAATGGTTGAATTTCTTGCCTTCTAGCTAGTCTTTAGATCTTCGGCTCTACTTTTAAGCACAGCCAAACCTCCCTTAGGACTGAAGGTTCTATTATTCAGTGCAGATTCATGGCAAGCAAATTTTATCAGCAGACAGTGTAAACTGAGCTAGCCGATGGCAGATAAATAGATCACTGAATGATTCTCTGAGCAACTCAATCTGCCTGCCTGCTTTGCCTGATTTTGGGTAAAAGTTGCTCTTTTTTTTAAAATAAAAAATTCAATATTTACATACATGGTGTGTTGTGAGTTAATTTTGTGAGTTTGCTTGCTAGCAAATTTTATGTGACAGAGTGAGCTAGCCGATGGCAGATAGATAGATCTCTGAATGAATCTGTGATTCTGTGAGCAACTCAATCTGCCTGCCTGCTTTGCCTGATTTTGGATAAAAGTTGCTCTTTTTTATAAAAAAATTAATATTTATATAAATATTTATAATATTTACATCCAAACCATGCCCAGCCAGTCACATGACCACCAAGCCACACCCACAAATTAGGCCATGCCCACAGAACCAGTTAGTGGTCCCTGGGATTTAAAATTATGAGTTTGGTGGTCCCTGAGGTCCAAAAGGTTAGTGACCCCTGGTCTAGACACATTCCAAAATTATTTAAAAAATAAAAGAGGTGAAAACCATAACCTTAATATCTTTTCATAAATCACATATAAATGACAAAATAAAAATAAAATAATTTTCTAGTATGTTGTAGGTTTTTTTAAAATATAAAGATTGTCTTGTCCCAAGCAAGATTTATCTTCTCAAATACTTGAGATAAGAAGTTAAACACTAAAAAGGCTTCCATACAAAGTTCTTTTTATTGGATTGTAATAGGAATCCTCAAGGTATAACTCACAATTATGTTGAGATTCATCTAATATCCAATCTTTGCATAGTTGTCTTCATAGTGTGAAAATATAGTTACCTTCATTTCTGTCTGACCAGCACAAAGATAGTGTCTTTATTCTTAATATTAATTTTATTACATTTACAATAATAAAAGTCTTAACAAAATAAAAATGTAAAAGAATAAAAAAAAAGTACAGAAAAGAAACAGAAAATAGAAACAAATTTTAAAAAAATCACACTGTAAGGAAAAAAAGAGAAATATGTAAAGGAATGACTTTTCCCTTCATCATAACAAGCATAAACAATTTTAATAACTTATTACCTTCTCTTAAATTACAAAAAAATTATCTCTTCTTCCTATATCCACTCTTTATCTACTTTGTTGATTTAAAGGTTCCTAATAGCTGAAAAACAGTTGACAAGCAATTTCCAAAAGTGATCCGAAAAGGAACTACAGAAACCATTTTAAAGGTGCCAACAATGGTTTGAATTGTACATGCAAATGAGTCGGGGGTCCAGGTCCTAAATTGAGAGGTCATAGGACAGTGATGGCGAACCTTTTTCTTGTGGTGTGCCAAAAGCATGCGCGTGCCGGCACCTACAATGCAATGCCCCTGCGCATGTGCGCACAACCCCCCATCCCTTACCTGCACTGCACATGCGCGTGCCTCCCAGCTGATTTTCAGCCTATTTGAGGCCTTTTTCGGCCTCCCAGAGGCTCGAGGGAAGCCTCTGCAGCCTCGGGAGACTGAAAAACATTTTTCGGCCTCAAAGGCTGCAGACGCTTTCCTCAAGCCTCTGGGAGGCCAAAAAAGGTAAGTTTGTCTGGGGCTCGCGTGCCCACACAAATGGCTCTGCGTGCCATCAAGGTCATAGGACATTAGGTCATAGGACATAGACCTTAGTTTATAACCATCTTGAATTATCTGTTTATTTTTTCCCTATGTGAAATATTGAAAAATCTATCATTTAAGAACCTATTGATTTTGCATTTGCAAAAACAAAAGCAATCAGTCTGCTACTTAGTAGAAATTAGTTTTACCCATTTAACCAAATATAATATAGGTAATTCTCACTTTGCCCGCCACAATTGGGACTGGCAACTCTATCCCTAAGTGCCACGGTTGTAAAATGAAAAATCATATGATGGTGCCCAATGGTGTTCGTCAGATCCAGCTGTGGTTGTTAAGCGAATCACAGCAAGCTGCTAAGTGCAATGTCATGTGACCACAGCTTGCAACTTCCTGCCAGGTTTCCTTCTGACTTTACTTATCAGAAGCTAATTGTGAAGGTTAGAAATCATGGGATGTTATAATCATCACGCAAATCATAAAGTTTATGCTTGTTGCCAAGCACACAAATTGTGATCATGTGACTGTGAGCATTCTGTTACAGCTGCAACATTTGGGACTGGTCATATGTCTTCTTATTCAGCACCATTGTAACTTTGAATGGTTACTGAACAAATGGTTGATAAGTGTTCTGACCGGCCCTTAGCAAGTAATGATAAGTCACTTATTCACAAATACAAACAAACCCCTTTTCAAACAGGATAAGAACAGTCTTTTATTTATGTGGATAAACAAAAATCATAAGTAATTAGTTCCAACAGACCTGGCCATGAAATCCGAATTGCTTGCTGTATCCTAAAAGTGAACAGTTGTCTGTGACATCCGGCCATTCCCAAACCCCTACTATTTATTTCCCAGCCAGGGAGGGGCTAGCTAGTGTCCATGTCTGCTTTTCTTTGAGAGCCGGCTTACTGCTTTCCTTTGCTCTCCTCTCTTTTTCTCTCTGTGCATATGCGCAACTGGGATGGGCCCCATCTGTTCCTCCCCCTCACTGAGTTCATGCCCCAAGATAGCTGTTTCTCCACCTGGGGGAGGACAGAAGGCCCCGGCTCTGCCTCTGTTGCTGTTTCCTTATCAAAGCCTTCTAAAGATTCAAAAGCTGGTCCAGACTCTCTCTCTCAACCTCCTCCCCGTCTGACTCTGCAGCTAGGTTTGCTGGCAGCCGGCAGGCCATAACAGATAAGTGAGGACTACCTGTATTGAATCCCAGACTAATATATGGGTCCACCTTAATTGTAGCTGCTACTGCTGCTTCTCTTCTTCCACTTCATGAAAAAAAATTACAATATTCAGCTCGTACCTTATTTCCAACCAGATTTTATTATTTTATGTAAACTTAAAGCACCTTAATTTACATAATCACGATTGCCTTGGTGCAAACAGTAAGTGGATTTTTTCTAAGTCGAATAGAAGAAGAAAAGAGACATCTGAAAGTAGACAATTTTTCTAGTGAATCTCTATAGTACTAAATCATATTTTGGCATTATTCCCTAGCAGCCTTCTATTTTTAGGTGAAAAGAGACAAACTCAATTCACATGACTGAGAAAGCCTAGAGTTTGGCACAATATTTAACTGTGCAATTTGGTAGACTAGAATGAGAACTCAGTAGAAATTTGCAAACTGTATTTATGGGTGACTGTGAATTGAGTTAACTGAATTGGCAGTCAGTTTTGGATATCAGTCCTGATTTCTTTTTCAGCTCAGTTAAAAGTTCTCCTACTTTAGATTGACAATACCATAAAGATGCAATATCTTAAATAATGGTATGTTAAAATAAGTCTGCTTTATAAGCATTAGTTTGGAATTTTTCCCCACTATCTGTTGACAAAACATTGTTTGTGTTCAGATGTCATAACAAGCTACAGTTACTCCAAAATGGAGACAGAAACTCCCATATGTGGGAAAAGGAGGGAGACTATGTAATCTGCAGTATCTGCAGTTAGGGCTAAATCATAGCTTAGTAGGAAAGTAAGACTTCTTCAACATTTGCTGAAAGTTGGAAACAAATTGATGAACAGCAGAGAAAAGAACACATTTGTTGTATAATCCGCCATTTGATTTGGTGTATTTCATCACCATGTTTTGGTTTTCTAGATTATAAATTCTCATTTTATGTTTTGGGATCACAGCAGAGTCTGACCTTTGTTCCAGTCTTAGTTGCCTGCAAAACAGTCCTGGATGGTACTGGTTGAACAAGGTGAGGAGTTGACATCGTGAGTGTCGCTGCACTGCTGTGCTACCACCCAGGGATTCAGTAGACCAATCCTGCCCTATACCTCCAGAGGCCAACTAGATCAGCTCTTCCTTCAGCTGCTGGAGATTGGGTAGACCAGTCTCCCCCTAATCCTCCAGAGGCGAGATAGAATGATCCTTCTATCAGTTGCCATAGACTGGTCAGCTGCAGTCAAGCTGGCAGGAAGTTGGACATTGCTCCTATCCCCACTGCTTTTTTACCCTTGGTCATAGGGATTTTCTGTTTCGGTAAGGGAATATTTCAAATGAAGACACAACGGTCATTGGTTGTTGGATATATTGCTAAATCATGATTTTTAATTTTGGTCTGAAGCAGCTCTTTGTCCTGCAATCTAATTTGTTTAGTGCAAAGCAGATGTTTTGTTGCATTGCCTGTTTCTTCGATTATCAGGAGAATGGTGGAAACATTTCTTATAGAAAGGAAGTATGAATACTTTAATAACTTTCAAATGTATTTCTGATGAAAAATTGTGGAAAAAGTGTTTGGACAGGAATGTTCTTTTTCTGCAAAATAAGAAGGCTAAGCAAAAGCAGGTGGGGTGGGGATGTTTTAAATAATTGTACTTATTCAACTTTTTTTGCTGAAGGCTTTATATATATTAATATAACCTCTTCTGAAGTCACATATTTGTGAATTGCATATTTTGTATATTGTCAGAACTTGTTCATATTCAAACTGAACATGTTCCTGTATTGATACTTATTACTCATAAATGTGCTGTGCCTTGCCATAATTTACTAAAAAAAATAGTATGGATAATTGAGCCATGGTTGAAGACTTGTATTCTATTACATCGCGGTCTATTTTTTTTTTTTTTTGAACAAATTTTATTAATTTTTAAAGACATACAAAACATGAAACATAAGAACATAAAACCTCTTTTCTGAAAGTTATTTGTAAATTTTAACAAAACAAATAAAACATTTTATACACCATTGGCACATCTCCTTATAAACACATACATATCCTTTCAAGTTTCTTTTATGTTTTGTGTTTTTGTGTGTTTATGTTTGATTGAGCTAATAAAACCTTGGAGGAATGTTAGAAGAGGACAATTGAGAATAAAAGATAGAAGAGAATAAAGCAAGTCAGAAGGAAAAATAGGTATAGTGAATAAAAACATATAAAATAGATAAATATAGAAAAGAAATATAATTGAATAAAAGTAAAGGGAGAAATACATCGCGATCTATTTTTGAAGCATCTGAAACAATTTGATAGTGCAACTATCAGGATTTGTTACAGGGAAAGGGGGATTCACATGTTTTTCTGAGCAGGGTAGATTGGCAGTTTTGCAGATACTATTAATTGGTATCCTGAAAATAAGCTGAGACATTTAGAGAAAAGGAGTAACAGAATAGCTGAAGAGAGGCTTCATCACTGGGTAGAAGTAACAGCCAATGCCACTAACCTGAAGATGGCAGTGAGAAAGATTTCCAATTAATATTTTACCAGAGAGACAAAGCTGATAGGATGATGGGTGTGTATAGTATATATCAGGGATGTCAAACTCAGTTTCATTGAGTACCGCATCACAGTTGCGTTTGATCTTGGAGGGCTGGGGTGGGTGTGGCCAGCTCTTCACATGTGAGATCAAATGCCACCTTTGCTAGTAGTTTGTTTTGCTAGCACCCTTCCAACAAAAATGGAGCTCAATTTTTGGCTCCATTTTCAGCTGTGACAGCAGGGGTGGGATGTTATCGGTTCGTTCCGGTTCTATAGAACCGGTAGCTCTGAAGAGCAGCTGATACAGAACCGGTTCTCTGGGACGATCTTCTGGTCGTCTGTTTGGTCCACCCACCTGCTGGGGCTCTAGGCTGTCCTTTATTCTCTGCTTTTTTCTTCTCAACTGCTTTGCGCGGCACAGTTCAGCTGGAGCAGGTGAATGCTTGCTGGACCCAGTAATTTATAAGTAATGCGCACACGTGCATTTGGTGCGCATGCGCGTGAAGTGAACCAGTTGTTATGCCGGTAGGATCCCACCCCTGTGCGATGGCCTCGTGCAGCACTCTGCCAGCACTCCCATTTTTGGCTCCATTTTTGGTTGCAATGGCAATTTTCCAGCAAAAACAGAGCTTGTGAGAACCGCACACGGTCTTCCTGAGCTATGTTTTCGCTGGCAGAGTGCTGCAGGAGGCTGTCACAGCCGAAAACGGAGTGTGCAGCCCTCCCAAGCTCCATTTTTGCTGGCAGAGGCACCTGCAGGCCAGATCTAAGCACCCAGCGAGCCGGATTTGGCCCACAGAGCTTCAGTATACCCACCCCTGGTATATACTACAGTATATGTGTGACACACACATACTGTTGAGCTTTCAAACTTAACTGGATAATCATGGAGTCTAGGCAACCACCTATTAAAAGACTGGGAGGCATTTGAACATTTTGGGAGAACTTCAAATACAGGTAGTCCTCAACTTACAACGACGATTGAGCTCAGAATGTATGTTGCTAACTGAGAAATTTGTTAAATGAGTTTTGCTCATTTTACAACTTTTTTCACCACATTTGTTAAATGAATCACTGGAGTTCTTAAATTAGTAACATGGTTGTTAAGTGAATCTGATTTCCCCAGTGACTTTACTTGTCAGGAAGTCACCAGAGAGGATCACACGACTCTGGGGCTCTGCAGCTATCATAAATGTGAATCAATTGTCAAGCATCTGAACGTAACTCACATAACATGGGGATGCTGCAGTGGTCATCAGTGTGAAAAATGGTCCTCAGTCACTTTTTTCAGTGCCATTGTAACTTTGAAGAGTCACTAAATGAACTGTTGTAAGTCGAGGACTTCCTGCATTAGTTTGGGAGGATTCATAGACCTCCCCTGCAAAGCTGCTTTCCCTTTTAAATATAACACACCAAAAGATCAACTATCTCATTAGCAGCCATGGACTACTGAAGTAACATCACTGAAACTTTAGTGATAAGAAGGATAGAAATAAAACTAGAAGATGGGTGGGAAGGTGGGTGAGAACTTTTCAACATCAATGTAGCATGCAAGGTTTCTGATCTGATTTCCCAGTTGTCACAAGCTCCTTTATATATTCTTTCTTTAAAAAATACAACCTTATGTAATAGATGCATTCTCATTAGTTTGTTATGGTTTTAAAATAATAGGTTGAGATATTTTTGGTTTGGGAGGAAAAAAGAAAAGGGTTAAGATTTTTGAGGTTTCACACTGAATTCTTGACTTCTGGTCTGGGATGGAAGTTTCTAGGGGTCCCTGGTGAATAATTTTGTTGCAGTTTTTGTTATGCAAAAAGAAAGAATGAGTGGATATAAGTAAGTTCACAAAATTACTTATTTTGGAAATACTATATAAGTTGTTTTCCCCCCCTGATTTTAATAATAAAAGCAACTGATGAGTTTCAAACGGGCTTCCATTTTGTTTTGTTTATCTATAAAAGCTTTTAAACCAAAATATACTTATTTTATAGGAATGGAACATGCCATTATTGAATTAATTGTTATGGAGACTTAAACATAACTAAGATTAATTCTGAAAATTTTGAAACTGTGCTTTAAAGTTTTTATAAATGTTCTTACATGTAAATGGGCAGTCTTCTTCTTTATATGGATGGGAGCCAATAGGCATTGTTACACACACACACACACAAACAAGATTTCCTTGGCATGATATTCTCACAAAAGTGAAAACTTTAATTGTGTTAAAAAGGAAGGAAATGAGTCATTGTCCAAATTTTCATATGCCGTAGTTCAATATTTATTTGAGTAAACTTCCTTTTATCTAGAGATAAAAGGACAACACAGAAAATATTCAAAATGCCTGTATTTCTAACAGGTTGTAGCCACCGGAGTATGTAAAAATTCAATGCTCAGTTCTGTATTAAAATATTAAATATGTGATTTTGTTAATAGGATTGTTGAATCATTGAATGCAATGAACTTCTTAAGATTAAAAAACAGCTGTATTAACTATAGCAATTTCAGATCTTAAATCAATGTTATTGTTTGTGTTTATTTTCTTTACATTTATAGTCTTGTCTCCATAATCATAGATGTTAGTTAAGTAATACAATACATACATTTTTAAAAGATGCAGTTCTAGTAGTACTGGAATTTGATGAGTGGAAAAGTTGATTAGCACCATGGTTTGTGGACTTAAGACCACAGCTTATTTCTAAAAAGTTTAAGAAGATCTTGTTACACTCAACAGATTACACTCAACAGATTTATTTATTTCTTATATTTTTATCCCACCCTTAATTAATTCGTGAGTAACTCAAGGCAGCAAACAGAGATAATATTCCTTCCTGTTCTGAGAGAGAGTAGTTGGCCCAAAGTCAACCCATCCAGCTTACATTCCTACAGTAGAACTAAAACACTCCTGGTTTCTGGGCCAGCACATTAACCACTATACCAAATTGTTTGTCTGTCCATCCCACCATGATTACAAGGGGTTTCAGCTTTTTCTTTTTTAAAATGGTTTTAAATTTAAATAAATTTTTGGTGGGCTTCAACTGATTTTGGGATTTTGTTGTTTTGTCCGTGTTAGTTGCTTAGAGGCATAATACGGGAATAGGCAGAATACACATTTTTAAATAAATAAATTTATTGGGCTGCTAGGCCTACAGGAAAGCAGAAAAGGTTGAGAACATACTGTACAATGAGAAGTCTGCTAACACAACATTTGATTCCAGTTTTTCCAGACACTTGAGGAGTTCTAAAATTGGGAAAGTTACCTTTTCTATAATGTAAATGAAGATAAATCAAAGGTTCCAACATTTATTTAAGTGAACCAATAAAACCGCTAGTGATATTTTTTTTAACATCTTCTAAAATGTTTAAATGATGTGACATAACCTTAGTTTTTAAGACAGTAAAAAAGAAGAGTGCCTAGAAAATAGTGTATACATCTGGCCTGTCATGTTTCCTCTCGTGTTTTGGAAAGTGAGTCATATTGCATCCAAATTAAATGTTTATTTTCCTTAACTTTGCCTGGATAAGAATAAGAATGCCTTCTGTCTGACAAAATCTGTGTTGATAGCCTGTATTTATGAAAAGGGATTGACAAAAGCAAATATAGCAAAATGAGCTAGCAAAATACAGTAGCAATTTAACAAGCATTGGCTTACTCAAAATATGGTTGTCTTCATTCCCATAATATGTGAAGCTCATTAAAGTCACTTTCTGTATATCAAACTGAAGTGCAAAAAAAGATGGTGTACAGTGAAGTAATTAATAAAGACACTTCTTTAGTACTGTATTTTCATCTTTAAACATTGCTGAGCATGTGCCAACAAATACAAAATAAAGTCTTTTGATGAGATTTGTTTTGTAACTTACTTTAAAATTCTAATGATACAAATTCAAGGAAACGGCGCAAAACTGATATTATTTCCAAAAGAAGCAGGGTGATTAGGTTTGATCTTTTGAGAGGAATATAGAAGCAAGCCAGATACTGTATTGGGTTGATCATCATCTCTGATGCAAGATCATATATAGAGAAATCCATAATTGAATTACATGGTAAAAAACACAGTATACTCAAAATAAATGATACTCATTGATTCATTCTGACATCATTACTCTTTTAGTAGTTGCCCCAAAGAGTAGGTGGGGAAAATAGAGAAAGAAAATAGATGAATAACCTATTCTGTGGCTGAAGATGGACTTGTCTTTCCTTTAGGATTGTCCATTTCCGACATAGCTATTCTAAAGTGAGGAAGGAGGTTGAAACTTTTGTTTTTATCTAGCTACTTTGGGCTCATCATTTCCTAGATGTGGGAAGATCTGGTGAGGGGATACACATTATAATCATCATTAAGTTGCTAATGAATTTAACATACTGGTCACAAAATTCATTTCTTTCTAAGGTAATTGTTATAGCTTCCAGTGATTGGATTCTTTAACTTTCTGGAGTTGTGGAGTGTTTCAATCTAAGGAAGCTGGTTATTAGATCTTCAAGTTTAGATAAGACAACTATTGGTAGCTGGATCCATTTTGATGAGAATCCTGGGACAAAAATGGTTGTGAATTGTACCAAGCTTTTCAAACTTTTAAGCCTGTAATAAGATACAGCTTAAGAAAGTATTTTCAGTGAAAACAAAGTGACATATTTGGGGCATTGTATTGTTTCTTTCTTTTGAAAAGCTAGAGAGTATATAGGTATCTTTTATGGAACCGTACATTTGAAGGGAAATGCTTAATCTTCTACTGACTCAAGGAATATTCAAGGATAGGAGAATGGCTCTTAAAGTCCAGTATTAAAAAAGAAAAAATAGAAAAGAATCATATCGGGGAAAATTTTGAGCAAGGAAATTATTTTTCTGTTTCATGTTTAATGCATGGGATTAATTTTAAGTGCTAAATATTTAAGCCAGAAAGATTATGTTGCAGAAGTTATATATAAAAAAGAAAATTTGACGTAGTGCTAAGGTGCTGGCCTAGAAACCAGACGACTCTGAATTCTAGTCCTGCCTTAGGCATGAAAGTCAGCTGAGTGCCTTTGGGCCAGTCACACCTTCTCAACCCAACTCATCTCACAGGGTGGTGGTTGTGGGGAAAATATGAAGAGGAAGGAGCATTTTCTATGTTTGCCACCTTGAGTTACTTTTCAAATAATAAAGGCGAAATAAAAAGTAAGTAAGTAAATTAAAAAAATCACTCCTTGCTCCCAAATCACTATAGAGATTTTGGCAAGCACCTACTATATGTGTGGAACTATTGATTTACTAAACATACCCATGGAAAACAATGTTTTTCAAAGAATAACTGTTTCAAAGAATAACTGTTTTCTACTCTAACCCTGTTTCATATTTGTGTTGTAAGATACATTAGCATCTGATGTTTTCTGCACTTCATAGTATTTATTTGGAAACAATTCAGAAGCATCTATTAATTATTGTTAAGACTGCTAGGGGTTTGACTGCAGCCTCTGAATTGGACAATATTGCCTTGATCTTGTGCCTGTTTTACTGGTTGTTCATTTGCTTCTGAAGATGTTTTGGGAGTTTTATAAAGCTAAATGATTTGGGATTATAATGCCTATCTCAAGGAATATGTTTCTCTCTGTGACCCTGCTTTAGATTCTTCAGACCAGGTATGCTCCCCCCATTGAAATAAGATATGTAGATACTAGAGACATACAGAGTTTTAGGTAAAATAAGCAGGCATTGATGGATTATTTTCAGGTTGTGTTTTTTGTTGTTTTTATGATTACATGTTGCCCAGGATAGTCAAGAGATAAAAGCTAGTTCATTCATGTCTTTCTCTTGTGAAATTTATAGTCTTTTTAATTAAAATACTAAATTTAATATACATAACATTGTAGAGCAGGGGTCCCCAACCACCGGTCCGCGGACCGGTCCCGGTCCGTGGAACAAGTCCTACCGGGCCGCTGGCTTGCTGGCGCCGCCATCTTTTTGATGAAAAAGTGCTTCCGGTGAGCTTTTCTGGGTAGAAAGCTCACCGGGCACGTTTCATCAAAAAGATGGCGGCGCCCAGCTGATGCTGGCACCGGGCGCGGCGCCCAGCTGATGCCGGTACCGGGCCGCGGCGTAAAAAAGGTTGGGGATCACTGTTGTAGAGTAATTAAGATAGGTATAGGAAGGGAGTAGGAAGGAAGGAGCTATAAGCAACTGAAATAATAGTTCTTGTATTATTATTTAAATAACTGGATGAAGTTGGTAAAATTGGGATAATCTGCAATAGAATACATTTGAAATACAATTTTCCATGTATAGAAGTCAGCATGGGAACAATACTGAATTCTTATTGATTTTGAGACTGACTAATCATAAAAGGCTATTGGATACCAATATTATTGCAAATGGTTACAGATTTAATTTCCCTCTCATCTCCTGACTGAAGCTGCATGAAGGAAGGAAGAAAGTACTTTCCATATACACTGTTGTAACCATGCAACATTCACAGTGGAAAAAATACATTTTGTTCTATGTCTTACTTTCTTTTTCACATAGTTCTAGCTGATTTAACTTGGATAAGGGAGCTGTTTTGATTCCCCAAGTGGGGTTTAGTGGGGTTTTTCTTCTTTCTTTCTGAAAACACTTGAATACTTGAGATACAATAGTAGTCAACATGAGTTGAATAGAAAGAAAATGCAATGAACGGTCTGTTTCTAAGAGTAATTAAACCTTTGGACCTCTTTCCCAGTTTATGTTTTTCTACTGACTTGCATATGCTGTGGTTTCTAGACAGATGTAGCAATTGAAGGAAACTAATCTGTTTGTTAACTCATAAGTTATTAAAAATTGTATGGGATACAATAGAGTTTCTTCCTGCTCAGTTTCTTACTTATTCCAGGAAACTCTTACTTATGACTCAGTGCTGTTTTGGAAAGTTTCTCCTTCTATTGGCTCCTTTCAATGGCACTTGAATGGTAATCTTTGTCCAATCATATATTAGGCATATTATCTAAGTTTGAATTGAAAGAACTGTCCTGTTTGAGCAAGAATTGTTGCTTGATATAATTAATGATGGTGGTCATTGGAAAGAGCAACAGATAAGATACTATAGTGTATACATTTCTGCGACAGATTCATTTTATAATGGTTTTTGATACAGATAAACATACATAATCATATACGTACCACTGAAAATCACATTGTTTCAGTTAGTTGGCTTTATAAATCAGTAAATTAAAATTAAATAATAAAATAATCTTTATGTTGCTTGATATATAGTTTAATATTAAGTATAAAGGGAAATAAAGTTTCAGCTGTATGAGAAACAGATAGTTGCATGTCCAGAAAGGTTTTTCCTAGTTCCTTGTTCTCCTGTCTTATATTTTGAGATAGGGAGCTTTTGGGGATATGAGACAAATCCCTATTGAAATATTAAGAATCCTCTTATCTCACTAGAGATCCTTGTTTTCTTGATTGCAGGATATGCCATTGTGAAAAGATCTGGGAGAAATAATTTCAGAAGCAAATAAAATTTGAAATATTTAGTACTCTCCAACTTGATTTAATTACTTATTAGATCCCCCCCCCCCATCTTATCTCTAGAAGTTCAAGACAATATTTCCTTTTCCCATTTTCTTTGCACAGCAATAGAGAAAACAATCTGGACTACCATTACATGACAGCAATCCACTGGCTCATAGTGTGGCTACTGTAAATACAGGAACTAATGCTCCCATTTCATACTGCTTGCTTCCCAAGCAGTAAAACTACGAAGCATAATTTTATAATACAATGAAGTAAAATATGCTAAATTGTTGCACTTGGTTTAAAACAAGTTTTCATTAAATTACTTTAGATTTATTATTCCTTAAAAAAGTTCTAGGATTGTAGCTGTAGTAACTATTCCTATTTTCTGTAAGACTGATTAGTTTTCAGGAGAATACTTCTGCCAGTTCAGGAAATTAGAGCAGTGCCATATAAAGAGAGAGTGGTATAAAGAGAGAAATCATGCATACTTTCTTACACATTATTTGAATGTACTTAATTGTGAATTAGAGTGCTTCATGGTCTTTAGGATTAAAGATAGGGTGGAAGTTTTCTGCTTCAGAAAATAAATGGTACTTTTCATTTAGCAGTTAATCATAATTAGTAGTCTTCATTTCTTCAGAGTGGAATCTTTAATGTTAGATAATGGAATATAAGTAGACCTAATTTGCATGTTCAGGATTATGAAAATGATGCCTGCATCTTTTTGCCAAAATATGATTTTTTCTCTTTCTGCGTGTGTGGTAATTCCATGTGATAAAGCATATGTGCGAATAAGTTATTATTGATTGGAAACATAATAATATTTTTTTTGACAGAAAGTTGCCAGGATTTGCTATTGGTATGATTATGTCACAAGATTATGAGCACATTGTGTCCCTCAAATTGAGGCTCATTCAGACAATCTGTTTTAATGTTTAATGTTGTGTCCCTCAAAGAAAAACAAATGCTTTTTTGCCACTAAATTTAGCTCACTGTTACAATAAAAGAGTTTAATTTCAAAGTATTTCCATGACCATTTGAGCTCAATTTGGCACCTTCAGATAGGACTGCAATGCCCAGAAATCTGAGCCAATGCCTTGTGAGAGCTGTAATCCAAACATATCTGGAAGGTTCCAGTTTGTAAAGTTTAGTGTATGTGTCAACCTGTATAATCTGAAAAGTCCAAGATAGATTTGGACAATAACTTCGGTGTGCTGGCCATTAAGAAATGAATGAGGTATCAGGTTATATAGCACATTTCATTGCATAGATTGACAAAATGTCATTCATAATAGTCTTTGGGTGTATTGCTTTACATTCAGAATCAAGTAAATATTAACTATAGTTTAATTTGGATGAAAGACCACCTGTGAGATGTCTCTGAATACTCCCACTGTTTGGCACTTTAAAACTTTATCAGCTCAAAAGGTCTGAGAAAATGCAAGGCTTCGTGCTATTGGACTAAAAGAAAGTTTAGAAGTGAGAAGAATGGGCAGTATCAAAGTGTGGTGAAGAATGATATGTGGCAGTTATGTGTGTCTATACAAGTATTTCTTATTGCCATTTGTTCAGCCACAGTTTGAAGTTACAATGGCACTGAATGAAGCAAACTTAGAAGTAACATTCAAGATATAGCCATTGTAATACTTCCATGGTCACATGATCAAGTTCAGCCCACTCACATTTATGACTAGTATTGACTACAGGGATGCTTCAGCTCCTTCCACCTGCCTGTCTTTCCCCCCATGCCTGCCCTTTTGGATGCTCTGCATAGATGCATTTTCTATGGTGGTGGCCCAGGGCCCTCAGAAATCTCAGCCACCACCCACGCCTCTACTTCAATTCCAGTTCAACCAACTCTACTGCTGAGGACCTCTGCTTCAAGCCCTCACACATAGCCACTCCATGCCATAGCACAAAGCCCCAGCTGCCCCACAGTTCTGCAGGCACTGCTGTGCCCAGAGATAGATGATTAACCTTTAGCTTTCTCAACTTTCTAGAACAGAAGACTCCAAACTTGACAACTTTAAAACTAGTGGATTTCCACTCCCAGAATTCCTCAGCTAGCTAATTCTGGGAGTGGAAGTCCACAAGTCTTAAAAGTTGCTAAGTTGGAGACCCCTGTTCTAGAATAATTATACTAATATCATGGCATTTTAGCTAAGGTTTGTTGAAGAAGCCAAAAGGATTGGGGTTTACGTATAGCACCAAACAAGAAACTATGGTTTGTAAATGACAGAACTGGTTTTATAGGTATGCTATTCCAATGCTAGATAAATGATATGAGTGCTCAAATATGTATTTGGTAACTTAGGTAACCAGTATAGAATTGGTGAACTTTGTCACATAGCAATTAATCCTGTAGGGAATTTTAGGACTGGGTTTAATGGATCAATTGACAGCTAAGGTTTCGAGGTTACTGGATGGTTAATTAGAATATAAGGACTTAATGAAGTTTGTTACTATTTACTGAAACAAGTTACGCAAGATGCTTGACATCAAATCTTCCTTTTCATCTTCTTCTAATTCCTTACTAACAATATATTACTAATGATATACATTGATTGCTCTTCTATGATCAGAGCACTGAACTGATGGAACAACTCCATATATAAACTGGTTCAAGGCATATTGGTGTTTTAGAACACTTTTAAATTTAATATGAGGTATGGTTTCTATGTGTATTTTATAGATTAGCATCATCTGCCAATCGGTCCATTGTGGCTTAGACAACAAATTATGATTAATGAAATGATAGATAGGCATACTGTGTAAACATAACCACAGAATATAAGTAAACAAAGGTGTTTGACATTTGATTAAAATGATTCTAAGATACTCTTGTGTTTGTGATGTTTGTTCACATGTTGAAATGACTTCCATGGGTCATATATCAAACATTTTACTTCCACAATCCTATGCTCTTTCTAGTAGTAGTCAAGCTATCTTTTGGGTTTTTTGATTTTTTTTTTTAATGAAAAAGTGAAATTCTTTAATAATTGGATCCTGGAAAAAGAACTTTTGCCAGTTGAGCAATCCTATTAGTAAAGATTGCCATCTAAAGCAGAGAATCATGTTTAAAAATAATACTGAGTAATAATAAAAGGCATTGCTTAACTTATTAATATTTATTGCATTTTTATGCAAAAAGGATTCATGGAAATACCAAAAGTGAATATATGTGGGTGTGTTTATGTATTCATTATTATTTATTACTTTGCAATCATTACTTGATTAAGCTGTTTATGCCTCACTTTTATATCCTGCTGTTTGGGTTGAATTGCTGTCTGAACAATTTACAAAATAAAAACAAAACAAAATCTGTCTGCCTCAAAAGTTATAAGGTAAATTAGACTTTAAATAATTCTCCCCAAAGAAGGAAAATAAATCAGGGGAAGAGAAAAGAAAAGAGTACCTAGAGAATGAATTTAGCTTTGGGCTTCTCATGCATTAGGATTTTGTTGAATATATTGAAGCTTGGAATGGCCTAATTAGTTCCCCAAAGTTACTGTTGTGATGGGAGTTGGCAAGGAAAGGAATCAGTGCTCAGTTCTTCTTGTAAGGATCTACTGAAGCTCTCCACTGGGTGCAGAGGTGGGGTTTTCTTTTTTTGGCAGTGAGCTTCATTTCTAGCATTGCTGTTCCAGCCCAGAATCTTTCCTGCATAGGCTTTTCTTATAGCTGTCATCCAAAACCATAAGCAAAAGATGATTGTTTCATCTGGATGAAGAAATGTTTAAAGTAGAAAGTGCTATTGTTATTCAGATGTTATTACCATCAGATGTCAATGAAGCACAGCTGTCATTGTCCCTGTCTGCTCACTGATCCATTTAGAAGTGATGAGAGTTTAGAATTCAGCAGTATTATTACCTAAATGTTGGTTGTGGGTTCTCCACCCCTGTGCTAAAGAGCAGACTGCCTTCTCTTATAGTATGCTTCTTAATTGTTCATTAAGAGCATTATTTTCCATTTTGGATGGAAAATAGATGCCTGGTGTCCCCTAAACTTGAAATCATAAAATGTATGAGCTGGAAAGTACTATAAGTCATATAGTTTAATCATCTGCTGCAGGAATCCACTGAATCCACTTATTTTGGCCACACCATATGGGGGAATTCACCAGAGAAAGCAATTGTGTTGGGAAGACTTAGAGGTAAAAGGAAACCAGGCCATCAAAGAACATGATGGCTAAACACTATCAAATCAGACACCATAGAACAACTCAAAAAAGTAGTGTGTTGGTTCAGTTCCAAGGCACTAGAGACAAAATGGAGGCTGGAGGCTGATTGGAAAGATTGATTGATGCAGAGCCATCAAGCACATGGTTCTGGTGCAGCTGACTACATGGAGTTGAGAATGAGGGGTTTTTATGCCTTCTTTTGGGCTTTGCACTTGAGCTTCCTGTTCCTGTGCAAGAAAATGTAGGGGTCACGGCTGGCTCTATAGGTTGTCTGAGCTCCCAGATTTAGCTGAAGTTTGAACTGCTGAAATGATGCAATGAATGCTTGTGTTAGGCAATTCCTGTTGTGGCTGGAGGCTAATCCTACCTTTGTTGGATCTTGGGTGAGGGTATTTGCTTATGAATAGAGCTACCTAGATCTCAGTAAGCTCTTTATCCCTTAAGTGCTGACATCTGTGGGCTATTAAGAAAAGTGGGGGCTGCTTTCTCCCTCTAAAAAAGACATGTTTCTCAATTTCTCATCCAGGGAAATAATATACTGCTTTTTTAATATTTCTCAAAATAATTCATTCCTCTAAGAGAGGGGTGGGTGCTAACTTTCTACAAGTGCAAGATTGGAAGATCAGCCCTTAGAATTGCCAAGAATCGTACACAACTGAATGGATAACATAATCATCAACATCATGGCCATTTAAAAAACTGTTAGTGAGGGTGGATCTACTACTGATATATTTAACAGCTCTTGCTATCATTAAATTCTTCTTAATATTCAGGCCAAATTTCTTTTATTTTAATTTGAACCCACTAGTCTTTGACCTCCTTTCAGTTCCAACATAGGACAGATCAGCTCCTACCAGCACATTATGACCTTTTCGATATTTGTAGATAAATATCATATATTTTCTTAAACTTTTCTTATTGGATTATGGTTTCTGTCATTTGCAACACAATAATGTGATTGTGTTGGGGATGAACTAAACTGCTGCACACATTAAGGCACCAGTGTGGGAAGGATGGCTCTATAGGACAGGATCATCTCCATTCTACTGCTGTGAAATTCCCTGCCTAGAGGCATGCCTTAAAATCCCACCTGTTGTCTCTTAAATGGCATGTTGAGACAGTTCACATAAGCAATTGGATGTGCATAATGGTTCTCTGGTGATTTATGTTTGTTAGTTGATGTTTTTATGGTTTACTGATTTTTTTAAATGAGGTAATGTATAAAAATTAATGAATAATTTGGCCATTCAATTCTTCAGTTCTGCCTGGACAGCCTGGAGAGAGGGTTGATGCATATAGATTAGAGCAGTATAATCCCAAGGCAAGCAAATGGAAGCTTGTTATTCTGCAGCATTCTTGGTCTTGTGATTGAAAACCCACAGGCTAATTCCTGCTTTTATTTCTAAATTCCTTAAGCAATTAAAGGAAAGGGGAATTTTAAGAACTAGTTAAAAAGAATGTTGACTTTGTGTCTTAATATAATGGATAATGTCAGAATGAGTTTGATTTTCCAAGCACATTTTGAAATAAGCAATATTAATCTTAAACTTCTGTTTGATAAAAGTAAAAGAAGTGAACCAAAGCAAAGAAGAAACAGAAATCTAACAAATGATTTCAGTGTTTTGTTTCAGCAGAGACGGAAATCTAACTTTGATATCACATTTTTGGGATATCAATCCCAAAAATTAATCCTAAGAAGAGGTGAGATATCCAGATATTTCTAAATGTTATCCTCTATCTTTGTGGAAGATGTAATTAAGGGAATTATCTCTCTGGGAACAAATTAAGAGGACTTTCTGACTGCCTGTTAAGAGCTTCAGGGTTTAAAGCATTTTAGCCCAGTAAAACACAGGAATTTGATAGCTCTTTCTTAGTAATTAGTTTGTATGAGCTCTCCACAAATTATCAGTCTTCAGAATTTGCTTCTCTTGAAAAGATTAACAGTTTGTTTTTGAGAACTCTTAAGAAATTTTTTTGGTCAGGAGGTACAGAAAATCTGTTCTGTTTATGAACACTAGTTTACATTCTGATAGAGACATATATTATACTTGAATTATGAGAGTCATAGCTTGAAAATCATATTCTAAAATGTTGCCTCATGTCTCCATATTCACATGAACCTCTTTTTTTCCCCCTTGATATCTTTTCCTGGAAGAAATTTTTTGACTGGTATGCTATTGCATAAAACTGAGAATGATATTTAAATTTCTTAACTGTGTTATTTTCTAGATGAACACAAAGATGTACAAAAGAAAACCTTCACCAAGTGGATAAATACTCGTTTTTTGAAGGTAAGGATGGCTCACAAGGGCTATTTTTGAATCTATAGTCTTCCAGATGTATTGAACTTCTGTGTGAGAGCATCAGGTTGAAAAACACTAGCTTAAGTTATGTTCAGTAAAACATAGCGTCTTCCGTTATGTGTTGGATTAAAATATGTTCCAATTCTAGGTCCCCAGCAATATTTGTTTTGCTCTTTCCCTATTTCTCTCCTTGAAGGGCTTTGTATTTGCTGCAACCTAATTGTGCTAATCACCCTTTAAAATGGCAATTTTCTTTGCCACCGAGTTCCTTCTTTCCCTGCTCAGCTCCAGTTTGCAGGATTTGGTTAATGCATAACTTTTTGAAATACCTTTCATTCTAAAGGGCCCAGTAATAGACTGTGTACTTTATATGTTTCTTGAAAGCTGCCTGTGTTAGCAGAACCTTCTCCAGAGATTCTGACCTTTCTGGAAACAAATGTTTGATTCATTGTCTTTTAAAAGCCGTATACAGAAATTCTACTGTCCTTTTCAGAGCAGTATGGCATTGTCAGCAGTGTTGTTGCCAATGTCAGAAATGCAATTCCAAAGTAAATCTTTTGCTTTTTCCAGCAATGAACAAAGTTATTACATATCCAGTGATGTGAGTATGGGTGCTCAATATGACCTTTGGCCCAATGGAAGATCTCAGTTAAATGCAAGGTTCGGTAACTTGTATAGGATGTTCCTTTGGAGATTTGGCTGTATCTGTATGAATTGACCTTATTGACCTCCTCTGCTGCAGGGGTGTCAAACTCGATTTCATTGAGGGCCGCATCAGGGTTGTGTTTGTGTTTGACCTTGGAGGGCCAGGGTGAACATGGCCAGGGATGGGCATGGCCATGGTGGGCCTGACACAGGACTCGTGTCAGGGGCACCTGTGGTGGCCAGGTGCTAAGGACTTCCCTGAGACCCTCCCTCACTCTCATTACAATCTTCCTTTCTTCCTTTTTTTATTTTTCCTTTTTCCTTCCCTCTTCATTCTCCTTTCTTCTTCCTTCCCTTCTTTCCTTATTTTTCTTCCTTGCTCTCCTCCGATCTTCCGTTCTTTTTCTTTACTTTCCCCTTTTCCCTTTCTACTTTCCGATCAGCTGAGAGGCTCTGTTATCGCCGATGCGATCTTTACGATCGTGGCGGCCGAAATCGCCGAGGGAAGACTGTGGGGGAGGATCAAGGGTTACTCCCTACTTACAGCCTCCCTTGGTTGAATCCTCGGCCCAATTCTGGTTGTAAGTCAAGGACTACCTGTAGTATTAGCAATAAATATTTCTTCCTCCCCTTCTGCACATGTAGTGAGCTGTACTTATCGAGCAGTTTATTGGATGACAGAGTAAATAGCAGCTGCTCTCTCAGTTCCTATAACCACAGTAGATACTCAACAAATAATTTGCAAAATTTCTTTGGGTCTCCTCTGAATGTATCACTTTGCTGTTCCTTAAAGCACAAATGTATTTGTTCAGGCTTCTAGGTAGGTCTGAAGAAGAAAATATCCCAGTGCAGAAGTATTTCTTTTTAGGCATAGGCAGGAGAGAAAAACTCTTTTAAGTACACAGTGAGCAATTTTATTAACTTATCTAATTAAGTTGTTTAAAGTGTAATTAAGTAGGAATTAAATGACATTTAGTTTATATGCTGGTCCGTCTGCTTCTCTGTCTTCCTGTTGGAATTTAGCTTTGGCCCATCAGTCAAAGGCCAGGTGCAGCTCTCAGCTGGAGATAGTGCACACCTCTGTTTTAATGCTGCTTAATATTCCTCAACAGCGAGGACACCAGGGCATGATTTGACAGCAGGAATGCCGGGTCTGCTGCTGTGCAGAAAACCTAGGTTAGCACCTTTTGAAATAACTGAAATAAAACATGGACGACCACCCAAAAAGCTTCTTCGTTCTATTCGCTGTTAAAAGATAGTTTAACTTGGATTAAACTCAAATCATAACTCACAATTCAACAATTAATAGTGTGTAAATGGATTGCAGTGCCCAAGCTGCTTGGGGATGTTCAGCCTTCAACCCGTTTTCTTGTTTGTTTCGTCAGTTAGAAAAAAATAGTTTGATTCTGCTCATAATTTGCATGATTTCGCAGAAAGGGAAAGATATCCAGAAGTAGCTTGTATGGAGGAGCATATGGATGTCTTTCTTTGAGCTATTTAGAACTGAGGTTTCTCTATAAAATGTCAAAATTATGATGGATAAAATGAAGAAACACAGGACACACATAATCTTGATTAGATACTGTGTTAATGTGATTCTGAGAGCTTTGATTTCACTTGGATAGTCTTTGAAAATCAGGTTGCTTTCAGTTATGGTTTAAACTTGAAACAGTATTTTGGAAGACAAGTCTGTTTTTCCTTACTTAGCATCATGGGAGTAAATATAGTTGTTGCTATTCATTTCTGTTTTAGAAATAATCTATTATATATGAGTTTTGCTGTACTGTCATTAAAATGAATAAATAAACTAACTGAACTATTTTTTGTTTTGTTTTTTGTCACAAGTATATCAAAGAGCAAATATCCAGCTTCTCCCAAAGCCTCAACAACATTTAATTTGTTGCTTTCTTGAATAAGTGGAATGCAAACAGGAATTCAAGCAGAAAAATAAACAGATAGAAAGCCACAATAAAGTTCATTCTCGTTTAAGATGGTGCACTAAATTTAGATGCTGGCAAAATGCACTGTATTTTATTTACTGAAACCACTCTTCTCTTGTGTAGTGACCTTTCTGCTTTGTGAATCGTTTCCCACATCAAATTCTCATGCTTTGGGTACATCAAATGGAAAATCTTGACACAGATATCAAAGTACCATATTTAGATTACAGAACATGAATTAGAAATTAGTTTTCTATCTATGTACTGGAAATCTTTCCTCTCCTGAATAGTAAATAGCCAGAAAGTTTAATAAGTTGATAAGAAGTTAATGTAATTAAGAGTTAAAGTGACTCCATACTTCCCCCTTTTTAATATGCTTGAGTACATACAGTCTTTCTAGCCTTTTTTTTTTTCTTTTTTGGTGCCATTAGGGAACAGGACTAATTGCCTGTATTGTTGAATAGAATGGTTGTTTCCAGTTCATGAACATAGTTTAGGATCAAAAACTTAGAGGTTCCTAGTACTACTTAATATCCAAGATCCTATTGGTTCATGACTGCTATCTTCAAACAAGTTCCCTAAGCACTTTTATACAGTTCCATCACTCAGCTCATGTGGCTTGCCTTGGCTATACCCAAGTAGATCTGATACTGAAATTTCTGCCTGAATTGATACCTATTTAATAACGAAAAGAGTTTCAAATTATTTATCACTGATGCTTCCCATAAATAGAACTTTAAAAAAATTATCATCCAAATATAGTTTAAATAATATCCTTCCAGAACTTAGTCATATTTTCTGCACTAAGATATTTTGTAAGCTGATTATCTAAAATTCAGCTATTGAGGGCCTCTGATTTCAAACTGACTTTGCCTTGTGTTAAATTTATTGTTGGGTGACTTAGAAGGAATTAATATATAGAGAAAGGAAAACAAACTGGTGGTAGATTGGAAACACTCAAGCTTAAGCTACACAAAGGGTAGAAGCAAGTGAAAGAGCGTAAGTTATTTGTAATCGACTTTTTCCCAAAAAGAAGAATGCATTCTTTGTGAGTTTTATCTACATAAAGTAGGCTTTTTCAAGCTTGAATCACAATCTTACTGAAGAAGGACGTGCAGCAGAGAACCAAGTTCCTAAATATACTAGTTTTTTTATTGCATAATGTAGCATTTAATATTTCCAGATATAGCTTGCTTAGGTTACAGAGGATGACAATCTGAGATGGGAATGAGGGTTGGGCGGGGGAGGGGGAATATTTGTTTATCTTTTATACCTTATCATTTCATCTCAAACTGGAAACTTTATTTTATGAACAGTTCTAGAGTATGACATTTCCATATTTGGAAATGATACTGCCCAAATTATTCTCTTTTCTCCCTTACAGTCTTTCCATGGCTAAGTTGCAAGGAGGTGCTTTTGATTACAACTTGACTTACAACTGCAATTGAGCCGAAAATTTATGTTGCTAAAAGAGACAGTTGTTTAGTGGATCACTGTAGTTGTTAAGTTGGTAACATGGTAGTTAAGGGAAACCGGCTTCCCCATTAACTTTGTTTGTCAGAAGTTTGCAAGAGGAGATCACATGAGCTAAGGACACTGCAGATAAACAGATAACAGATAATCAGAGTTGGAAGGGACCTTGTAGGTCATCTAGTCCAACCCCCTGCCCAAGCAGGAGACCCTACACCATTTCTGACAAATGGCAGTCCAATCTCTTCTTGAAAGTCTCAAGTGATGGTGCTCCCACAACTTCCGAGGGCAAGCTGTTCCATTGGTTGATTGTTCTCACTGTCAGAAAGCCGTCATAAACATGAGTCAGTTGCCCAGCACCTGAATTTTTATCATGTAATCACGGGGATGCTGTGATGGTTGTAAGCTGAATAATAGTCAAAGTCATTCTTTTTCAGTGCCTTTGTAACTTTCAACAGTCACTAAACAAACTTTTGTCAGTTGAGGACTACCTATATCTACTGCTTCCATACTGGTGTTTCACTTCTGCAGGGGAGAGCTGGATTTCCTTGCTTAAAAGACTAGTTTTTCATTATATAGTAGCATTCTACCGGTACCTATTATAGGTATTCTGGTGGCATAATGTATTTAAAACGAATCCCTTAAAGCATTTCCTTGCAAAGGGTCAGAGGATCGAACTCACAGCCTCCGGATTGTGAGGTGAGAGCTGCACAATCTGGAGCTCTTGCCTCACAATTATGGTGCTGTGGTGTAGAGGTGGAGCTCTTGCCTCACAATCCGAAGGCTGTGAGTTTGATCCCAGGCAGATATTTCTCTCTCTGGGCACGATAAGAATATATATATATATATATATCTGCTGAATATAACTCTGCATTGGTGACAGGAAGGGCATCTGGCCACTAATCACTCAGCTCCATTCAGTTGCCTAGGCTCCACCCCACAAGATATTATAGGGTCATTTAAAGATGATGATTTTCTTGCAAGAGAAACCTCTGATTTTCTGTCTCATTCCTGGGGTATAAACTTTCTTGTGGTGCTATTCCTTTCCGTCTAAGAGAATAGGAATGTGTGGAAAAAACAGAGCACAGCCTGTTATAACAATCATACTAAGAAATCTGGAATGCTATAACGTGTGTAGGCAATATTATTTATAATAGTATTTCAAGATGACATCTGGCTACAGTTTGTCTTTTTATTTGTTTATGTTGTATTTTGGAGTCAGAAATTATTTTTTAAAAATTATTTATCTTATTTTATAGTTTGGAAAACATCCAATAAAGGATATATTCACAGATCTTCGAGATGGGAGGAAACTCTTAGATCTTTTAGAAGGGCTAACAGGGAACCCACTGGTAAGTGCTAATTGCCATTATTATCACCATCTGGAAAAGATAATTTAAAATACTATGCCTTTGCTTATTTACAATATCAGAATTTTGGAATAGAATATTAGGGAATTCTGGGTGTTGAAGTCCACACATCTTAAAGTTATCAAGGTTGAATAACACTTGTCTATATTGCCCAGTGACACTTAGTTTAGCTAATTTTAGTATCCTCAGCAGGAAGCAAAATGAAATGTCAAGGTTTTGAACCTATTTTTCTGACTGTTGGAAATAGAAGTCTATTCACACTGAATTTAGTTAATTAACAAGAGGATTGATACACATGGTTTGTAAATTCTGTTTCAACACCAGTTTTCAAGTTTTAAACAAAATTGTAAAATATGCTTTGCTAAACTCAGGCTTCAAGAGAGGAAAAGAATGCACATAATTAAAGTTTGCTACAGTGTGTTTTGTACAGTATTGCTCTTAAAATGTTTTGACATGTTGCCAAAATAATGCATACTACTACAGGGTGTTGCACTCCTGCTACTTGGATAAAGGAAAAGGAGTAAATGTTCCAAAATCTGCATCATTGCTTTAATTGTGCTTTTCCTGAAAAGTTAATTGTAACATTTATTATTATTTGCATTTTTTTTTTTTACAAGTTAAAAGAACGTGGAACTACTAGAGTCCATGCTTTGAATAATGTCAACAAAGTCCTTCAGGTTTTACATCAGAACAATGTAAGTTTCTAAATCTCTGTTTCCTTGAAACTTGAGGGGAAAAGATAATTGTCAAATTGTTTTCTGAAAACTCTGTCTTTGAGTAGGGATAGGTGGACTAAAATTTTATACAACTTAACACGCCTCCTTTCAATTTTCCTAGTTGCTTGTACTTTGCAGATAACGAAGTGTGCTATATGGCATGATCATTTACTGTAAGAAGTGACCTTGTATTTCTTGTTCTTGGAGATCCTAAGGGGCTATAGATGGAAAGTATGAATATTTATTTTGTGTGGCTGGGCCAAATTGTAATTTTGTTGGTATAGACTTCAGTCTGTTCTCAGGTTATCCAATTAAATATTGCCTACTCTTAGACTTGGATACTAGCTTGACTCCCATTTGCCGAATTAAACACAATCACAGCACATGTCTTTCCTGATGCCTGTATTATTATTATTTTTACTTTGTACATTCTCCAGAATCTGGCCCTAGAATTGAAAGCTCCTTCAGATTGATCTATGATATATCTTTGTGTAGGAGGAAAGAGAGTTGGAGCTGGCAGGTTCAGCTTCTTGAAAATGACCTTTTCCTTGTAACATGACAAATCATTTCTTTTCCCCAAAAGTTATTTTTGTTATTAAAAACGATAGAAGGTTAATCCGGGCTCCCATGCAATTGTCGTTTAGGAAAAAGCTCTGCTTTGGGAATGAGCTGGTAACATTAAGAAACTAAAAGTGGTCAAGTTACATTAAAAGATTTATGGTAGTGACTCAGTAATAGAACTTTTTTTAATGGGAAAATGTAAAACCTTTATTTTCTTATTAATGATAAGTACGCTGTGGTTGCAGCAATAACTTTGGAAATATTTGCAATGGAAAGGTTGCATTGATAGCATCAGAACTTTTATTTTGCAAAAAATGAAAGATTAGGAATTTAATATAGATTATTTGTTTGTTTGTTTATTTATTTATAAAAATGTATATGGCCACCCAGTTCACTCTCTGTGACACAGGATGGCTTAGAAGAATAAAACCCCAATACAAAAAGCAACACCACCACTTCACAACCCTACTAGGGACAACAATCAGAAAAGCCACAATGGGCTCCTTATCACTCTGGAATATCCAAGTTTGTTGGCAGAACTATGTATTCAGAGCTTGTGAAACAGTGCCAAGTGAGGGCCAATCTTACTTCTTCAGGGATGATGTTCCCACAGGTAGGAAGCCACCACAGGGAAGGCCTTTCTTCTTTATCCTGCTAGATGATCCTCCTTAAGAGGGGAGACCCTTAGGATTCTCAGCCTCCTTACTTTTGTAGGTCAGGTATATATGATTGGAACAAGATGGTCCTTCAAATACTCTGATCACAAGCCGTGTAGGACTTTGAAGGTGACAACCAGCACCTTAAATTGGACCTGAAAGCAAATCAGCAGCCAGTCCAGCTTCCGCAGGAGTGGTGACATGTGCACATTTAAGTCTGCATAAAACCATGTAGACCACCATGTTTTGAGCCAACTGAAGCTTCTGGATACTTTTCAAGGGCTGTCCCATGTAGACCTCATTTCAATAGCCAAGACGGGAGGTGACTAGAGCATAGGTAACTCTGAGTAGGGATTGTTCCAGGAAAGGGTGTAACTTACTCACAACCTGCAGTTGTGCAAAAGCCCTCCTGATCACAACTGCCACCTGCTTATATTCTATTCATTAATTATGCCTTTATATTACACACTTTCATCCCCTGCTGGTATAATTTTTAAAAAAGAAAATAAATTCCTGTGAATTGATATCATCATATTGTCAGTATATTAAAATCAGTGCATTATATAGTACTTCATTTTGTCTAAATTGAATTATTCACGTACAATTAAATCATTAAATTACATAGCTGATTCCAGGAATGTGAGAAGCAATAGAATAGAATAGAATAGAATAGAATAGAATAGAATAGAATAGAATAGGATAGAAGAGAAGAGAAGAGAAGAGAAGAGAAGAGAAGAGAAGAGAAGAGAATTCTTTATTGGCCAAGTGTGATTAGACACACAAGGAACTTGTCTTGGTGCAAATGCTTTCAGTGTACATAAAAGAAAAGATACATTCATCAAGAATCATCAGTTACAACACTTAATAATAGTCATAGGGTACAATAAGCAATCAAATCATACTAGGCAATAGTCAATAAAAATTGTTAGGATACAAGTAACAAGGTTACAATCTTATAGTCATACGTGGGAGGAGATGGGTGAAAGGAAGGTTGGGAGGATTAATAGTAATAGTAATGCAGACAGTAAATAGTTTGATAGTGTTGAGGGAATTATTTGTTTAGTAAAGTGATGGCGTTTGGGAAAAAACTGTGTCTTGTTCTGGTGTGCAGTGCTCGATAGTGTCATTTTGAAGTTAGTGGTATCTATAGTGAGAGTTATAGTAGAGTAATAGTTGACAGGCTACTGGATCTCTGTTCCCCACTTTCTATTAGTTCCTTTAAAGTTTGCATGCCTTTGACTAAGAAGACATTTTCATTGTTTGAAAATATTTCCAGGTGGATCTGGTGAACATCGGAGGGACAGACATTGTTGATGGAAATCACAAACTGACACTTGGATTGTTATGGAGCATAATTTTGCACTGGCAGGTGAGCAGATTTTATGCCTTTTCTCAGCCCATATATGTGACCCATTTCTTTTTGCAGTAAAATGCATTGATGGGTATTGGTTGAGTATTAGCTGGAGATGCTATAGAACTTTCATGGCAGCTGACCAACCACTCTTGAATTTCTGGGTACTTGAAGCCAGTATTTCTCAACTTTAGCCACTTTAAGAGGTGTGGACTTGAATTCCACACATTCACAAGGTGGCTGGGGAATTTTGGGAGTTGAAGTCCACACCTCTTAAAGTGGCCAAGGTTTGGAAACACTGCTCTAAGCAACAACTTGAAACATAGTGTGAAACTTCTTGTAGAGTTTTCAGGTCCATCCCTTATGTACTTGTGTGCTACATTGCAAATCCTGTGCTAAAGAGGCAGAATTCACATTGCAACATCATGATGTACGTTTTGTTATTTGCTCCCTTTCTTGCCAGTGCCCGCAGGTGCCCAAGATGCCATGTATAAAAAGATCTTTGTATCCTGTACTAATCTATGGGTTTGTGTTTGAAATGAGTATGGGGTATGAAATTTCTGGGCTTCCTTTTGTATCTTCTTTGTGTGCTATGTTCAGAACAATGATTTCCAGTCTATGGTCTGTAACTACAGTTGGTCCATAATGGATATTACAGATAATTTGTGAGAGGTAGTGAGATCATGTAATAGTAATGTAATTTATATAATGTAATATTTATAAAACAGAACTTATTTTAAAAATTGAGTTAACATCAAGAATTTGCAAGCTAGATTTTGAATTAATAATTTGAATAAACCAGAATTTCCTCCATTTAGACAACTTTGGAAATGCTTGTCTGTCCCTTTGTTTAAATGAAATGTGAAACAACTGCTTTAGATTTCTTTACTTCCCATGTGGAAGGGGTCAGGGAAGATAGATTTTTATATAAGTCTCATATTAGGACTGGAAATATCATTGGAACCTGATTTTATGTATATGATAAAGATGGGATCCATTTAAAGTTATTGCTATAGTTTACCACTGAGACAATTAGAGAATCTCTATCTAAAATTTAGGTATATTGGACAGAACAGAAACAGAACAAAATTTTGATTTGTTAAATCCCAGGTTGCATTTCTAATTTTGGTTTGTAAGTCAATACAGTAATTAACTGTGAAAGAAGGAACTTGAGCTATTTGTCATACCTTATCAGTTCAAGATTAGTTTATACTGAGGGTAGAAAATGTTTTAAATTTGAAACATGCTGTTTTCAGTTCAATAAACTGATCTCATTGGAAGCATTTTTATGTTGTTTTAGAAGTATACTGTGCTCAAAATATTTATGGTATGGATGGAACGTCTCTGAACACTGCTAGTGAGGTCAAAACAACTTGTTGTGAATTCAAAATGGGATGCTTCAAGCTTGATTTGTTTGTGTATGAAACAATTTGCCTGCCTCCAAATTCTACTGCTTTTTCAGTCGATGGCATTCCAAACACTTCTAATGAAATTTAAAAATTCACCTATATTTTAATTATAAGAAACTATCAGATTGTGTTCTAGGCCTTCCTTGTAGAAATATCCAAGAAAGCTATTCAATGTGATTCCATAGCTAAATAATTTGTTACTGGAATACATCTAAGCTTGGGAACCAGAGTAGGATTTTAGGGCAGGTACTACAGTTTTCTTAATGTACAAACCTCATTAGGAGATACAAAGAACTTAGATTAAAGTCTAAAACAGAAGAATTAATATATGGAATAATTAGATAAGAATAATGTTTTGAATCTTCATTTGCTGTGGTATGGCATAATTCAATATCTATTTTTAATATTTAACACTTTGCAGTGTTATTTGAATGCTAAGATTGAGACAATGTTTTTTGAGTCTTTCTAATTCAGGGGTCCCCAAACTTGACAACTTTAAGACTTGTGGACTTCAACTCCCTGGGAGTTGAAATCCACAAGTCTTAAAGTTGCCAAGTTTGAAGACCCCTGTTCTAATTCTTTTTTATTGACCTTGGGCATTTCTTTTTAGGTTAAAGATGTAATGAAAGATATAATGTCAGAATTACAGCAAACCAATAGTGAAAAGATCCTGTTGAGTTGGGTGCGGCAGTCCACAAAATCATATAATGAAGTGAATGTTTTGAATTTCACCACCAGCTGGACAAATGGGCTTGCCTTCAATGCATTGATTCACAAGCATAGGTAGGTGGCTGCTTGCCAGCATCTGTAATATTTTCATACTGGAGGGGAAAAGGTATTTTGCTTCAAATTGGACAATTTTAACAAAACAGTTTCTAGGGATGATAGAAGGAAAGTTACCAGTATAGCATTTTGTTACAGAGCAGAAAACCCGAGTTTTCAATAAATAACCCTTGGAATTGTTTTAAAGTCATTTGGCACAGGTTAGATAGAAAGGAAGCAGAGCATGTTTTCATGGAGTGGTTTCTAATTTGTGTGAGAAGGCAATAAACATAATTTTCTGTGACTTTTTTTTAAAGAACAAACATGGAAAACATGAAGTACAAATACCAGTCTTTCTAGTTTTACATGGAAAGATATAATAAACATTTTCCCTTGAAAATCTGATAATGTAACGATGTGCTAATTGAAGCCTTACACCATCTATTTGCAAAAAGAAATGTATTCCTTTTGAGGGTATATGGATTCATAGGCTTCATTCCTTGTAAATATAATCTGGACTAGGCATCATTGAAACCAGTTGAACAACTCTGAAATTATTCTTAACGGTTGAAACATATTCTGTTTCATATGCAGCATGCAGCTGACTCTGCTTTTCCTTGAAACAAAGGAAGTGCATGGGAACAGGAACAGTACATGTGTAGCTGTTCAGTGCCATCATTTTAGTATTTATGAAAACAACATAGACAATGTTGAATATTACAGAGCCTCATATTATTGGCTCCCCCAAATCTCTCAATTTTGTGTTTTTATATTAAGAGTGAAGAAAGAAAAGCAAATAATGCATCTAGGAAAATCCGTTCTGTTGGAAGGAGGATGGTTATGTAATTTCCCATTGATTCTACAAAATATCAGCAATTGTGTGGAATTTCATGTGTTCATAAGCTATTTACTTGGATTTATTGCTATACGTAATGCATACAAGTGTTTTGATCTATAGTATGAATGAATGTATGTTTTTTAAAAAAATAATAATTTATTTTTCTTTTAATTTTTTTTAGACCTGAGCTCTTCAGCTGGGATAAAGTCACCAAAATGCCTCCACATGAAAGATTAGAACATGCCTTCAACATAGCTAAAAATTACTTGGGAATAGAAAAATTGCTAGACCCTGAAGGTATAAATATTATAATACTGTATAACTGCTATATACTTTCTTTCTGTTAGAGTTAGAGATGAAAGGGGGCAGTGTTGCTCTAGATAAGAAATTAGGGACCCTTTACCTGTGGCGTTATGCAGTTTTGCAGCACAATTGGGTGATTTTAAGAACATTCACAAGAATATACAGCTGAATTTAAGTAGAAAAGTGACTGATTCTTGTTCAGTTTTAATGATTTTTGAATTGTTCTCATATTGACTAGTCCTCTGCATTTATAAAATATAAATGAACAAAATAGCATTTCTCCCTCACAAAATGAAGCAAAATAGTCACATTTACCTTTTATCCATTAATCTCTCTTAAAACACCAATCACTAGCGAAAAGTAGGAAATTATAGTGATATGCCACATTGCTAGTTAAATTATCTTGGCTCCCCAGTGGTCAAAAAAGTTTCAAAATAAATGAAATTGGGACCAAGTCCAAGGATAAATAAGTTTGTCTGCCCTTGTTGTAGGTGTTTAAACATTAATAGTTTGCATATACTGCAGTCACTCATGTTGTGCTTTTTAAAAATTGATTTAAATCCATCTGCTAGCATAATTATGATGGTAAAAACATGGTAATAGAGAAGTGATGGTTTTCAGTTTAGTGGTTCAGGTTTGGTATTTGTTCTGCTGAATTATTATGTTTTGTGGGGGATAGCTATTTTGAGGATATGGACTTGAAGATAATGAGTGTAGTTTTATAGATCTGTCATAACTTTAGCCTGGAAACCTTGCATAGCCATCAAATAAGTATCCCATTTATATGCTCTGTTTTCAGATGTTGCTGTACAGCTTCCTGATAAGAAATCCATTATTATGTATTTGACATCTTTATTTGAGGTCCTTCCTCAGCAAGTTACTTTGGAAGATATTCGAGAAGTAGAGACTCTTCCAAGAAAATATAAAAAGGAATGTGAAGAAGATATACAGGTGGTGCATATTGATGACACTAATTTTTCTTTCACAGTATTGTATTTAGTTTTAAAAATACATGCCTCAAAACAAAATTTTCCAGGACAGCTTACCAGTACTTTACAATCATGACTGGACATTGAAAAATATAAAAGAGTGGGTAAAAATATACAGAACATATTAAATGCAGTAAATATGTATGTGCATGTAATCATATGTAAATTAGTATTCCCTCACAATAATAGCAGCTATAAGAAATGTGGATGTCAATTCCCAGAATACCTAGGAATTGAATTATCTAGGAGTTGAAGTCCACACATCTTAAATTTGCCAAGGTTGAGAATAATATAATTACATCCTTACTGCTGTTGGACTCAATAACTTCTGAAATAGCAATAGCACTTAGACTTATATACCGCTTCACAGTGCTTTACAGTTCTCTCTAAGGGGCTTACAGAGTCAGCATATTGCCCCCAACAATCTGCGTCCTCATTTTACCAACCTCAGAAGAATGGAAGGCTGAGCCGGTCGGAATCGGCAGCTGGCAGTCAGCAGAAGTAGCATGCAGTACTGAAGGAACACATTGTTTCCTTCTTGTCTTTGTATCATTAACTTACTATAATGTCATATGCAGTTTTTCTCTTGTTACCTTTTCAGATTGGTGTTTATCTTTCCTTTCTTCCAATGAGAATATATTTTCTCTTCCTCTTGATAACCCCTTTGCTTTTTGAAAATTGCTTACTCTCTCAGTTCTCCCTTCGACTGCACATTCATGCTCTCTGATTTCCAGTTCTGTTCTTCCTCTTTGTCATCTACACATATTTATCTTTTCTCCTTTATTTTTACCCATTCTACCTCTTTATCTCTTCTAGAATTGAGCAGAGCTTTGGATTCTCAGCCACAAAAGTGCTTTGGAGCAGAGAGAATGTGCACAAAACATCTGTTGTCAGTTGCTCAAATCCATCTTTTCTCAGTGGAGCAATGAGAAGTGGGGGGAGAGTTACTTTAAGGAGTTTGAGGGCGTGCTTAATCTTAAATGCTACATAGCCCTAATAGCTTTCTTTTTCATGTTAATGCTCTCAAGCTTATTCCATCTTTGTCTCTTCTGCTTCTTAGATCTTATAAACAGATTCTGATCTTTTCAGAATTTTTGTTTTACAGAGAGTCTCCGATTTTTTTCTCAGTGATATTTTTGCAGCAGATCTACAAGTATTTATTTTCTCGTTTGGGCGTTTATTGTATATGTTTGATGTGTTCAATATGTTTGATTAATAATTTTTCAGTTCTTAGTATTTTGGTGCTGCTTTCTATGGTTTCCTCACTGATAACCATACTTAAATATCGTTTTACATATTTGCTAGCCGTCCAATATGCCATGCAAGATGACTTATCTGCAGTCTCTCCATGAACACCAGTGTTGCTGTTTACATTAATACACTTCAGATGTTTCCCACCTTGGTGTCTTGCAGATATTTTGGTCTGCACCTCTCCCAAAGTATACAAAGTATTTATCTCAATGTGGGAACAAGATCACGCTAAGTGGTTCCACCCCAGTGTTGCATGTTTTTGCAATCCCCACCCACCCAGTTTTTTGTTATTTCTTGTTTGTGGATAGATAGCAGCAGTCACAGTACATGGTGTGCAGTCAGTATTGAGAGCAGAACAAACAATCATGTTTGGGAAGGTACTTGGTATAAAGCTTTTACAGGTTTACTATTAAGCCCTCATGTTTTGTTTTCCAGAGATAGCAAATCAATGACTTCCTGTATGTACTTAATTTTTTCCTTCCCTCTTTTGTTACTGTTTGTTTTTTTCCTCTACCTCATCACATTTCTTCAAAATGTTTTTCTTCTTCACCCTGCTCAGCTTTTTCAACACCACTTTGTCCTACTGCAGTAAAGTTGCTGTTTACCTTCTTCCTTTCATATTTTTATAGCATATTTTTATTCCACCCTAAATTTTTGATTTCTTCAGCATTAGTGCATCCTCTTATTTCCAGTCTTGATTATTGTGACTTTCTTTTAGTTGTCACAGTAAATGGGTCATCTTAATTCTCTTGGACCACTTTTCTGTATCTGAAATGTGGCTACTTGTAATCTTCTCTTTGTGGCAGCGATTTGTGCCATTCTTGTCACTGACTTCTTTTCTCCCTTTTTAAGAAAAAAAATTTCTTTTAACTTTGCATTACATGATCTTCTACAGTTGAATGTATTGAAATTTTGCTAGCTGTTCCCTGTATATAATAGGCATGGGCTACCTGAGGACACTCTAGTAAGCCTTCAAACATGTTTTGCAATTTCCAAAATCCACTTTGCCATTGCATAGCTAAAATTAGATGACACCAAACTTTTTGTGAAGTAATTTTATGACTATTTCCTATTACAAATAGAGAAATAAAAGGTGTTAAACTTTTGGATTGACTTAGTGCAGTATTTCTCACTGTAATTTTTAAGTTGTTTGGACTTCAATTTCTAGAAGTCCCCAGTTTAAGACTTTATATCTTAAAAATTTTTCAGACAGAGAAACCCAGCTTAGTGCATGCTAAATGGTCAACTGCTTGAACCTTCTCTCCTTTGTAAAAAGTTGTTAACAATGTTTATTTACCTGTATATTGTAATGAAATTATCAGATTATAATACATAATAAGGAGAGTCCACCATATCTTTTTATTGCAAATAAGAAACTTTGAACGATAAAGATTCTGTCCAGGCATTTTGCTGTGGTATTTAAAGTACAGTGCAGCCATATATTTTCTTAAAAAATAAGTGCGTTGGAAATTATATAATTGTACACACAGTAAATTTTTGATGCACACAAATGTACTGAATTGTTTTTTTCTACTTTGTTTTGAGAAGTTGCTAAAGTTAGAAATTAAGCCTGTTAGCTTGGATGTTTTTGCATTTGATGTTCCAGTTCATTTTAAAAGGAGCTAATCAGATTCTTGACTGTGACTTAAACATATAAGTTTAAAAATTTGGAAAGGCAAGGGAGAATGAAAATCTCAAAGCTGTTTGACTTCATAATTATTAATGAGTAAACGGAGGATGAAACGATTCAGATTTATAGTGTAGTTCAAAGAGCTTTGGGGGGGTCTAAACAACTCCATTATTTTTAAAGCAATAATTTTGAGATTGCAAATGGGCAAACCAGACCTATTTAGTCACAGCACTATAATAATGCTGGGTATTTTGTAAATAACAAACAGAAATTAATGACATTCTTGGAAGTATATTTATCATTTACTTGTTTTCCTAGTGACTAATAAATTATAAACAAAGTTTCTATTGCCACATGCTAACATCTTGCTTCTTGTTAGACTGGTTGAAAAACATTCAGTGTGTGTACTATTTAAAGTGTTTGAAATATCTGAAGGGATTTTTGCCAGGCACCTGTCAGAGATCCTAGCTGATAACAGGTTTGCGGTTACATACCATGCTTGGGCATCCGGAAACTTGACTTATGGTAGACATTCGTACTTGAAATAGATAGGATATTTTTTTTACAGATGAAGTCTCTACATCTTAGAAGTACTTATAAAATATATTGAGCTGTGATATCAATTTTCAGTGTGAGCTACACAGAACATTGCTCTTATGAATGACTCTTAAATAGTGTTTCTCACCAGCAGTTTTAGAACACCGAGTTACATTTGCTTTCAAATTTATACAGATAGGGTTTTATTTAAAATAAAGGATTTCTCCATGGATTTGTGAGGGCAGATATGTATACTGTCAGCAAAGGACAACAACCATGTTATTATGTCCCCCAACATGCTTTTTTCAAGAGGCAACTGGATTTTCTTTGTTTTTCCTGGAAGATGATTCTTGAATTTCAGTTCTGAACTGAAGAAGCTTTTTGGATGAGAAGTGAAACATCTTCAAGGAAAAGCAAAGAAAACACAGTTACCTCTAGAAAAAAGCACCTTTGGAATCACCATGACCTGGCTGACTGAGAATCTCCATAAATGGTCATAACAATAGCACCAATCTATTTGGTTTCTAGTTAATTATGCTGAACGTCTAAGATTCTTCTCTCCCTCACTAAATATTCTGTATGTGGTTACTGCTCTCCCATAAGAGTATCTTATTACAAAAGCATTCTTTCCCCCCTAAGAAGATACAAATAGCATAATGCTTTAATCTACCACCAAACTACTTTTGTATTTATATACTGTTAAGTAAGTTGTTCCTATATGGAGGAACAACTGTGTTGGAAAATAATTTTGTGAAAAGAGGCCTTCAGTTTGATTTTTCTACTTGCAGTATGCAACTTCTGAAGGTAACTGTGCAGTTCTGAAAGCAGAAGCATCCAGCACCTTGACTGAAGTGGATATGGACTTGGACAGCTACCAGATAGCTCTGGAGGAAGTTCTCACTTGGCTGCTCTCTGCAGAAGATGCCCTCCACGAGCAGGAAGTCATATCTGATGATGTTGAGGAAGTCAAGAGACAATTTACTACACATGAAGTAAGTGGCTGGGGACGATGGGCAACTAGATGTGGATTTTTTTAATTAAATAAGCAATTAAGTTCTTGTAATATTTTATTTTGTTATATTTACAAGGGTATACAAGTATAGAGATGGCAAAAAACAAAAGTCCTGGCCACTTAAATATTAAGAAATTGGTTACCACATAAGCTTCAGTGGATTTTACTACAGTAGAATAGATCAGGGGTCCCCAACTTCTGGTCGGTGGACTGGTATCAGGCTGCGGCATGCCAGAAACTGGGCTGTGTAAACAAGCGAAACCCCATCCGTGGGATGCAGGTAGCATGCGAAACCATGCCCCCTCCAGTCTGTGGAAAAAAAATATCTCTCCACAGAACTGGTCTTTGGTGCCTAAAAGGTTTAGGGCTGCTGGAATAAATGAGAGAAACTGAGAATATATTATCTTTAACATGCCCCAAGTCCTGCTTTTCATTCATGTAGGAGATGGAACTGACTGGAATAAGCTCTGTGTTACTGTTGTTGCTGTTATTATTTTGAAAAAAGAGGTTTCCTTCAGAACTGTACCTTTATTCATGTTAAAATTCATGCAGTTTTAGTCGATACTTTAAATCAGAGGTCTTCAAACATGGCAACTTTAAGACTTGTGGACTTCAACTCCCAGAATTCTCCAATCAGCTATGCCACAAGTCTTAAAGTTGCCAAGTTTGGGGACCCCAGCTTTAAATTATAATATAACTGACTGTTATCTTGATTTGTATTTGTATATTTTGCTGTTGTAGTTTTAAGATAAAAAAACTTCAAAATCGGGAACTATTGTATATACATCTGTAAATCTATTCGCTGCCTTAATATTCACAAGAAACTGAGAAGCTTACTTGTGTTGCAGTATTTTAATCAAAAAGCAATGATCATTAAAGGACACATTATTGTGATGTATTTATTTAAAGCTGTGTTTATTTTTAGTCTTGGTATGATATATACTACTGTACAGTTGTTACTATGAAGTGACAATCTTTTTTTTAAGTCTTCCATTTATTTCTTCAGCTCTCATTCATTAATTCTTAAAAATGGCTGAACTCTGAAGAATGCTTACTACAAGAGGCTGGCTAATATAGTTTCCACTTGATGGTCTTTCAATTCCATGGATTAGATTAGATTCTAATTAAGGCTTCAGAAATCTAGAGTTTTCCCTTCACCCATCCAGAAAATGCTACAAAGAAACTTGGGGATCTTATGGGTTACATTTTCTTCTGTGTAGTTGCTCAGCTTAAATTGCATCCAAATCCTCTCTGCTCAGAGTTGACTGTAGTTTCGTAACAACAAAGGATTGAAGAAGGTGCCTAGAGTTGCTTCATGTTATGAGTCTACTTTTACTTTTTTACCTTTTAATATCAGCTGGACATAAGAGTGGGTCAGACCAAGTACTTGCTTGCTTTTTATCAAGCATCGCCTGATTAAGGAATGATTATTTATTTATTTATCCATCACAGTCTTAGTCTGAATCAGAGTTGTCGTCACTTCTGAAATGAAAGGGAGTTAATTGAAATTAGGACCATCATGGAGCCAAATGGTTAAAGTTACTTCTGTCCATATCATACTACCAATCTGAATGAGATCATTCTCTGCCTGGATGCTAAGTTACTGTGGGCTATGGCTCTTCTGAGAATTGCTACTTGTTGTATAATGTTGCAAATTATATTTATGCTTGCCAATATCTGACAGTTAATGCAATAATTGAAACAACGTTTGCTTTAGGTCACCTTAGTCTGAACTTTTTATAGGAATTTATGATGGAGCTGACAGCACATCAGAGCAGCGTGGGCAGCGTGCTTCAGGCTGGTAATCAACTGATAGCCCAGGGCAATATTTCAGTAGAGGAAGAAAATGAAATCCAGGAACAAATGATCTTGTTAAATTCTAGATGGGAAAGCCTCAGAGTGGACAGTATGGACCGCCAATCCTAGTAAGTGGCATGATTTACACATGTTTTATACACATGGTTTAGTTTCCAGTTGTGATGATATATTAAGCTCTTTTCTCAGTGTTTAAGGCTAAACATTTTTTTAATGTTGATGTTTTTGAAGAGTCATCTAAATCAGGGGCCTCCAATGTTGGCCACTTTAAGCCTGGTGGACTTCAACTCCCAGAATTCCTCAGCCAGCTTTTAAAGTGGTCAAGGTTGGAGACCCCTGATCTAAATCATCTTTGCAAAGAGGAAAATGAATATTGAGTTGGATCTGTTTGAAAATGTTTCAAATTGTTTGTCTGTCTATCTATCTCCACATGCACATGTGCATGCATACATACATACATATATGCATACAGTATATTGGTGTACATTTAAAAACTTATTTTGGTTTCTAAGTTGAATATCGTACTAACATTAAACATAGAACCAGTTGCTCTTGAAAATAAACAAAGGTCTATCATATCAGTCAATCATTCCTTTCAATTGCCCTGTTGACTAAATCTCGCAGTAAACCTGAAACATGAATCTGTTAAGTTGAAGTTTGATGTCCAAGGCAATTTGGCTAAAACATTATTTGGCAATAATTGTTCGTTGATAGCACAGATCTGTAGCGTACAACCCTCCCACCCCATGATTGAGTTTCTGGTTTAGATTTAACATTTTCCACAAATTAGCGAATATGTCTCAAGCTGTATGTCAGATAAGGATTTGAGGTAACAAAAAGAAGTACTGTGTAACACATGTTTTAAGCATATGATCCAAGCCCCATGATCATGCTATAGAGGAGAGAACAAAGCAAAAAGCATGTGAGCTAAACTAAGCCACAACATCATGACATGGAGGATAGAGGAGAGCATAAAAAAGCAAAGTTTTATAGCTTACTATTAGAACATTTTGTCTGGAAGACAATTCATTTCCACTTCTGATTGAAAATTTAAAACTATCCCAAGATATTTTTTGAAAGGAACTTTTTTATTAGGATAGTTCCTAATGTCAGAGGATAGATTACAATTCAACACAATTTAATAAATCCTAATTTTAAGTAGTTATTTACAGAATTGGTTGATTAGTTGATAATTTCATTTATTTACCATAAAATATATTTTGAAATTGGGCAAGTGAACATTATATTTGAATAATAAGAGTTTCTTCTTTCCCCCTGTAGCAGGGATCCCTCAACAACTTTGTAGAATAAGTTTGGGACAGATTCTGTCCCAAGCTAAATAGAATTTGCTTTCAGTCATGGTGTTTGTGATATAACATAGTTAGACAAAAGGCTTGATCAGCATGCTTAGTAATTTATTCCACAGAAAGCTAGGATCACCAAGTTGCCTGTTTACTTTATGATTACACTTAGGCAGAACCTGTGAACTCAGGACTCTGGATGAATTACTCCTGGTTTTTTTTTGGCAGCCTCCATGATGCGCTGATGGAGCTACAGAAAAGTCAATTGCAGCAGCTGTCTGACTGGTTGACTGTTACAGAGGAACGCATTCGAAAGATGGAATCTCAGTGCTTAGTTGAAGACTTGGAGACCTTTCAACAACAGATGGATGAACATAAAGTATGCTTACCTCTTTCTATCATGCAAACAATGGGGAAAACCCTCTCACACTTTAATTTCTTGGTTGTAACTAAATGAGAATTGTTATATTTTAAAATAAGTCCTGGATTCCCTTATGCCAGGGATCTCCAAATCTCCTGGCTGGCTGGGGAATTCTGGGAGTTGAAGTCTACAAGTCTTAATGTTGCCAAGTTTGAGGACCCTTGCCTTATGCCATAATATCATGCTGTGGTTAATGGGATTCAGCAGCATTATTTGTCTGGAATCTTACACTGTCTCTTGATTTCTTTTCCATATATGTGTGTGTGTGTGTGTGTGTGTGTGTGTGTGTGTGTGTATAAAATTCATATGTGATATGATACAATGCATACCTTTTCCTTGAAGAAAGACTTCTGTTGAAGAGAAATAGCATTTTCTGATCATTTAGAACAGGGGTGTCAAACTTGATTTCATTGAGGGCCACATCAGGGTTGTGTTTGACTGGGGGGGGGGGGGCAGGATGGGCATGGTCAGGGTGGGCATGGCCAGGTCAGCGTCACTTATGTCGGAGACATATGTTGTGGCCCGAGCACTCTGCCAGCAAACATGGGCTCCCAAGCTGTTTTTGACTGGGACAGCCTCCTGCAACCCACTGCCAGCGAAAACAGAGCTCGGAAGGGCTGCGTCCATTTTCGCTGGCAGAGACACCACGAACAGCCCTGCAGATCAGATCTAAGCACCCCATGGGCCGAATCCAGCTGGCGGGCCTTGAGTTTGACATCCCTGATTTAGAATGTTGCCCCTAAGAAAATGTGGCCTCCATTCTGTTCTCTGAACTTTCGCTGCATCTGACCTTTGTAACATTGGAATTCATTCTTTCAGGAGCTCCAAAAAGGTATTGAAGCAGAACAGGTTAAAGTCAATTCCTTGACTCACATGGTGGTCATTGTTGATGAAAATAGTGGTGAGAGTGCTACGGTTCTCTTGGAGGATCAATTGCAAGTGAGTGGGTGTTATTATTATTTTTATTATATTGTGTAACCCATACTGGTCATTCTGAATGGAGTCATGAAAGTGAATGCTTTCAAAAATGTTTTATGTGTATATTGGTTAGATTTATATCCTGCCTTTTCTAGGAGGTCAGAGTGGCTTGCATGGAAAACCATCTTCATTTCTATTGTTACAAATACAACCTGCTTGGCTTGAGAGTGACTACCCTGAAGTCACCCAGTGGATGTTCAGATTTGAATCTGGATCTCCCTGAAACATTTGCTTGTCATCTTAGTGTCACAAAATCTAATAAATAGTAACAATAGATGTTATAGTGGTTATGTAGTCAATTAATTATGTTGATTGTTTGTACTGTCTCAATTGTCTGTACTTATCCCATCTGGTCTGGCAGGAGGGGCATGCTCTAGGAGGTCATGTTGGCTAAGGAATGGTGGCTGGTGGGGCCCAGCCAAAAGACGGCCTTTTCTGTCCACTGCTTGTCCTGTGGAACAGTGTGCCGCCAGAGAATAAGTGGGCCCTTACCCTGCTGGCCTTTCATAAGGACTATTTAAAGAAAATTCTAGTTATCCAGGATGTTTAGATGTTCATTTAAGTATAAGCTGAATATTTACTTGTGAAAATTAAAAAAAAAACACTTCATGAATGAATGCGCATGTGCGCGCGCACACAAACACACACACACCACACATGCTGGATAGTGTTTAGAATGGCAGCCAAATTAAACATTGTTTATTTTGAAAGGGTATGATGTGATGGATATGTATCAAATGTGGTTGTGAAGTTTCCAGATGTTGGTCAACATTGAACAAAAAATAAAAAAGAAAAGAAAAAAGGATTACTGTAGCACTGAGAAGATATCCAGATTAGAATGGGAAAAGATGATTGGCACATTCAGAAACACTTGAGTAGCAGCTGTCAGCAATTATTTCGGGAAATTGCGTCTTTTTGCAGGATTGTATATGTAGTGTGATCTGAGAAAAAACAAGTTGGTTCAGGAAGATGCTGACAGGTGTGTGCTAAATACCCTTCAGAAGCCCTTTAAAAAGTTGCACAGCTCAATTTTACTGTATTTCAATCCTGTTGAGATTAAATAAGTGTCCATAAATCTAGATTCTGTCCAATTAGCTTAGACTGATTATTAGAATCTTCCAAACATAGCAGTCCTATTAAAAGGTACAGTTTTATTTCTTAGATTTGATCTTAATTGAAAGGCCATTCCAAAGTAAGCATTTTGGGATAAAAATAATACAAAAGGCTAAGCAGTTGTGATTCCATTAATTTTGATTTTCTGTCCGCTTTTAGAGGAAATGGTAAGATATCAGACTTTTTTTGGTGTTATTTCCAGACACTTGGTGAACGCTGGACTGCAGTTTGCCGTTGGACTGAGGAACAATGGCTCAAATTGCAAGAGATTAATACCTTGTGGCAAGAATTGTTGGAAGAACAGGTGAGTGATGGTAATCCCACCGATTCCTGCTTCTGTCTTTGAGTGAGTCCTGAGGAGTGGCCTGCACCTTCCCTTATGGCAGGAAAATGGCTGCTGTTGGGAAGTGAGGAAGTGAATAATTGTGCAAGTGGCCAGAAAGCTCTAGGTGAATATTAAGAGAATAACACAAGAACATAGTTGGAAGGGACCTTGGAGGTCTTCTAGTCCAACCCCTTGTTCAAGCAGGAAATCCTATACCATTTCAGACAAATGGTTGTCCAATTGTTGAAAATGAAGGTCACATGTCTGCAGCAATGTGGCAGTGGCTCTGAAGCAGCAGTTGCCTGACTATACCGAAACTGTCACAACTTCCCCAAATTTCATTCCTTCAGGAATAACGAGTCCAGGCCAGATATGCTATTCAGCAGGTTCTGACCAGTTCTGGAGAACCGGTAGCAGAAATTTTGAGTAGTTTGTTGAACCTGCAAATACCACCTCTGACTGGAGATTTTACAGTATCCTTCCCCTGCCACACCCACCAAGCCACGCCTACAGAACCGGTAGTAAAAAAATTTGAATCCCACCACTGATCCAGGCGTTCTATAAGCTAGCCTATTTGAGGTATCGTAATTGAAAAATTTTGCCCTCTGATGCATTGATTTGACCAGTTAAAGGTTACAGACCTAAGAATTTTAGTAGTATATGGATTCTCTCCATTACAAAAATCTGAAAAGGGAATTGATTTCCTTTCATATTTTAATCCTATTTTCTTTTATTTCCTGAAGTGATGCCATTATTCAGGTATAAAATTAAGCTGTAGTTTTCATCTGAACCAGACAAAAAGCATCTATTATGTCAAAGATGAACTTTTAACTCTCCAAGGTGATAGGAAACCTATTTTTATTCTCTAAAAACCTTAATTGGTTTTCAGGTCCTAGTTCATTTTTGATATAATTTTTTTTAAAAAAAAGAATGGCATTGTTAAGACTCATTAGAACAAATGGGGGTTAAACAGTACAGCCAGTTTTCAAAAACATTTATATGTAAGGATGTTTTAATAAATGATGTATTTTTCCCTCAAAACCAGAGGTGCTATTCAGCCGGTTCGCACCTACTCGGGCGAACCGGTAGCAAGAATTTGGCGTGGGTCGCCGAACTGGTAGCAACATCTAGCTGGCCACGCCCCCAATCCAGTCGCTCAGTTTCTGCTCACTCGCTTGCCCCGCCCACCCGATGCTCGCTGCCCCAGTTTAAAGGAGGACTGCTCCTTTAATCAAGCAGCCACTTGAAAACACATGACTGTGGGCGGAGCAACGGTCCATTAACCTGCAAAACTGTTCCAATGCTGGATTCTTCATGGATACTAGAAGTATCACTTCCCCTTGTGAGTAAAGTGCTTGGAGCGAGAGGGAAAGAACACTGGGTGTGGGGGTGGAATCCAGCCATGGGGAAGTTTGCAGGAGCTTCAAATGCAAGTCCGTTTACCTGCAGAACTTCTCTAATGCTGGATTCACTTCCTCTTGTGAGTAAAGTGCCTGGAGCGAGAGGGAATGAAGGCTGACAGGTGTGTGTGTGTGTGTGAGAGAGAGAGAGAGAGAGAGAAGAAAGAAAGAAAGAAAGAGAAAGAAAGAAAGAAAGAAAGAAAGAAAGAAAGAAAGAAAGAAAGAAAGAAAGAAAAAGAAAAAGAAAGAAAGAAAGAGGAAGGAGAAAGGGAAGAAAGAAAGAAAGAAAGAAAGAAAGAAAGAAAGAAAGAAAGAAAGAAAGAAAGAAAGAAAGAAAGAAAGAAAGAAAGAAAGAAAAGAAATAGGGAGAGAGAGTGTGTGTGGTGTGTGTGTGAGAGAGAGAGAAAAAGAAAGGAAGGAGAGAAAGACAGAAAGAGACAAAGAAAGAAAAGAAAGAAAAAGAAATAGGAAGGGAGAGAGAGAAAACTCTGTGCTATTATTTTTAATTGTTCCATTATTTATCATGTGTTAATATTTTACACTGTCCCTACACCTAGAGTGATTCTACTGCCTTTCTTTTGCCCAGGGCTACCACATATTTTTCAGGGTTTACATGCATTCAGTGTCTATAGTCCAGAGCATAAATACATGTGTGTTTAACAGAGTTGAAAGGGAGTTTGGAGGTCTTCTAGTCCAAGCCCCTGCTCAGGCAAGAAAACTGAGGATGACAAACTCTGAGTAGAGTTCCTGGGAAAGGTGTCAGAATAACACTTAGAAGGGACTTTTGGGGGAACCCTATACCATTTCAGAGAAATGGCTGTCCAGTCTTTTAAAAATTTCCAGTGATTGATCATCCAGAACTTCTGGGGACAAGCAGGTCCACTGGTTAATTGTTCTCACTGTCAGAAAGTTTCTCCTTAGTTTTAGGTTGCTTCTCTCTTTGTTCAGTTTCCATCCATTGCTTCTTGTTTGCCTCTTGGTGCTTTGGAAAACACCCCCCCTTTCTTTGTGGCAGCCCCTTAAAAGCCTGTTGCCTATATCACACTCTTGAGTAAAGCATTTGAGCCATTTCCTCCTTTCAGTGGTCCATGAAAGTACATCTATAGTATGCAGATAATAAAGTCAAAAAAGGTGAACAACATTTTTACAGAACTATAGATAAGTTGAGGCTGGATGACAAGGAATGGCTGGGAGGGGAGGGGCCAGGTGAGGCACCCCTTGATGTGAGTGACATTGAGTTGGCCACACCCACCCAGTCACATGACCACCAAGCCATGCCCATCCAGTCACATGACCACCAAGCCACACCCACCAAATAAGCCACGCCCACAGAACCGGTAGTAAAAAAAATTGAATTCCACCACTGCTCAAAATGTTTTCTTTTCAAAATGTGGCCATTTTATTATTAGTGGCTAATATTCATTTATTTGTTGATTAGATTTCTATCTTACCTTTCCTCCAGGAGCTGTACATATCAAACTTTCTCCAGTTTTTTCCCATTTTAACTACTATTTTGTGTAGTCCTTGTAGTAAGTGTGATTGGTCCAAAGTCACTAAGTGAACTTCCATCATTGAGAATGGGTTTAATTTAGATTTCCCTGTTTCTAGTCCAAACACAAGAACTGAACAGTACTGAAATGCATAAAATAATGAGCTATGGTGGTGTAGTGTTTAGAATACAGTACTGTAGGCTAACTCACTGCTCACTCAAGGAGTTCGCTTTTGAATGGTTCAAGGTTGACTCAGCCTTCCATCCTTCTGAGGTGGGTAAAATGAGGATCCAGATTGCTGGGTGACAATATGCTGATTCTGTAAACCACTTAAAGAGGGCTGTAAAGCACTATGAAGCTGTGTATAATTTTAAATGCTATTGCTATAATCATCATGGGGGATGTTTGGACCTGATTTGATAAAAATGTAGTTTTTATTTCAGAAAATTGCATCAAGTATCTATGATTGAATAACATTTATAGTGTCTAAAAGTTTTGCTTGGTTTTTTTTTACTATCAAAATAAAAAAGTAGCAGCCTTGCTGTCTATATGGTAGAGAATATATCTAAATATTGGGTATAAATCATGTCTAGGTACCAAAAAATGACCTCAGAAGAACTCAATTAAGCAGGAAGTACCTAGACATTATACCTTACAGTAGAAGTGAATAATGCTACTGCAGTATGAGATATCTTGCCTCTCCTGCTATAAATAATGTGAGGATCAAACAGAATTAATTGAATTAACTTAAAGATAACGTTAAGGTTAATGACAGTTAATAACTTAAAAAAAATAGTGTTTGGGAAGGCTGAGACAACCAGCATCAGGATGAAAAGAAGACTGATCCTTGCCATAACTTGGTTCAAAAAAATGAATGGGGGAACAAAACATTTGCTTATATAGAAGAAAATGAAAGGTCTGGTCTTAAGATTCACAATAAATCTTACCTCTTACCTCTTATTACTCCATTTTATCTGTGTTTTCATAGTTTCAGGTTCTCCTTTTCCTCCCGTGTACATTTTTATCCTGCTTGTCTCCCAAGGACCTAAGAAAAATTACCATTTACTCAATCTCATCCATGAAAATTAAGATTTACCAGAGTTTAACACCGACCTCATTTTTCTGTTGTTGAGTAGGAATAAACAGAGTAGAAAATAGGGACTTAATATTTGAGGGGGGATTTCATTTTGCTTTCTCTGAATTATATCCTTTCATAATTTTTGTTTGGATTGGATTTAATGCTATGGTGACACAGTGATTAGAATGCAGTACTGCAGGCTAATTCTCATTCACACTGCCTGGAGTTCAATCCTGACTGGCTCAAGGTTGACTCAGTTTTCCATCTTTCCAAGGTTGGTAAAATGAGGACCCAGATTGTTGGGGGCAATATGCTGACTCTGTAAACATTTAGAGCAGAGTTCCCCAACCTTTCTGGGTTGGCAGCTTGAGTGGAAGGGGCAGGTGCCTTTACGTGTGCATGCGAATGGGGCTGCGAGTACACACAAACAGGGCTGTGAGTGAGCAGTACTTGCCGGTGACGCTCGTGTAAGTGGGGTGTGCATGCACGTGTGCACATGTGAACACACTGGTCAGCTATTCATGCGGCCTGGTGGCCAACAAGTTTGGGAAGGGCTTAGAGAGGGTTGCAAAGCGCTGAAGCTGTATATAATTCTAAGTGCTATTGCTATTATCTCATGAATATCTAGCAATTGAGTTGTAAGACATTCCTACCCAATCATAGCTGCTGCATGTAGCATAATACCTATTATGTTGAAACAACCCATAATTTTGTCTGATTGTAACTTAAAGGGCAGATTGATTATTGTTATGATTCTGGGGTCTTCTTGCTTATGTATGATGCAGTGGTGGTGATATGTAAAATATAGGGGAATTAATTAAGTATATTTGTGGATGTACTTTTTTTCTCAGTGTATGTTGAAAGCCTGGTTGGTTGAAAAAGAAGAGGCTTTAAGCAGAATACAGACATGCAACTTTAAAGATCAAACAGAGCTGGGTGCAAATGTTCAAAAGCTGGCAGTAAGTATTACTTTCTTTGTATTGTAAATCTAATAAATTAATAAATAAACAATTAAACCTTAATTATCAGATATAACATAGAGGGAGAGGGAGAGAGAGAGAGAAGGAAGGAAGGAAGGAAAGAAGGGAGGGAGGGAGAGAAAATGAGAATTAAGGCATGTTGTGTCTGTTGCAGGCATAGATCATGATCAAGAACTTTCCCACACTCTGAAACAATTTTGGTTTTTACTCAAGGAATGCCTTTGTAGTGATATTACCCATAATGTTTTAAATGGCAAGATCTCTTCTTATGTGGGAAATTCTACTAATATTTCCAAGGTTCAATGCAGTGGAACCTCTGAATGGTAATAGTGGCCTGGAACTCATTATTTCTGTAACCACTCAAAATAACATTGCAGCCTCACGTTTTCCAAACCTCCTATTTCCCAGATATATAGCTCATCCTCACTTATTGACTGCCTTGATCAGCAGTCATTTGAAGTTACAAAAATATTGAAAAAAAGTCTTACAACTGCTCTTCAAACTTAGGCTATTTCAGGTGGTTGTGATTTGGGTGCTTGGCAGCACAGTGCATTTACTATGATTGCCGAGTCCTAGGTCACATGATCACCATTTGCAACCTTCACAGTTCGCTTCCAACAAGTAAAGTCATTGGGGAAACCAGCAGGAAATGACAAGTCATGATCATGTGACATCATGCTTAGCAATTGTGGGTGATTTGGCTAATTATCACAACTGGAACTGACATTGAAATTTGATCATGGTTTTTACAATTGCATTGCTTAGTAATGGAGTCACCACATCACCACTCCCCATTACAGTTGGTAAGTCAAGACTATGCGTATTGGGCTTCAGTTCCCATATTTTCAGCATGTTGGTTGTGAATTTGGGTAAAGCCCATTGGAAAACAGGCTGTTCTTGCAAGTATTCAAAATAAATAGTCTCGGGTGAAATGGATATGAATGTTCTGGAAACTCATCTTTCTCTGTCCATAATTCCTATTCTGTTAGAATTTACAAATTTACAAACATCTTACATTCTAAGAAAGTTGCTGTTCCTGTGGGAAATCTGAGCAAAAGACATTTCTCTAAAATGGCATGGCTATTGTGTTTTCACTGTCAGAGTCTGAAAGAAGACATGGGAAAGAAGCGCCAGATGTTAGAGCAGCTGAATGAGATGGCCCATGATTTGGCACAGCTCCTGAACAACAAGAAGGCATTAAAAAAAATTGACAGTAATCTTGAAGAACTCACACAGAGATGGGACAACTTAGTTCAGAAACTTGAGGATTACTCTAATCAGGTACTATCCAAATACTACCTTCTCTTTCTGTTTTGGTTGGGGCTTCATTTGGATATGAATGTTGTGCTTCCATTAATTGCATTTGTGATTTAAACAAAGTTGTCATTCATTGATTTTTTTTTTGGATTTTTTTTAGCTTCATTTGATTAAGATTGACCCCTGTCTCCATTGTTCCTTTAGGTTACTGAGGCAATTGTAAAAGTTGGAATGCCCCAGATTTCTCAGAATGTTCTCACTGAAACAATCCTTGTCAAGAAACAAAAGACAGCCCAGGATAGCCAAATGGAACAATCTCCACCACCTCTACCAAGGAGGCGGCAAACTGGCCTGGATATTGAAATGAGAAAAAAGTAAGATGACTTCTCGGTCTGGGAATATCATTCCTTTCTCACTGAACATAGGACAAACTATTTTCTTTGCTTGTAATGCCATTACTTTCCCTTATAGGCTGATCCATTTTTTCCTTCACACGTTGGGTGTGGTCCCTTCGTGACACACCTCTTTTTGTTTAGTGTGTTACATGAAGCCAGTGTGTTAACTTGGCTTGTGGTTTAATGTGGTGAGTTAACTGAGTTAATTCAACTAATTGGTGTTAAGAAAATCAAGACTTAGCCCAGAATCTACCTCAGGTTATTTTTACCATATGCATGTGTTGATTACAGATGAAAGCAGCCAGTTGCTTTAGAATTAACAGTGGGGAGGGAGCACTGGACAAGCTGCTTTAACTCTTTAATGGATGTTGTTCATCTCATTGCTTCTCCCTAATTTCAAAGTACAGCCATCTTCTTTGGTCATGGGGATGAGGGCTGGTGCAATTACAGCTGTAAGAATCCTCTTGCTGCCATTTTTCAAGAAATAAAAGTAACTTGCAATAGTTTCTGCGCTTTCACTTTCTTGGCCTGCCAGTTGTCTAACTCAGGGCTGTCAAAGTGGCAGCCCGTGGGCCGGATGCCTTATGCGCAGGCCACGCCTACCCAGCTCCATTGTGAAATGTCACATGATGACAACGTGACATGGCAAGTTTGACACCTGTGGTTTAGCTGAACATGGTTTGAATATATGGTTTTCTCCCATTATTATGTTTGGAAATTATGGAACTCTCAGGCATATATATTTGAAGGAGTTAGCAAGTTGAAGATACTACTTTTAGGATGAGGAACAGTAAAGTGGAGAATATAGTAAGAATGTAATTATTTTCTTCAAGACAAAATGTCTCCTCCCCCCCCCCCAATCTAGGAAATGTTAGTTAATGGTTTAACTGGAAGATTGGGGAAGGGAAAATATTATTAAAGTGCTTTAAGATATTTGAGTTTTGAATGGGAGGAGAAATGATTCCAAACATTGTTCTGCTTCTTATGCTAGGCTTGATGTTGAAATTGCCGAGTTGTTGAATGGGATTTTAAAATCAAAAGCTGCCATTCAGGCCATAGAGATCAAAGAGTACAAGAAGATGAGGGAGACTTCAGTCATGAAGGAAAAACTGAAGGTAAAGAGAAAAATGGGAAGGCATTTTCTGTGAGTACATTGTTTTGCTAATAGGTGGAAGTAGAGTCTGATCGGAAAGTTTCATCTAAATTGAATTCTTTTTTATAAATATATTTTTGGCTAACATAATTATTCTCCACTGGCTACAAATAACTTTTACTTATGACAGGCAATTCTCAGAGGTTTAATAGGCATTTCTGGCTTCTTTCCGGTTTCCTCCCTTGTATTAAATTCCCTTTTTACTTTGGAGAAGGAAGAACGTTTTTAGAGAAAATCTTATTCTTAAATATGGACCCTGCAGAAATTCTCTCAATAAAACAGAAAATAAAGTGAAATCATGATTTCAGCTCATAGAGATACCTAATAACCTTTTATTCCACCCTCTGGAGAGAAGACATAAAAAAATGGAAATGTGGACAATAATTGTTTTAAGTTAATTTTAAAAGGCCTAATTAAGAATATCACCACAGAGATACCTCCTATGTGAAATATTGTCAGAGATACGCATAGTGCTGTAATAATTATATACGGTATATTTGGAGGGTACTTCCAGAGCATTTGACACTTGTTAAGTTTAATGGATTCTTTCCCATGAACCAGAATAGCTTGTTTACAAGGATCCTGACACATTATTTTACAAAGACTCATTTAAGTTTTCTGTCACTCTGATTTGCTCTACGTGTCACAGTAGCATCAGAGAGAGACAGAAAAATCAATGGCTAATCTGCAGACACAATGTTAAGTTTAAGAAAAGATTATTTAATAAGTGATAATTGGCTGACAGTGGAGTTTCAGAGTGTGATAAGATGCTCAAAAAGATGTAAACATCTGAGAATATAGTGTTTGAAAACTTAATTAATTTTCAGCTTGTGATGTATGGTGATTTTATGAAAATATGACCTAAGCGGAAAGTATTTTGATATACAGTAAATGCATCTTCATCTGGTTTATTATTTAGTGTTCTAATTCTACTGAAAAGTTAGAATTACTAGTTACTAAATGCAGAGGTGGAAAAAAGGGTCACTAAGGGTTTGCTTAGTGGAATTTTTAAATGTTTAGGTTTTCACTTTAAGTTTTATGGCTTTGATTTATAGGCAATAAAGAAAGAAAGAGTGGAAAAAGAGAAAATGTTGAATGAATTGAAACAGACTGCAGAAAATCTGCTAATGGGAAAAGGTAATGTTACGATATAATGGAAGGGAGAAGCGCGTGTCTTTTCAATTACTTTCTCTTGTTAATATTTGGAATTTTTAGAAAGTATGAATCCATCTGGATGTATGTTAATGGAAATTTGTGACAATGCTAGTTATAATTTAATGGTGATGGGTGTCCAGGCTATATAGACTATGTTCTAATTATCTAGTGTTTTGATGTTTTGCCAGTAACAGTGGCTGGCACCTTCAGAGGTAAAAGTGATCTGTTTTGTGGCAAACACCTCGACAGCTCAGAGGCAACACAGCAGGAACTAACTGAACTTTTGTTTTTGTCCAGCGATCCCCATGATCATGTCGGAGGTGAGGGATTCTGGGAGTTTTAGTTTAGTAATATCTGGAATTCAGATAAGTTTCTCATTCTCAAGCTGTGTTCTTCTCTCAAGTTGTTCAAAGCAGAAAATGTAAATAGGAAGGAACCAGAAACTATGCAGGAGAAAACAGGATTTAGTTTCCCAATGAAATTTGGAATATTTTGATGGCATTGACCCAGCAAAATTCAGGCAGCCACACAGCCTTTATTAACATTGTCTAGTTTTTTTCTGAGAAGTCTCAGGTAGTATAATCTCTGCTGGGCCCTTTTGATCAGTGCTGCAATGTGAGCACCCCAGGTCAGGTCCTCTTTTAGGGTAACACCCAGAAACTTAAAACTGGCCACTTGCTCCACTCGGTCTCCATTGATAAGCAAGGGCTGGATGTCTGATCTGTTCTTTCTATAGTCCACTATAAGCTCCTTGGTCTTATTGGTGTTGAGGACCAAGTTATTGTCTCCACACCACGAAAGCACCCAGTCTACCTCATCTCGATAGGCAGACTCATCCCCCCTGGAGATGAGTCCCACCACTGTTTAGTATTTATATCTGGAATATAGCTGAAATAAAATATTTCATGCATTGCAGCTTGTACAATTGATTCCTTTTCTTTGTTCAGAAGGGCTTCCTATTGAAGAAACAGGCAACGCCCTTAAGAGGCTCTTGGCAGAGTGGAAAGGGGCTGCTTGCTACTTGGAGGAAGTAGCAAGAAAAGTTCAATATCAGGATGAAATCAATGTTTACTTTAGTGAATTGGGTAAGCTCGATAAGTCTGTGAGCGAAAAAGAAGCATGGCTGCAAGACAATTCTGCAGTTGAGGATCAACCATTAGCAGTGCTACAGGAGTCATGCCAGGTAAGCTCAACAACCTTGGTGCACCAAATGCAGTTATTTATGTTTGACCTGTACTGCTAGAGTACAGTCGTTGTCTCATATTTGTGTGCCTGGACTTGAACATGATCTTGAAAAGGTCTGTTCTGGTGTACCACCTAAGAGGAAAAGCATTTTCCGTTGCGGTTCTTCATCTGTGGAATGTTCTGCTTAGAGAGGTTTATCTGGAGTTTGTATTACGGTCTTTCTAGCACTTAGATGGACAATAGTTACATCCTCTAACCCCGACTTCTTTAACCTCAAACTATCCACTATTGACCTCACCCCATTCCTAAGAGGTCTGTAAGGGGCGTGCATAAGTGCACCATCATGCCTACCGTCCCTGTCCTATTGTCCCTATTTATTCGTACCTATTTCCTGTATTCTTACTCATGTTTATACTTAAACCTATTGTCTTGTAAGCGATTGACAAATAAATGAAATAGTATTGCTCTAGTCATTATAAGGATGTATTTCGGACTTAATGAAGGCTGTTTTGCTGTGGTCTTATTTGCATTTGTTATTATACTATTATGACAATGATAGTGATGGGGATGATATTTTTACCTGAACAGTTGTTGCTGTTTTATTATTTTATATTGTAATTTTAATCATATTTGTAAACTGCTAAAGAAATGAGGTTCTTGCAGTCTTTAAAAATGTTAATGTTAAAAATAACCAATGTTGGCACTCTTTCTAAGGGGGAACTCACAAACCTCTTAAGTCTGACTCCTCAAATGGAACACCTGAAGATCAAGTGCAAGGAGCTGACATCTCACCCTGCTGCTCCAGACTTTATTGAAGATAGCTTTTGCTCTTTGAACAGCCACTTCAGTTCTGCCCAGCAGGAACTAGAACTTCTTCTGCAGAAACTGAAGAGAGGTGTGCTTTGATTTTTATAAAATTTCCCTTCCTCTCCTTTGTATCGTCTTAGGTTTCTGCTTTTGCTAGGAGCAAAAGCCTCGCAACTGGGGCTGCTTTCATCTTAGGTTTTGGCAAAGGCTATGTAAATAACCACAAGCATAATCTTAAAAGGGAAGAGATTGTTTGGCCTTCTTCTTGTAATGTCAGAAATATGTTCTTCGCCACCGTCCTCCCAGCGTCATCTAGATTGGGGCTTTTCTGGAATGAATGAATTTATTAAGCAGATCATTCCAAAGGCTGGCGAAAAGAAAGAGTATGGAATTTCCTAGGTGACGTCAAAACATGTACATGTCCTTATCTATATAATGCTCTTTTTTTCTTATGATTGTATTGATCGTCCCTTTGGTGTGCTCAAAGGACTTAGACAGAGTGGGAGTAAAGATGACTGTCTAAAGTGGTGAGGTTTACTTTTGTGTTCTGTGTTCTATTAAGCACTTTCTCTTATGTCAGAATTCAATCTTCAAGACATCCCGTATGTCTAAAACATAAGAACTGTCTTCATTTTTGTTGACCTTGAATAGGAAGTCTTAAGGAGCATCATTTGTTATGATGGCTTAATGTATACCCTATCAGACTAAATGTCTGCCTTGGGCAACTAAACAAAAATCACACATATAAAATGTATTACTTAAATTCAGCAATAAACCCAGAAAATGTCAGTGTCAATAAAAAATTCTAGTAAAACCCAAATGTCAAGACGCTTGAAGTTATTACTGCTCAATGCTGCCTTAGGTCGAGACAGCTTTTCTTTCATGCAGGTTAAGTATGCTTGCAATTCCCCATAGATTTTTTTAATGCTCAGATTCAGACTTTTTTTTTCTTGTGAAAAGAGGGTTCCACTCACAGAATCTTCTTCTGTTTTGGAAGAGAACATGGATTCTGCCCATTGTTTTGATTTTTATTTGTGGATTTGCTGCCTTTTTGTCCTTATAGGTTGTCCTTTTTGTCCTTATAGGTTGCTAATATTAACCTTAATCATTATACCAAACTAGCTGTCTAGTTAATACACCCCTAATTAAGTTTTTATGTCATCTGAATGCACAAGTTTTGTTTAAGGTATGTAGAACAACAAAAGCAAATAAACTCACCTTCAAAATATATTTTAAATATTTTACATTTAAATTTTATATTTTACATTTGGGAAAATAGAAGCTTGGATTGAAGTAAAATTTACCAAAAAAGGAAAACAAGAAGATAAAAAGAATAATGTAGCAGTTGCATTTGAGTTATTAATTGGATATTGATTTTTATAAATAGCAGAAGGTGAACATTCGTATTAGAATTTAATAATTTGAATATTTCAGATTTCCATACAATCAGCGAGAAACATCTTATCATAACCCTCCTTGACAAATTGTCAAATGCAAAGATAAACAATTGAAGCATCTCCCCCCCAAAACAATTTTGAAGGAAAAGTGAAGAGGAAGAAAAACATATGAAAAGTTTAAATCTGAATTCATTACTTAGGATACACAGCCACTAATTTGCTCAGTTGCGGTCGATAAAACAAACAGATCAAACAGACATAGCTCTGAGAGTTGATTAACATTTATGTAAACGACCAGTACTGCAGATGTTTCTTTCAATGCTAGCTGCCAAAGATCCCCAGAAAACAGGGAGTAACCAGTTCTGTAAGCCATTCTGGATCATAATCAAATCCTATCAATATTAGCAGACATTCAGAACTGAATTAAACAGAGCAGCAGCGCATCATAGAACAGCTATTTATAGTGAAAATGCATAGAAGAGACACCCTGGCAAGGCTGCCTGCCACCATTATTTGACATCAGTCATCCAAGTAATTAGTCTTTAAAATGTAGATCTACAATACACTCTTCTGCAGGGATTCATGGTACAGTTGAGGGTTTTTTGAATCAAAAATTCAATTGGTCAGATTTATGTCCACAGATGAAACTGCTTGGCTTCTAATCCAGCTTTTCTGTTGATAGACTCCAACCTTAATGTGATTCCAGCTGTCATATAACTACTCTGTATTTTGAATTATAAAGAAAAATCAATACTACATTGTGCATTAGCTTTCTTCAACCTGATTATTTCCAGATCAGAGCTCCTCTTGACTCTTATTGGGAGGAGAATGTTGGCCTGAGATGATATGTGTAAACCAACACGTATCGGAGTCCTGTTATTGCAGTGGCTTTGCAAAAGTTTTAGGAAGCAATTTGTATACATTCGCCACAAGAAACTTTAAAAAAAAATTGTTTTCACATAGTAATTATCTATAATTGAAAAAGTCTGTATGTACTGTGGACCAACATTTCTGCTAGGTTATATTGCATTTATATTTGATATTTTTGGTTCAAATTGTATAAGCAAGTTGTTAACTTGACTTTAAATGCTTACTTTAAATGCAGAACTTGAAAGTCATCCCCCCAAGACTTACTTGGATTCTTTGAAAAAAATTAAGGATGAGGTGAATGAGTTGGAAAGCAAAGTGCACTCCATCATGAATTCAGTAAATGACTTGACTCAGGTTGAAAAAGCCTTGCAGCAGACGAAGGTATGTTTCTTTTTGGCACTTGATTAAATTCCAAGTTCAGATGAAGCAGAATACGGAAGGATTGGTTTCATGTCTTTATCACATTAGATTTTTATCTCTGGTGACTGATGTTGGGATGTGGGTAGAAAGTTTGATTGTCTTCTACATTTTTTTCAAATAAAAGGTTTATGTGTGAAAACTGCTGCTCAGTGACAGAGCACGAACAGAGACATGGAATGCAGAAATGCAGACACAATGAAGGCTGCATCCAAAATATTTTTTGACAAACGTTTCTTATATAAACAAAGCTTTAGAATATTTAGGAAGCGTTAGCTAAATACTTTAAGTAGCCAGAATAATAATTTCCTTGCAGAACTGTCAATTTGCAAGTGGCAAATAAATATTGGGGGGTGTTAGCTGGGATTAAGCAGATCACAACCCATTTAATAATAATAATAACAATGCAGTACAGAAATGCTAATTTATGTGATGGTGCATCTAGTCATTTGGCAGATTCCAAATGACTGGCAAAAATGAAGATTTAAGCAACACGAGTCTAACTTATTTCTGATGTGATCAAAACAAAATATGAAATTGGTTCTCCTATAGGTCAAATAAAAACATAGATATATTAAGGCAATGTCTTTACTAAATCAATTGAATCAAAGGTGCTTTTTTCAAAAGGCAACTGGACTTTGTTTTCCCTTGAAGATGTTTAACCTCTCATCCAAGAAGCCAGTTGCTTTTTGAAAAAAAGTTCAGTTGCCTTTTGAAAAAAAGCACTTTTGGGACAATCTTGACCTGAACGACTGAGAATCTCCATAGATAAATTAATTGAAGTTATTTTAAACTAAAGTACAAAGCTATCCCATTTCTAGCAGGTAAAGTTGCTGAGAACGGGTGATTCTGTGACAATACCCAAAATAATCTGTCAGTGTTGGAAAAAATGGTTGAGAGAAATAAGGAGAAAGTTAAGTTCAAGAAAAGCTCTTAAAGAAATTGTTGAAATGCATTGTTAGCAAGTCAGGATTTATTTTATCTGGGCTTTTCCATCTTGGGTTAGAATTCTTATAGTTAAGAATTAATTGTTAGTTAATTGTCCCTTTGATGTCAGTGGCTAGGGTTGTGCATAGAATTTAGTTTTAGATTTTCAAATGTTGAAGGTGGATGGAATGAGAGGCATACCTCCAACCATTTTTATTGTAAACTGCTGTCTTAAAACCAACATAAGATGTCAATATAAGAATCAGGGTTTTGGGCTAGTTCAATATTATTAAAAGCTTTTAATTATACAATATAACTTTCACTTTGTCACTGGACAACATCCTAATTTGATACAAAGGTCAATTCCATTATGCCAATAAATCAAATACATTTTATAGGATAGAAAACGTGAAGAAGCACCATTTTATATAAATATAATTAATATTTTTATATTTATTCCCTGCAGATGGTTTGTGAAACCCTAGAAAATCAAAAAGGCATGGTTGATAAACTTGTTGCAGACACACAAGTATTGGAGAAGCATATTTCTGTTGAAAAGTCAAAACTATACAAGCAAGAATTGAAATGTTTTCAAGGATACAGGGACAAATTGAAACTAAAGATTTCTAAAGATGTTCACTTATTGGAAGAAACTGTTTCCAAATTGAGGACATTTGAGGTAACTAGAAATACCTTTTGTTTAAATACTTTCTTGTAAATATAATATTCCTCCTTCTCAAATTAATTTATATTTTGCAGAAAGCTATAATGTTAGCACCTGTTTATATGAATCCAAATGGTATGTCAATTATATGAATCAATCATTCTGCAGCCAGAAGTGATTGCAGTTGACTGGGAAAAATAACAATATGTGGAGAGTCAATCTAAAAACCGAATAAGCAGAAATAAATTATTTTAGTAGCTTCTTGAGAAAGTTTAACATTTTATATCTAGTTGGTAACAATGAATGTTGTTTACTGCCTGAAAATATAAAATTTAATGAAAGATGGCCTGAATGGTTTCCAACTACTGTTTAATTGAGAAAACGAGGCTTGATTTATTAACTGACATTTAAAACATTTATTTCCTACATGATTGTTTTCTACTCTCTGCGGAGGAATGACAATGAATATTAACTGTTTCTGTAAATCAGGGTTCATGCATACAGTGTAATGAGAGAATCGATAATAGACTAAAATAATGGTCCAACACCTTTCTGGGCCAGTTGGCACATTTGCAATTATAAAAGCATGTCATTGGTGCAATCACAGAATAGTTCCAGAGGTCCAGGGCTTCTGTATTCACACAGTATTCACACTGCTATATTAGGCACTTTTGATAATGGTGTAACATTAATCATTTGACCTCTAATATGAGTGCACCAGTGGTGGGATTCAATTTTTTTTTTACTACCGGTTCTGTTAGCTGGCTTGGTGGGTGTGGCAGGGGAGGGATACTGTAAAATCTCCAGTCAGAGGTGGCATTTGCTGGTTGTCCGAACTACTCAAAATTTCTGCTACCGGTTCTCCAGAACTGGTCAGAATCTGCTGAATATCACCTCTGGAGTGCATTATTTTTATTTTTGAAGGGTATCTGTGAAGTAGCTCACAGGGGACTCAGAGGTGTTATTTGAAGTGAAGTTCAATGGACTATTTGCAAGATCATATAATCTCATATAATCATATGAATTTGTCTCTCATCAGCTTGATTGGATGAAGATATTAGTAGATACGGAAGTTATGACACATCAAAGGAAGTAGTAGTTAGAGTGAATAAGAATAAATACCTTTGACTTTGAGAATCAGAAAAAAACATATTTTGGTGAGGACAATGCGTGGAAAGGGAAAATGGAAACTAATAGGAGAAACAGATGACAGTCAAGATATTAGCAATTAGTGGGGTAAACTAGAGACCTAGAAGCAAATGGTAGAATAACATTCTGACAATATTTAGAAGGGATGGATAAATCCAAGGGTGGGTTTTCAACAACAGGAAAAAATGTGTCTTAAATGCAATTGAGTCAAAAAGTGAAAAATTAACAGATTGACTTAGGAGAGTCCAGTGCTAATGGTCCATAAGGAGTATTTAACCCTAAAATAATTCTTTTAACACTGTGTAAATATTAGTCAGTATATAAAGACCTCCATTCTAAAAATAGAGTAAATATTTTTGGGAATATATAGTATGTTCCATCAGTTTTGGACACACTTCATAAATGAAGCTGAAAAATAATAAAAATTGGAGATAGAGCTAAAAATACAAGAACTGGACAAACAATGCAGAACATGTCAATATGATCTCATAATCATTGAAAACAATGAAAAACACTCTTAAATTCCATCGGTAGCATTTCTAAAATTTCTTACAGTAGCCTAGTTGGCAGCCTTGTGTAAAGGAATCTGGTCACTCCTGCTAAGGAGCGGTCCAGAAGAACATTACAGAGGTATTGTGAGCATTATTCCTACTGGCATCTGGGTTTTCAAAGGTAAAGTCCCTTGATTTAATCAGACTCTATGCAGGTCAGTGAGGCCTTTCTTAAGGATGAATCGAGCAGAAAAGGGGGGGGGGGGGGGGGGGGGGGGGGGGGGCACGGGGGGGGGGGGGGGGGGGGTTAGTGGTTTATTTATGATTAGGAGAATAATGGGGGCAGCTTGAAGTGGGCAATTCTGGCATCTGTCAAATAAAGTCCCTTGATTTAATCAGACTCTATGCAGGTCAGTAGTGTTATTGGATGAATCTGTTAACCCTGATAAACTGGAGAAAATCTTTGAAACTGTGAGCTCAGAGTTCTGCCACCCAATCTCCACTAGAGTACTAGCAGGTTCTTTAAGGCAGGAGTACCCAACCCCTGGTCCACGGACTGGTACTGGTCTATAGCCCATTGAGAACTGGGCCGCGCAAGCATCGGGTGAGCACACAAAGTTCCATTTGTGCAAGTGGCGGGTGCACATGTTAAATCATCCCATGCTGCTGGTCCGGGGAGCTGAAAAGATTGGAGACCACTGCTGTAAGGATTCAAGACAATGACTAAGCAAAATTGTAGAGGAAAAAAAGTCCAGATGTTTAGTGAAAGAAGGTATTTACGAAAGAAGGTATACCCTAATGTCCATTCTAAAGCAGACAGGAACTATAGAACCTACATTTGACAGGGCCAGGTTGTATGCTGGATTGTTTGTCTCCATTTATTTTCACCCACCAGATCTAACAGGGTCAACATATTCCACTTACTTCTATGAATGGGAGATGTCAGAAATGTGCCTTATATGTCATGGAACCTGCTTAGCTCCATGAGGTCTGGATGGCCATGACCTAAGGTTTCAAAGTCTTGGCTTTTCCCTGAAGCATTGGGGCCAGATGGTTAGGCGAAGCTAGTCACTTTGCTTGCCTACTATTTGATTTGCAACGGGAAGAAATTTCTTTTAACTTTAGGCATATTGCATTTGATTTTTATTACAGTTGCTTTTAATCATTTTGGGCTGCTGTTGCTCTTGGCTTTTAACCTATTGTTAGATGCCCAGAGTTGCATTTGTGAGATTGAAAGCTGTGTAAATCATTTAAATAAATAATCCTACATAAATGTAATACAAAATTATAATTTTGGTCACATGTTTTTCTAATTTAGTGAAATACGACTCTGGTCCTTGCTCAGTTCCAAGGTATGAGTCTAAAGCAAGGGTCTTCAAACTTGGCAAGTTTAAGACTTGTGGACTTCAACTCCCAGAATTCCTGAACTAGCATGACTGGAGGTGGAATTCTGGGAGTTGAAGTCCACAAGTCTTAAAGCTGTCAAGTTTGAAGACCCCTGATCTAAAGAGTTGTAAGTCCACTATTGAGGCAACTCTCATAAATTGTTTTTTTCCTGTTTACTGTAGTTACTACTCTGTGTCATAAAAAAAAAATCTCTGTAGTTGGATTTTTGGTTAACAAATATTTATATGAACCTAATAAAATGTTATGAGCAGATATTTGCATTTTTAAAATTTACATGGCAACTACTAACAATTGAGTATTTGGCATTTGAGTAATACGTCACATTACAGAACATTAACTTTCCTATATTATATTCAGGCTGATTCAAAAGTAGTTCAGAGGTGGCTGGATTCTGTGAAAGATTTCCTAATGAAAAACCAAATCAAGCAAACAGAACCTGAAGGTCTTCAGAGACAGCTTGATCAATGCATGGTAAGATTCATCAATTTATTATACCTATGGCATATGCCCATTTTGTTTATTCCTTGACTGTATCTAAACATTGTGAAGAAGAGTGCATGAAACTTCTGTTATCAAGGAGCTATTATTGCTACAATTTCAATTTGTAAATGCAGAGTAATAATGCGAATGCAAGATGGAAGAAGGAAGTCTCTTTTTATGTATGTCATAGGTCCGCGATGGCGAACCTATGGCACGTGTGCCACAGGTGGCATGCAGAGCCATTTGTGCGGGCACATGATTCCCAGGCAAACTTACCTCACTGTGCATGTGTGCGCCTCCCGGCTGATTTTCGGGCCTTTTTTGGCCTGCCAGAGGCTTAAGAGATGCCTCCGCAGGCTTTGCAGGCCGAAAAATAGGCCCGTTGCCTCACTTCTGGTATTTCCGGAAATACCGGAAGTGATGAAATGGGCCCATTTTTTGGCCTGCAAAGCCTGCAGAGGCATCCCTCAAGCCTCTGGCAGGCCGAAAAAGGCCTCAAACAGGCCAAAAATCAGGTGGGAGGCACAGTGCAGGTAAGGGGGTGGCGGGGGGATCACACGTGCATGTGCAGGGGGCGTGGGGGGCTGAGCACATTTCCTCCTGGGTGCTGGCAGGTGAGCCCAAAAAGGTTAGCCACCATGGTCGTAGGTGGAATTCATTCAACTATATGTAGCATAGTTCTGATTGGCTATCCAAAGGATCTCACTGATGCTGCCCATAAATATCTTAATTGTTATGAGTACATGTTTAGAAAAAGAATATAGACTTTTTTTTTAGCATTTTGTATTTTTATGCTCATTCTCTTTGGCGCATCTGGTTATCATCACTTTTTTTTTTCTTAGAGGGAAATTTTCTTAGAAAATCTTCCCCTCCTTTAATTAAAAGCAGTTTATTAGAGCTATTAGCTCTTTCTGATCCTAGTCTGCACTTGCAAGGTAACAATAATGATGTAGGTCTGATGAGTGGCTTGACAGATCTGGGCTTGCTTAATTTCAGTTGTACCAGCCTTTGAACCCTGGGGATGCTTGGATCATCTTTTTTTTCCCAAGCCAAATCAGTTACAGCCTGGTTGGAGAATGTGCTGAAAAAAAGTAGTCCCCCTTTGGATGAATTAATGCAATTTTATTAATGTTTCAGAAGCAAGACTTTTTGGCAGGGCACCACTAACCATATGGCAAGCTCTCCACATTATAGATATAAACCCTAAATGTGATGGTATATTTTCTCTGGGCAGTAAATAGGGTTCTTCTGTTTTCCAGATGCATGGTTTTAATTCATGGGTCTCCAGTATGGGGGCTCACAGAAAGAGAAACATGATTAGTGAATAGCGCATCCATTCTCATCCATACTTTCTTTTAGTTGCTGAAGTCTGCCCTCATTTCCAAAACGGAACTGAATTAGTGCAGTTCTTGTATTTCATCTTGTATTTCATAAAATTGTTTCTTTTTAAATTGGTCAGTTGGGCTGTCACATATCTGGAATCAAAAATTGAAAAACTGTAGCATACAGATCATCTAATGCTTACTCTATCAAAGATAGGAGTTTTATGATGAGCTGAAACTTGTATCTTTGGAATGAGCTTTCAGGTAGGTCACAATTGTAGCATAATTGTTGGTATCAGTGCTAGTTTGAATTAGATGTAGCTAATTTTGTAGCTATGTCAGTCACCAAGAATATCATGAATTTTACATGGGTTTGATCAGTATTGAATTTCTCTGGTCACAGGGAGATAGATAAATCCATTGCTTATTACCTACTTTCTTGTGTTTAATAGACACCTTACTATTATTATTCAGCTTTGGTGTTAAGTGATAGGGATTATTTATGTATATAAATAAATTTATAGTAAAAAGAAGTAAAAGAGAAGCTTGTTTTATTTATTTATACTGATCTTTGGATTGTAGCTATTAACTTGGTTAGCATGGTTATGCAGTTTATTTCTGCTATGTGTGCTGTATGAACACGGACATTTTAAAATGATTTTATCATTAACTTTATCATTAGGCATCTTATGTGCACCCAGAAAAGTTTTCTTTTTAACGAGCTAAGGATTAAGTAACCATTTATCAGTTAAATCTCCTTCCAAGGATAAAAATCCTATCATTAATAAATGGTCATTTTGCCACCAAATTTTGGTGGTCCAATATTAGAGTGTAAAATGTGCTTAAGGAGTTGCTCACCTCTGGTTAATATGATATGAAAAAGCACCTTGTAACCTCATTCAAATAAAAAGACATTTCCGCCCCCTCTTTCCCCCTCCCTCCCCTCTCTGTGTGCATGTATTCAGTTGTTTTGTTAATTGTTTTTTTCAAACATAATAAGTCTTTGAAATCCATAAAATGTCTCAGAAATAAGCAACATATCAAGTTGTATCTTTGGAGATAGCTGTTAACATATTTTTTCTCATTTATGAACAGCTGTTTATTATTGAAATGGAAAAAATTGAATTGTCTCTAAAAGAGATGAAGGAAATGGAGTCTTCTTTAAGAGGCCAGCCTGTTAACGCTTGGGTGAAATCCAAACTGACAGACATCCAATCCCAGTGGGACAAACTAAGCAAGCAGGTTGGTTCTTGGTACTATTAGTCTTGCATTTTCATATCTGTCATTGCACCCAAGTAGTAGCATTGTTACATGCATTGCAGTCATATAATATCAAGTATCCTATTTTATTTTCAACATATAAAATCCCATTTTTACATTTACAAGTGCCTAAATAGAAATACAAACTAAATAAATGCATTTACATTACTCTATGAAAAACCATCAATTTTATAATATAACCAATTTAATTTTAAAACTATAGAACTAATGTACTGTGCTATAATTTAATATGGTAAACATGGGATGAATTACACCTCCCAATATTCTTTACTGTTGGATGGCAGTTATACACTAATTCAGCTGGAGGGCTATAAGTTTGTTGTAGTGTAAACTAGGCTCTGGGATGTTTTCAGTTCAAGTTTTATCTTTATCTTGCTAGATAGATGATGCTGTCTTAGGCTCAAATTCTCATCTGTTTGAGATTCTCATCAGAAAATATATCCAATGAGCTATTTTGTTTTAACTGGTATTGTTGCCGTTTATACTGATAGGCAATTTTCATTATTTGCATATCATCTAAATGATAAGAATATAGCTACATTAGAGCACTTTTTCCTTGCATCCCTTATGCTGTTTAGAAAACATCAAAAAATGACATCATTATTCTTTCAGATTAGTCAGTTTATATTCTGGACTGGATTTGTGAACATACTCAGTAGGAAGAAGTGGAACTGAGAGTGTTAGTAATGTGTGAAATGCTAGAAATATAAATACTTGTAACAAGTATTTGATTCATTTTTCTTGCAATGTACATTTATACATCCGAACTAGACTGTCTTGTTTCTCTGTGTCATATAATATATGTGGATATGTGGATATATGCATAATATTTATCTATCTATCTATTTAGTCATGTTTATGTTGTGTATATTGGAGGTGGAGACCCTTTGAGAGCTGTAGGCAATGAAATTTCATTTTAATGTATGCTGATTAGTGTGCATTTAAAATGACAATAAAGTTATTCTAAGTCTAAGAATCTAGTTCACTGCTGCTAACATACATTATAACCATGATGACCATGATTACCATCACTGCCATAGCCATCATCATGGGTTTCTTCATTTTTAATGTGAAGAATAGAGCATTAAAAATTAAGTAGAACTGCATTCGTTACATTTGCCTGTTCTTGTAACTATAAAACGTTATTTCCTAGATCTCATGTTGACCAAAAAAAAATGCAAAATGTTGTTATCTCAAAATAACTTTCACCATTCTGTTGATCGCGTGTTTTTCTTTCATCAGTTGTACAGCACTCTTAAAATAATAACTTTTAACAGTGTTGTGCACTTTATGTTGCTTTGTTTGAATTGCTAGATCATTTGCCATAAAAATCAATTATCGGAAAATCAAGAAAAAGCTGTCAATCTCAAAAAGGATTTGACAGAAATGCAAGAATGGATGGCTCAGGCTGAAGAGGAATATTTGGAGAAAGATTTTGAATATAAGAATCCAGATGAGCTAGAGAATGCAGTGGAAGAAATGAAGGTCAGGAATACTTGAAAAACTTAAATTGTATTTTAAAAGTGATGTAGACACTAAACATGGGTGTGTATTAGTTATTGTTATTAATATTATTACATCAGGATATGCTTTTCTGAAAAGACCAGAGTGATTTGTTTTTTATCAGTTTGAAGCTGACTATCCTTCCTACTTAACTGTTGAAAATGAATTAATCCAAATTATTTACATATTTATAAGACCATATTTTGTCCACTGTCACTACTAGAACTTGCACTGTGTAATATATATATAAAAACTGTTGCATACCTTAAAATTTTATATGATTTAATATGCTAATAAGTTTAATATGTTTGTCCATGTACATACTGAATATTTTTTTCTCTGTTAAGCCCAGATTGCTGCTTAGCCCTGTCATATACTCTGCAATTTGACCAGATGGCTTCAGGCTACTGCTGTTTGATCAGCAAATACTGGTTGGAGTAGAAATTCCCAATCTTGCTACATAGTGAGATTAGAGGAGGCTGGAGTTTGGAATGACATTTGCTTTAATTTTACAGTGTTAAAATGAATGTAGAATTAGTGGAATTAATAAGAGAATGTAACACTTCAAAACTCTGATAACAATGCAGAGCCCATTTTGGTTATTCTTGAAATTTCAATGCTGCTGTCTCTTAGCTATAATTTTATATGTGCTTGTGTCCTAATTTAATTCATATCATATGCCTAATTGTAATTAAATAATGGCTGATCACCTCTCTGAGAAAATACAAAGGATGCATGAGTGGGAGTAAAAAATTACAAATTTTGATATTTACGTACATTTGAAAAAAATATACAGCTATTCTGAATGTAAAGAGTCTTTTTTAATGTTTTGTTCATTTTATGCAGTACAATTTTAGTAAAATTTTGGAACTGACATTCTTAATAGTCTGGCTATCAAACACTAAATCAGATTGTAGGTTTTTTTTTTCAACATTAGAAAATGTGGCAGCTTTTTGAATTGAGTGACAGGATTGCCACTGGCATTTTCTGTTAAATTATAAAAGGTTTTGTAATTGAGTGCTCTGTAGCCTTTGCCAGTCTTGTGCTCCTCAGTTATGTTGACTTTGCAACTGTCAGAATTGCTAGTCAGCATGACCTTGGTGTTTGAAAAATTATTTATTTTGAAACAGTCACATTCAATAGAATAATAAACTTGGTATAGTACACTTGATTGTAGTAAGATTATTAAAAATTACACCAAGAAATATATGTGATCAGAAAGTGTTTTTTTTAATGTACTAGTTATTTGGGGCCATATAAATTGGGAATTTTGGGGTAATAATCTTTAAGCACAGTAAGTATTTATCTTGGGATGAGTTGACTCCGTGCAACCAGATTTATATAGATCAGTATGCAACACAATATGTGTAGAAATGAAATCCATTTGTGCATCAAGGAAGGTCAGAATGATGGTAGGCAACTAGTAGAGTAAATATAAATTATATTTACTACAGAGTCCACTGGAGTTGGGTGGCTTATAAAAGCAAATAGATAAAATATGATAGAAATTCAAGTGAAGTGTCTTGGGAGCCATGGATTTCATCCCAAAGGTGCTTTTTCAAGAGGCAACTGGACTTTCTGGTTTTTCTTTGAAGATGTTTCGCTTCTCATCCAAGAAGCTTCTTCAGCTCTAACTGGATGGTGGGGAATTCAGTCAGAACTGAAGAAGCTTCTTGGATGAGAAGTGAAACGTCTTCAAAGAAAAACCAGTCCAGTTGCCTCTCGGAAAAGTACCTTTGGGATAACCATGACCAGGATGACTGAGAATGCCCATAGACATGGATTGTATCGCTTCTCACATGCATATGAAATACAGTGTTAACAATGCATTTCAGTATTTTAATTATTAGTTCAGATTCCATTGTTAATATAGTGATTGCAATTTAGTGTGGTCATTATTTGCTTCCTCTGGGCAGAGAGCAAAAGAAGATGTGCTGCAGAAAGAAGTGAGGGTGAAAATTCTGAAAGACAGCATCAAAATGCTAGCTACTAAACTGCCATCTGGTGGTCAGGACTTAACAACGGAGCTCAACCTTGTATTGGAGAATTACCAGCTACTGTGCAACAGGATCAGAGGGAAATGCCACACTTTGGAGGTATGGCCTGTAACTAATTCTTTCTTCCCTTAACATCAATACTTAAGACGTAAGTTTTTACTCCCAAAGTTAAAAAGAAATCATGCCAATGGTATATTTTTGCTCTAGATTTAAAAGTTGGGGATGGGGGCATTGTTAGACCAGCAACTTATTTAATGAACAAACTCAAAACTCTTTTATTATATACTTAATTCTAGTTATTTTAAAGCTTCCTAGAAAGCCAGTTGACATATTGCTTAAGGTTCCAGGCTAGAAACCAGGAGACCGTCAGTTTTAGTCCTGCCTTAGGCACACTGCCAGCTGGGTGACCTTGAGCCAGTCACTCACTCTCAGTTCTAGGAAGAAGGCAAGTGCAAACTACTTGTGAAATTTTGCCAAGAAAACTGTAGGCACTTTCCAAGACTCAACACTAATTTTAAGCCTCACACATATGTTAACACTGCTTTTTAAATAGTAAAGGATTGTAGTTACAGCCCATTAGTTAGAATCCATTTCTTATGCAAGTAAAGAACGTTCAAATAGTGGCCAAAATTAGTGACAGTGCACTGTTTTTGTTGATTTTAACATGTCAATGAAAAACCAGGGATATATGGATGAGAAATATAACTAATGAAATGCATATATTAAGACTCCATCAATATAGTGATTATTTCTGAATTATATATTGCCTACTAAGTATTTCAGGTATATTTAACTTCTACCTGCATTCCTATATTTCCTACAATACTTTTGATAGCAATATGAAATAGCAACTCTGCAGTCAGGCCTCTTATTTAATTCTTTGTAGCTGTAAATCAGGTTAAAGTCAAGTTCTTAAACTCAGTTTTCTATTTTAGTCAATAGTCACATTGGGCAAATACATTACTAGCTTTGGAACAAACTTTAGAATGTGATCCGAATCAATTTTGGGTCATGTTTAGTTTAGTTTAGTTTAGTTTACTTTACTTTACTTTATTGTCATTGCACCTCGTACAACAAAACCAAACACCATCTTCAGTGCACATCATGACCATGACCATGAAAATAAACACAAGCACACATCCTTTACCCTTCACACATTGAACCAGAAACCACCGACACCACACCAACACTGCACTATACAGCAAAATTTAAAAGAACTACTGCCCTGGGATAGAAGCTGTTTTTCAGCCTATTTGTCCTTGTTTTTATTATTCTGTACCATCTGCCAGATGGTAATTGTTCAAAAAAAGGGGTTCCCAGTATGAGATGGATCTTTGATAATGTTTTGAACTTTCTTAAGACAGCGGGAGCTATAAAGCTCTTCCAAAGAGGGGAGAGGGCAACCAATAATCTTCTGGGCAATGACATTAACCCGCTGGAGTGCTTTCCTATCTGCCAGTGATTTTTCTAATTCACCACAAGATGGTGAATTAGAAAATTCTATATTAATGATTCAGATAAAGAAGTATAGAATATGTGTAAGCAATGTGTAATACATATTACATATGTGTAATACATTTTTGTCTGTTGAGTTAGGAAACTATTACTGGCTATTGTCTTCAAATATTTTTTTTTCATGTGGCATCTAAGTTATACCCATTGTAATATACTGTCCCATTGTTTTGATATTGTATATAGTGCAAACATCTGGAATTGGCATTGGAGATACAGTAAGTGAGTTGAGCCAGTGAGAACGCTGAGGCTGAGTGAATTGAAAGTCTCATTGTTAGGCAATAACTGGTAAATTATCTGGAGTAGTTTTAGAAATCGTTACTGTTGATGAATAATATACTCTGGAAAATCTACATAAAGCTTAAGAAACAAAATTTATCACGTGACTGAGAAGAACCAGCCTCTGAAATAGAATGAGCCTTTTCTTCTTTCATATATTCTTTCCCTTCAGGAAGTATGGTCTTGTTGGATTGAACTGCTACACTATCTGGACCTAGAAGCAGCCTGGCTGAATACTTTGGAAGAGAAAATGAAAACAACTGAACACTTGCCAGAGAAAATAGATGCTGTCAGTGAAGCCCTTGAGGTACAAAGGATAGTCTGTAAAAATAGTTTATGCAAATGAGTTTGGGATTTTTTTAACTGAAGATTTCCCCCCCTCCTATATTTAAATACAATGAAAATTCCTCATTTTGCATAATATTTAAGTAATTGTAGAAGTGGACAGAACTCAGACTTGTTGAAGGGAGGGGGGTGGGGTTGGTTGCTTTCATTCAAGATGCATCAATATGAAAAAAAAAATCTTATTTGAGCTAAAAGAAATCCGGGTGTCTGCAGTCTCTGATCTTTGATCAAAGATCAAAAAAGTGCAAAATATCAGATGCAGCATCCCTATGTAGACTCCCCTCTTTTTTTGAATGTGTGTTTGATGCCTGCCATCTTTTCTTTTTCTTTTTTTTACCCTCCCACTCTTAGTAGACACTTCTGGGTGTCTAAACATATTTTGAAACATTGGTATTTTTGGCTTCAGTGTTGTTAACAAGAAAGGTAAACCAGAAACCTTTATTGATCTGCTATATAACAAACGGTGATCTTGCAAAATATTCCAACTTTTGTTCTGCGAACTACTTTCCTTATTCTTTGAAACATGACAGCGAAGTACATGAATAAAAAAGAAGAATTAATGATACAGTAACTTTTGTTTTGAGACAAAAGTTTTCTAAGGACATTTTAAATCTTGGTGATTATATTGACTAATTGGAATTCTTTTAACTTGCTTTGACTGGCACATAATGCATATAAAATAAACTTGGCTTCTATTGTTCAGTAGTTCACTGGCATTTAGAGTAGGCTATGGCAATATGTTCTACATAGATCTTTCAAAAACTGTAGTTAGAATATATTAGCCAGGCAACTGTTGATTATCCACAGTTAACTGAAAGTTTTCTAGTATATGTCTGTAGTTACTTCAGAGTGACAGTTTTTCCTAAATGTTCCATGTGCAGGAAATTTGAGGCTGCATTTGCTCTTTGACCCTTCATATCTATTATGATCAGCTCAGGCAGAAATATGGGATTGGGAATGCCAAAATTTACTGCTGCTAGATGGCAGCAAAGAGATATATAAAGTTCTTTGTGCTGCCATCTAATGGTCTTCTGGATTTTTACAGTCTAGTACTGGTAACCCTGACTAGAAGAGGCCCCATGTCTGCTTCCGTCGTACATGGAGATTTTACAAACACCACCACTTTCTGCTATAGAATTCATTCCCTTTGGTGATGCTGTCTTCCTTCCTTTTTATTGTCTGAAGACATTAAAAAAAAACTAATATTTTTTTCAAGTTTGGGTTTACATTGCACTGATTCTGCTGTCATTTACTAATTTTATTTCCTCTTGCTCTTTTTGTTTTGGTAGAATTCTTGAGTTTTTTTATGGGTCCCACTGTTCTGATATATTTGTCTGTAATTTCCATAACTATTTTAGAGTGATAAGATGCCATATGTTTCATTGTTTTCTTAATGGCAATGTGAGTCCTCAGACACTGTAAATTTATGCTTTTTCTGAATGATATTTTTTCCAGTTTTAAAATGTCAAGAGTGCTGCATTCAGTATGTTAGAAAATAAGTGCCTACATTTTGGTTTAATTATTTTCTCATTAGTCACTGGAATCTATTCTGCGCCATCCAGCTGACAATCGGACTCAAATTCGGGAGCTTGGTCAAACACTGATAGATGGAGGCATCCTTGATGAAATCATCAGTGAAAAGTTGGAAGTTTTCAATGCCCGTTATGAGGAATTAAGTCATGTGGTATGATATGTAACTTTGATGGAATGAAACATTTGTTTTTACTGCTGTCAGCACCCACAATGTACAGTTTTGAATGATGCTTAAAGGTGCTCTTCACTAGCTTATAGAAGTAAGGACTACCCTATAGTAAGGTCAGATGTGCATAATTATGGCAACACTACCTATATCTTGCATTATGGTCGGTCAGAAGTTTGACAACTGCCCGACCTACACCATAAATTGGATGGCTGAGTGAATTCTTGAACAGATCCAGATTCAGCTTAGTAGATCCTACATTTTTGTGTAGGTGAGAAACAGAATTATGATGCCAAGTCATGGGGTTACATTCCTCAAACAAAAAGGGAAAAAATAACAATTTAGAAATGCAAATTTAAATCATGATTGCTATAAACGATGCAAATGATCTCTACCAACAAAGATCCATCCCACATAAATTTGTAAAATGACTGGACATCTGATTTTATATTTTAAAAAGGATTGAAGTATAATGTGCAGATTTATACGGTTCAGATTACAGAATACGGAGTAAAGCCATAGTAGTTTTAAAAGTTTACTCGCTACCTTGGAATGAGAACTCCTTTTTGGCCTTGAAAAATACAGGACAGAGGATCTTGCAAGGGACAAAGAGCTGAACTGATAGTCATTTAGAAACTGTTGTTGTCTATGAGGATTGATGGATTCCATCATGATTTCAATGATATTAATATGTCCTCTGGAAACTTCCATAAGTTTTGATAACAAATGTGAATGCTAAAGTCAGTGATTCTGACTTAAGTTGACATGCTAGGAATCTCTGAATTATGTGCCTTTCAGCAAGAATCCCTTGACCACAAGATAGTAATATTTCACTGCATTGTTGACAATCAGAAAATAACAGCATAGTGTAAGCAGTTCCGATTTACTATTTTTGTATTTATATTTAGGTTTATATACAGTTCAAAAGTTTTCATGCAAAATATTTCTTTGTCTCCCCTTAGGCAGTCAGTAAACAGATTTCTTTGGAGCAACAACTTCAGATGATGCGAGAAACTGAGCACATGTTGCAGGTTCTTCAGGAAAGCTTGAAAGATTTGGATAGGCAGCTAACATCCTATTTGACCAATAGAATAGATGCCTTCCAAATGCCTCAAGAGGCACAGGTATTTCTTCCTTTCCCTTTCCCTTTTCCCCTTCACCTTTCCTTTCCTTTCTTACTTACCCTTTCTCTTTCTCTTGCCCTTTCCCCTTTCCTTTCCTTTTCTTACCTTACCTTACCTTAAAAAATACTTTGTAACATGGTTTTTGAGTTGTAAGATAATTAAGGGAATATGTGCTCTATGAAGAGATGCTGATGGTGTCTTGCACTAGAAAATCTTCAGTAATCTCTTGATTGTGAAATAAGCAGTCTATCCCTGAAATCAGCATTGAGTAAAGTGGATGTTATACTCTTTATAATACATTTTAGTTGTATGATTTATTGGATAGACAGATTGATATCTGCTATGTCCTTTTTTCTCCATTTTCTATAATGAATGGCAGAAAATCCAAGCTGAGATTGCTGCTCATGAGTCCACTTTGGAAGAGCTTAGAAAGAATGTCTATTCTTTAATGCCACCTTCACCAGAGTGTCGATCTCCCCGTGGTGGGACTCATTTGGATGTCTTGCAGGTAAACATTTCAAAGGAATCAAAGACCTGAATGTGAATCAAGGTTTTCCCCACACTGCTAATTAATTTCCCAGTGTTTGCAGAGTTGTTGTATTAATTTCAAATGCAGTGTTGTCAATAGAAACTGTGATAATTTTACGTACTATAAAGTTTAATTTATTTGTCACTTCTGTTCTTTTATACTTTCATTTTCTCCAGACTTTTCAACTCCTATAGGCATATATTTGAAAAAGTAGGCTAATACTTTTACATACTTCTGAAAGCTCTTATTTGTGAAATATGCTATAATACACTTTTCTTATATCTTTGGGCAATTGTTAAACATTTTAATAATTATTGACATCCTTTTTCCAATATTTTATATGAAAAGAGTGGGGGGTGGACTTGAAGAATCTATATCTGTTGAACAGGATGGATATTAGCATTGCAAATAGGTAGAGTAAATATTTGAGGAATAGATAATACTAAGATTATGGCATTTGGCTGGCTTATCAGAAGCACTCCTTAATGACTATAGAAAACTAAGTAGAAGTGCCCAATAAATCCCCTAAAGAGAGGGAAAGAGAAAGTGGTTGTTTCAAAACAGAGATTATGAGGAGTGGAGTCTAGACAGAGGCATTTCACAATAAAGTGAACAGTGAGAAAGATGCAGTGGAGCATAGCAAATAGAAACCAGGATAGAAGGGTTGAGTTTGGAGTTGATAAGGAATTAAGTGGCAAACTTGACAGCATTGATTTTGAAAGGTAGAAGAAGAAAAAAAAATACAGTACTAATTAGAGATGAGGAATCCTTTCAAGCAAGAAGATTTTTGATATTCTGGGAAGTATTATAAATTCAGGACATGAGATGGTGTTTAAATCCCATTTTGTGAATTCTCTGATTAGGTAGCTAGAGGGAGAACTGATTAGTTCATGGTGTTCCATGTCTGGTTTTGCCCTTTGGGATTGACAGAAGTGAAGAAAATTTGGAAACGGAGTACACACTGTACCTTTGAAATTCCCCAAACATAGTCCTAGACAAAACTTCTCTATGGTTTTTTATCTTGTTTTTGAAAAGTTGATTTTGTCATGTTTAAGTGGAAAAGATAAGATCTCAGATTTAGAGATAAATTATTCTGTAAGTTAAAAAAGAGGGAAATATGGTTATAAGGAGAGGAAATCCATAATGATATATAAAAAAGAAAGAAATACTGAACTAGAAGAGTAAGATATAAATAAGAACAGTTAGTGGAAAGATTTTTCATTCTAAGGGTGCAAATGTGTCAAATTTTTGCTTTCTTACATAAACAGAGAAAGCTCCGGGAAGTATCTACGAAGTATCAGCTGTTCCAGAAACCAGCAAATTTTGAGCAGCGTATGCTGGATTGTAAACGAGTTCTGGATAGTGTAAAAGTTGAACTCCATATCTTGGATGTGAAGGATATTGATCCGGATATCATTCAGTTTCACTTTGATAAGTGCATGGTAATATAATGCTATGACTAAATTTTCCTAATTTCTCTCTATGAAACTTTGTTTGCTTCTTTACCTCCATGGCAGTGAACTTTCCAGTAGCTCGACAGTTGACATTCACAGCAGTGGTAGAAAACATGAATGAAAGGAAGAGATTTTGCGCCTTGAGATAAAAGAATGGTTTTCACTCGTATTATCAGAGTAGTATATGTTCTAAGAGCATGATTTTATTCTCCAATTTAATAGCAATTGGAGCTACATTTGATATAGAATCTCATCAGTATAAGGGACCCAGTGGCTCATTGGCTAAGATGCTGAGCTTGTTGATCAGAAAGGTTGGCAATTCGGCAGTTCGAGTCCCTAGCACCACCTAACAGAGTGAGCTCCTGTTACTTGTCCCAGCTTCTGCCAACCTAGCAGTTCAAAAGCATGTAAAAATGCAAGTAGAAAAATAGGGACCACTTTGGTGGGAAGGTAACAGTGTTCTGTGCGCCTTCGGTGTTTTGTCATGCCAGCCACATGACCATGGAGATGTCTTTGGACAGCACCGGCTCTTCGGTTTTGTAACAGAGATGAGCACTGCCCCCTAGAGCCAGAAACGACCAGCATGCATGTGCGAGGGGAACCTTTACCTTACTCATCAATATAAAAGACTAACACGCTCATTTAGCCAATATTTTAGGCATGATTTATTTTCAGACCTGTGTGGAAACAGAATAATAGAATAACAGAGTTCAAAGGGATCTTGGAGGTATTCTAGTCCAACCCCCTGCTCAAATAGGAGACCTTATACAACTTCAGACAAATGGCTGTCCAGTCTCTGTTTAAAAGGCTCCAGTGATAAAGCACCCACAACTTCTGAAGGCAAGCTGTTCCATTGGTTGATTGTTCTCACTTTCAGGACCTTTCTCCTTAGTTCTGTGTTGCATCTGTCCTTAGTTAGTTTCCATCAGTTGCTTCTTGTCTTGCCTTCTTATGCTTTGGAAAATAGGTTGACTCCCCTCTTCTTTGTGGCATTTCCTCAAATAAGTACTGGAACCACTGATATTACGTTACTTCTAGTCTTTCTTTTCACTAGTCTAGTTATATTCAATTCCTGCAACTGTTGTTCATATGTTTTAGCCTCCAGCTCCCTAAACATCTTTGTTGCTTTTCTCTGCACTCTTTCCAGAGCCTCAAGATCTTTTTTATATTGCAGTGACCAAAATTGGATGCAGTGTTCCAAGTATGTCTTATCAAGGCCTTATAGTGCAGTACTAACACTTCACATGATCTTGATTCTATCCCTCTGTTAATGCAGCCTAGGATTGCATTGGGTTTTTTGGCAGCTGGAGTACACTCATGGTTCTTATTTAAGTGATTTTCCACTAGGACTCCAATGTCCCTCTCACAGTTACTGTTAGTGAGCCAAGTTTCACCTGATCTGCACCTGTATGTTTTGTTTTTCTTGTCTAAATGTAAAACCTTACTTTTCTTTCCATTGAATTTCATTTTGTTAGATAGGGCCCAGTGTTCAAGTCTGTTGAGATCCATCTGGATCTTGATCCTATCTTCTGGGCTGATGGCTATTCCTGTCATCTATAACTTTGATGAGTTCCTGGTCTATTCCCTCATCTAAAACATCTGTACTGCAAATATGAAATCTCCCATTAAAGTGCGATCAGTCTAAGTCAGATTAAAAATGAGCAAAGTCTTAGCAAGGTGAAGTGTTTTTTTTAATCATGGAGTTATTTCCATTGTACTTGGGCTATATTCAGACATCATTACCAGCCTTTGAACATGCTGGGAACTTGGGTGTTATTTTCCCTCTTAACTCTTCTCTTTTGTTCTAAGCTGCCATATGATCTCCCATTGATTCTTCATGGTAACTTCTGTTTGCTATGATGTTGGGGGAATTTTTGTTATTTATTTTCTAAATAGAAACCATTGCTCAGAATTGGGTTACTGACTAATTTGAATCTAGTTATAGTTAATATTTGTCCTTAACTGTAGCAAACTGGGCACCATGGAATGGGGATTTGGTATGCATAAAGATGATAATGTGGTTCAATTCTGATGGTTATTGAAAAGTAAAATTAAATCTGGAAGCTGAAATATTGTACTTTAATATCATATAATAAAACTATATGGTGTCCTGATTCTAGAAACTCTATAAGACCCTGAGTGAAGTAAAGCTTGAAGTGGAGACAGTGATCAAAACAGGGAGGCAGATTGTACAGAAACAGCAGACAGACAACCCCAAAAGCATGGATGAACAACTGACAGCACTGAAATTCCTTTATAATGATTTGGGAGCGCAGGTTAGTCTTTCCTATGTACAGTTTTGTTTCACTGTGTAAAATCCACTTGAGGTGAATTTCAAGCATTTCATTAAATATTATGTGAACCCGACTGGTTTTGGATGATTTACTATTAACAAGTTAAATCTGTAGTGAGAATCTATAATGGTTTAAACCAGAGATGAAAATATGTGAATTTCCACATCAATACTATTATCCTGTAGTCATGGTTGATGAGAAATATAGTCCAGGCTTATCCAGGGTAACTGTTTTGAGATTTGATAAAAAGAAAAAAAGCAACATACACTTATTTTTGGAAAATAAAATAAATGATCTAAGAGGTGGTTTCTTGACAGATCATATTTTCCTTCATGAGCCCATCTATCTTGTAGAATTGTCATTGAATGCCTTTTCCTTATCCATTTTCCTTCATAGATGTAGTTGACTGATGAGGACAAATTCTTTTTAGAGGCAAGTAACCATAGCCAAAATAGAGGTTGTGGAATAATACTAAATTTAAAAGGTGCTTTAGCTGCAATTCCAAAAATCTGGAACACTGCTTGAAAACCGTTAGTTTGACAAAATCCCCACCAGTCAATTGCAAATAACAGTTTTATTTGGAACAGCTTACATCATATGAAGCAGTGGTGGGATTCAAATTTTTTTACTACCAGTCTATGGGTGTGGCTTGGTGGGCATGGCAGGGGAAGGATACTGTAAAATCTCCAGTCAGAGATGGTATTTGCTGGTTCTCTGAACTACTCAAAATTTCTGCTACGGGTTCTCTAGAACTGGTCAGAACCTGCTGAATGCCACCTCTGATATGAAGATATCATTAATACCATTAAACAGCAACATCTGTCTATGCAGGGTCCTTGGGAAGGACTTGATAGGTAAATAAAAATGCCAGTCCCATCCAAACATCTGCTCACTGTGTGACCCACACATAATATTGATCAAGTAAGTTTTCTTAATTGTTTGTTCTCGATGCTCATTCTTTTTATATACTTTTTTAAAAAAAACAAAACAACAGGTGACAGAAGGAAAACAAGATCTAGAACAGGCATTGCAACTCTCATGCAAATTCAATGAAGTCTCCCACTCCTTATCCAAATGGTTAGAGGTGACAGAAGCTGAACTGGTGCATAAGTCCACGTCAGAACGTACACTTTCTGATCTGGACACTGAAATTGCTTGGGCTAAGGTAAGCAGCCTGTCCTTAGCCTTCTTAGTTTGCATCTCATTTTGATACTTGTTGTTATAGTTCTTATTGTTGGACAAAAATCAACCTTTTTAACCTGGAACCTAGCTTAAATATTTGAATCCAGCAGATATGGAGTTCATTCAGTGATTTCAAATCTAGGTTAATCCACCTGGATTTTTCTTCTGGTTTTATGGGGGAATCTATCTGGAAGCATATTCTATATTGCATCCAAACATGTCACGTTGAGTACTGCAAGGAATTAGAGACTTCCTCCAAGAGATTTAGTCTCCTCTCCTCTCCTTTCCTGTTATAGGGAAATTTCTGACGCTATTGTATTATATGCCTATGCATTCTTTTTAAAGAAAGCAATTCTGTAATATGCATGCTGCTCAAATGCATTTATTATATTAATATTTTAGAAGAGGCCACTAAATATTGAATTCAACTTGACAGACTTCACTCATTTGTTTGCCATTTGTAAATATTTTAAAACTTTTACCATTTCAAACAGATGAATTCTACCAACAGAATTAAAAAATTAACAGATCCAATGCCCTGTACTTAGTTCTTTTTCTATTAATGTAATGCAGCTGTTGGCTTTTTGAACGTAATTGCTTGTTTTAATTATTGATTGCTATTTTAAAAATGTCATGGTTAGTCAGTTCTTTGACTAATTGAGTGCAAAATGTCATTAGCCTGCTAGGAGGAGGTTTGTGGGCCTGGGACTAATGTTGAAAACGAAACAATATAATTTCTGTGTATTATTTATTCTGAACAAAGAACATGCATGAATATATAATCTAAAGTGAAAAAGGGCACCATGTGGCTTCCCACTGAAATAGGAAATTGTAGGAATAATTCTGCATGTTATTCCTATAAAGTGAATTCTATCATGAAGAAAAGTGTATATCCTACCATAAAAAATATGCATGTGAGAAAAAGCTTGGAGATTCTTGAAGAGAACTCTAGAATTAAATGTAGATTTTATATTTTAAAACATTTTTTGAGGTTTGTGTAACTCTTCCTCTTTTTTTGGATTGGCATTGGAAATCTCAGATGATGCTTAAGCAACAAACCATAGCTGTCCATGTTATTCAAATATGACAGACGTTATATTCTGTGGAATACTTATTTTGTCTTCAAAACAGTGTTAGTGTGATCTTGGTTTACAGGAAAGTGATAGTTTCAAATCATAACTTGCTGGACGTTTATTTTGCTGTTAACTAGGTCCAGAATTTTTACATCCTAAATAACAGAGGGGGAAGCGAAAATCTATATGAGCAAAACATTTGTAAGGCTAAAATTATACTTTACTATTGCATTAGATTACTCATTGCATACATGTTTCTCTGTTAAAATAAGAACCATTTAAGAAAGTGAGACTGATTTATTAGTAAACAGCTACTTAAACTGCTGTAAGATCATTTAAAGTATAGTAAAAATATTTAAACATTTTTTTTTCCAATTTATGAAAAATATATTCCCCCAAAAGCAATCTTAATGTTTCCCCTTGAAAGATATGTAGTTCCCCAAATTTGCAAAAAAAAAAGCTTTGTGGAATAAAGTTACTTTATTATCAGATTGCATAATAACTGCAATTTGCATCGATCTGACATGTCATAATAGATTTTGCAAAGTCAGTTACAGAATGTAATTGAAACAAAAAATAGAGCATTTAAAACATAACCTTACCAGTTACTGAGACTAACATTTCTTTGAAAATTTTCTATTCTATGACTTCCTGAATTTTAGAAGATCTCTTGCTTTGGATTCCTTTAGGTATTATATATCATATCATATATTTGGATTCCTTTCAGTATCATATATCATTGCAGGGATATGCCATTCATTGGGAAAACTGATCAAGCTAGAAACCAAACCAATAATAAAATGTTGGGTTCTGTCACCGTGAGGAATTTTATTCTGTTCTGTTAATGGTCCCAATTACCTTCCAGAATGTGCTGAGAGAATTGGAGAGGAAGAAAGTAGATTTGAACAGTGTAACAGAAAGCAGTGCTGCACTGCAGGCCTTAGTGGATGGAAGTGAAACTCCGCTGGAGGAAAAACTCTGTGTTCTTAATGCAGGATGGAGTAGAGTCCGGACCTGGACCGAAGATTGGTGCAATACACTTCTGGTAAGTAAAAACTTGTAGAATTATTTTATTTATTTATTTAATTTATATTGCTGCCTATTCGCCGTGGTGACTCGTGGCGGCTTACACAATGTAAAAACCATATTCAAAACAAAATAAAAATAAAAAAACCAATAAAAACTAAAAAAAGAATCAAATAAATTAGTAAAGTACAATAGAACAAAATTTGGGAAAACAAAAAACAAAACAAAAAACAACCCCTCCTCCAAAAAACCCAACTCCCCCCCACCCCTGTCAGAAATGGTGTAGGGTCTCCTGCTTGGGCATGGGGTGGACTAGATGACCTACAAGGTCCCTTCCAACTCTGATTATCTGTTATCTGCCCCGACGACAGCAGATCACACTAGCCATTTGATGGGTTCCATCCCTCTCTGGGTTCCCCAGGCCCACTGGCAAAACTAGGTCTTCAGTGCCTTTCGGAAGAGTCCTAGAGTGGTGGCCATTCTAATCTCTGGGGGAATGATATTCCAGAGAGAGGAAGCCACCACAGGGAAGGCCCTTCTTCTGGGTCCCACCAGGTGTATCTCCCTCAGGGTTGGGACCTGCAACATTCCCTGCTTCCTCGCTCTAATGGGTTGGGAAGATGTGATTGGCAAGAGATGTTTCTTCAGATAACCCGGACCCAAGCCATGAAGGGCTTTAAAGGTGACAACCAGCACCTTGAATTGCACCCGGAAGCAAATCGGCAACCAATGCAGCTCCTGCAGGAGAGGTGACACATGTGCACAGCGGGGTCTGCACAAAACCATGCGGGCTGCTGCATTTTGCACCAACTGGAGCTTCTGGATGCTCTTCAGTTAATTATCTGTATGGCTTTGGATAGAGTAATATGCATTGATGATGGTCTTATTACTGTTGAAGTAGGAAATGTTTACAAATGGCAAGTTTCCTTTAAGGAGAGAACATGCTTATTCAATTGAATGCCTCCAAGATATGTTAAATTGGAATGTCCCATGACTAGGCCAGCTAGGACAATATGTCTAGAGAGTATTTAGGCTGACCTGTTAAATGGAAAAGTGTATCAGATGATGAAGTTTGACAGCTGTTCAAGAAATAGTAAAATATATTGAACAATTTGATAGAGTTGCTTCTTCATGACCAGGAAGAATCAAAATCTTTTATTTGAAGCTTTAGCCCAAGAATAAATACTTTAAAAATAATTATTGCAAAAGAGAACTCATGGAAATATTCTTTGAAGTTAATTTAAATAAACCGTACCCATTATCAGTGCAATAATCATAATAACAATTGCTTTTACAAAACTTAAAAAAACAGAAATGGATGTAATGGGCTCTGAGAATAATCTTGAAGAAGAGGATGAAGAACTGCAGCCAAGGTAATGGTCAAAATAAGAGAAATCTGAGCCTGGAGCTGGAAGGGAATTTGAGAAAGCGTTTCTGACTTGGCCGTTCAGGGCAGGGAGAAGAGAGGGACATTCAGGGGAGCAAGATTTTACAACTGTAATCCTATAGTCAAAGTCTTTTTAGTATGCATGAGTTAGATGTTCAGGTTTGTTCTACCTTGAAGGACTACCATCTGTCTTGCAACTCTGAATGGGCCTCTCACTTCATTGTCTTTATCTTATAGGTAGGCCTTAGCTTATGACCATAATTGAGCCTGAAATTATGGTGGTAAGTTCAGGCAGTCAAGAGTCACCAAGTGACTGTGCCCAATTTTCCACCTTTTTTGATAGCTGGAAACCGGCAAAAAATACTGAAAATTACAATCATGTGACAGCAGGTTACTACAAATAGCTGTAAATACAAGCTGGTTACCAAGTGCCCTAAATGCAAGATGTGGCCACTATCTCCCTTTCTCTCCTCCTCCCCTTCCCTCTCTCTTCCTCTCACTCTCTCTCCTCTCCATCTCCATCTCCATCTATATATCTAAATTCAAATCTATATATAATTTTTATCTCTCCATCTCCATCTCCATGTGTGTGCACATGTGTGTGCATGTCAGGTGAAATTCAATTTTTTTTCCTATCGGCTCTGTGGGCATGGCTTGGTGGGACTCAGTCTCTAAAAGGAAGAAGGCGGGTGGGCGCGGGTGGGGCCAACCAATTCAAATTGTCACTACTACCACTTCTGAGGTGGTGCGAGGTGGTTGAATTTCACCCCTGGTGCATGTGTGGGAACAGTATTGGAACTTTTGTTGTAAAGAAATTCTCTGGAACGAAGACAGTGTATAATATGTCGTCTTGAGTTTTGGAAAAAAAAAAACAAGATACAAATCTAGTGACTAAAATTATAACAAATAAATACCAAATTATTCTTAGGTCTTGGCATTATGGAGCTGAAAAAAACAAATGAAAGACCACTGTGAATGTTTTCTATTAAAATAGCTAAATTTTATTGACATTTAAGGTATGTTTCCATTGATTCATCTTTATCTTTCATTTACAGAATCACCAAAGTCAACTGGAGATTTTTGATGAGAACGTTGCCCACATAAGCACTTGGCTGTACCAAGCTGAAGCTCTGTTGGATGAAATTGAGAAAAAGCCTGCCAACAAGAAAGAAGAGACAGTGAAGGTAGCAAAATTTTACTGATATGGCTTAGACAGTAATAACATATTTTGGATCCAAATGAAAGTCTGCCAGGTGCTGAGGTTAATTTCTGTCTTGTTTCCCTTCCTTTGCTTTTTTAATCCTACTGTGATCTAAACAATAACCCTATTTTTTTTTCCCATTCACAGCGCCTAACATCAGAATTGGATGCTGTTAGTCTCAGAGTTGATAATGTACGTGACCAAGCTGTTATGCTGATGAGCGGTCGTGGCGTATCATGTCATGAGCTTGTAGAACCCAAATTGACCGAACTGAATAGGAACTTTGAAAAAGTATCACAGCACATCAGAAGTGCCAAGGTGAGTACAGAAGACTTCCTGGTTCTAAGTGTATCTATACTGGCCTATTTTTACATTTATATTGCTGATTTTTACTTCTCTAATGGTTCTGTGAAATGCATGTCAAAGGGAACTGCTTTCTAATATTTCATTGCATTTTTGCATTTTTAGGAGATAATCTCCTTGTGCACATGGTTGCACAAGGACAAAAGTATACAGATAGTCCTTGTTTAGCAACTGCATTTGGGACAAGCTAGTTTCGTGGTTTGGGGAAACAGTCTCTAAATGAAAGAGTACAATACTTCAGCTTTCCTTTGCTTTATGGACATGTAAAAGCCATAAATGCAAGAGTTGGACACTGGTTACTTTTTTCAAAACTTTTGTAACTCTGAACATTTATTGTATGAAGCAGTTTATAAACAAGGACTACTTGTATTAGTTCTGCCCTACTTTGAGTGGGACAGCAATATCTCTTCAACAATACTTTTAAAACAAGAAAAAGAAAGAAGATAGTTATTTAATTTTTAAAATGTTAAAATGACATGCTGTCCAAAACTTCTTTTCTCTTCTCAGTCATGAAAAGCACATAAAGTAATATATTCTGGGGGGTTTGCCGAATCATTTTATTTTACATGTAATTCTGTTTCTGCACTAGCCTACTAGCTAACTGCAAAAGATAATTTCTTAGTGTCAGTTTTGGGGATGAGAAATTCTACAAGGTTATTTATTCATTTACAATTATACTGTTCCAGTTATGTGATATGTATACAAATATATTGACTACTGATCAGGATGCTTGCTATTTTTGTGTGTGTCAGATGCTGTTCAGTCAGGATGCTCATAAAAGGTTTGCTAAGCAGGAGCTCTGTGGAATTGCAGTGGCTTCTAAAGACCTTGATAAATTTGAATGTGAGATAAAGGAAATGCTGAACATAGTGGAAAAGCACATGGAATCAAAAGAAGATGATGAAAAGGTTGGAGAATTTCATGTTAAAACAAAGCTATCATACTCATCCTTACCTTTTCTTTCTTCCCTCCCCCTTTTAATTCCCAGACATGATTTTTTTTAAAATCTGAAATCCTGTGACCTAAAGGTTTATTGACGAGTTTATAATTCACTTGTTGCATGCAATAGATATTGATCTTTCTTGTATCAGCTGTTTCACCGTTGTGGTCTTCCTGTACATTCAGTTCTACATGTGCAAGGGATTTGTCTTGTTTGATTATGATAAAATGTATAGTTGTGTCATATTTGAAATCATGCATTTGGATGCTCCTAGGCATTGTAGGAGATATTCAACAGTGATTTTCCCCCAGCTGCTGTTGCTGTATCATAGCCCCGGCTTACTTCTGCAACAAAGGAAATTTGTTTGGAGGAGATATAAATATAGATACAGAACACTGATTATTATTTTAATGCTTGGTGTCTTGGTTGAAGACTGTTCGTTTTGCGTTGCCGTACAACTAAATATTGCAAAGCCAGTAATTACAATGACCTCCTAATGAATTCACAACAAAACATGAATTCGCTGATTCTGTATGGAGGATAAAACTATTATAATTGGAGTTCTGCATTCTTCAAAAAAGGATTCTGAGAAAGTACTTCCAAACTCATGCAACAGAACACCTCTCTGTTATTGGTGCCAACCCAAAGAAAGGTGATTTCTTTATGGGATTGATACCTTTTTATTTTTCACTTTGTGCACAGTGTGAATAGCAGAGAGGCCTGCTGCACTTTTTCCGAATAGTGTTTAAGCATGCACAACCATGCTATACATGTTTCTCTGTATAGCCTTACTCCTTGGGAGTAACAAAAGCTAGTTGCCCCAAGTAGTCCTGAAAATATGTCCTTCTTTCTAAAATTGTAGCTGGATGAAGAAAGAGCTCAAATTGAGGAAGTTCTGCAAAAAGGTGAGCATTTGTTACAGCAGCTCATGGAAGATAACCGGAGAGAAAAAATTCGTTTGCAGCTCCTCCTCCTCCAGACCAAGCAAAGCAGTGCAAAGGTCAGTGAAAGTAGCCTTGCTGTGCAGTAGATCTATAATGTTTTCGTGGTGACTTCTTTCTTCCCACAGAAGCCTTATACACACCTGAAAAATTTCACTCTTGTCGCTGAGACATATAGAATCCACCTTTTTGCCTTTTCTTCTCTACTATCATTATTTATTTACAGGTAGCCCCTGACTTGTAAACATAATTGAGCCCAAAATTTATGTCGCTAAGTGAGAAATTTATTAAGGGAGTTTTGCCCCCCTTTGCAACTTTTCTTGCCACCTGTATGAAGGGAATCACTGCACTTGTTAAATTAGTAGCACCGTTGTTCAGTCAATCTGATTTTCCCATTGACTTTGCTTGTCAGTGGGTAGCAAAACCCACATGACCCCAGGACACTGCAAATGTCATCAATATGAACCAATTGCCGAGCGTCTGAATTTTGATCATATGACCATGGGGGTGTTGCAGTGTGAAAAATGGTCATAAGTCACTTTTTTTCAGTGCCATGGTAACTTTGAACAGTCACTAAACGAACTGTTGTAAGTCGAGGACTGCCTGTATTAAATTTATATGCTATCCATCTCAATATCTCTATGACTCAGGCAGCTTATAATGCAGTAAAAATATAAACTTAAGAAGAATTTTAAATATAAGATGATTTAAACATTACAAGTATTAAATATAGACTAAAAACAAAAGGCTTGAGCAAAATGGAAATGGTGTTTTTATGTCACTGTACCAACCATCTCCAAACTGGAGCCTCTCTTATTGGGGCCCCAAATCATCCAGCAGATCCAGGTCTTAAGGCACTTCCAGAAGGTTGCGGGTAGATCTCATCTCTGGTGGCAAGATGTTCCAAAGGGCAAGGGCTAGGACAGAAAAGGTTCTTCTCTTAGACCAGAGGTGGGGAACTATGGCCCTTTTATGACTTGTGGACTTAAAACTCCCAGAATTCCTGAGCCAGCATGGCTGACTCAGGAATTCTGGAAGTCAAAGTCCACAAGTCATAAAAGGGCCATAGTTCCCCACCCCCATCTTATAGAACCTTAAATATTAATTTTATAACCTTTCTTTTTGGGTTGTAGGAGCTTCGGTCATTACAAAGGAGGCAGGTATTAGAACTTTCACCTTCATTTACTCCATATGAAATGGAAGCAGAGAGTCACTTGCAGTGGCTTAGTGAAACAGATACAAGCCTTTCTGGACTTCAAGAAGCAGAAGAGAGAGAGAAAACAAAGGTAAATTATTTTGAATATAAACCACTCATTTATGTAACAGGAACTGGGCATGGCTAGTCTAGCGAAGAGAAGGACCAGGGGAGACATGATAGCAGTGTTCCAATATTTGAGGGGCTGCCACAGGGAGAAAGGGGTCAAGCTATTTTCTAAAGCACCCAAAGGCCAGACAAGGAATAATGGATGGAAACTGAACAAGGAGAGATTTAACCTGGAAATAAGGAGAAACTTTCTGACAGTGAGAACAATCAGCCAATGGAACAGCTTGCCCAATGGAAGTTGTGGGAGCACCATCACTTGAGACTTTCAAGAAGAGATTGGACTGCCATTTGTCAGAAATGGTGTAGGGTCTCCTGCTTGGGGGGGTTGGACTAGATGACCTGCAAGGTCCCTTCCAACTCTGACTGTCTGTTATCTGGTATCAATAGTTTTTGATCTTAATAGTTCCTGCTGTCCAGCCAGTGTTTCCAAACCTGTGCTTCCACATAGGTTGAATCTCAACTTATTTTTTGACAAGCTGCCCTCAAGTATGACTGTTGAACTCTGTCATGTTTAAGTTGCATAAGGATCACTTGGCTTGTGTTGTTCGAAATGTAATAATTTGTTCAAAACTAATGATTTTAATTCTGTTAAAGATAATATTGTCCCCCCTCCCAATAATTAATTTACTCTGGGGAACTAATTTAAACTTATTCCACCACTTTTCTTCAAATCTTATGTACCTTGAATGAAGAAGTGACTTTTAGCAGCCTTTCCAGGATGAACTAGACAGTGTTAACTATGCAAATCAAAACTGTGACTGATACAACCTGGTACTATGCTGTATAGCTTATAAGTAATAAGTAATACTTTAAATTGGGCTTAGAAGTCATAGGAACACATTACAGTGACCTCAAAATCACTGTCTAATTGAACAATTCTTGCACTTAACTACATTGATTTTGTATCCTCCATGAATATGAAATACATTGGCCTACAATATGAAGTAAGAGTGGATTATGGATATTTTCTAAAGCTCATCTTTAACTAAACATAAGAATATAAAAACCTAGGAAGTGCTACACTAGATTGGACATTTGACTCTTCTCCCAGTGGCCAATAAATCTTATAAGGAAGCTGACTAATCCCCCAGCAATGACCTTCAGAGGCATCAAGGCTTATAGCCATTGATTCCCACAACTTCAACGAATTGGATCAAATCTTCATCCGTATTCTTCATATGTTCAAAGAATACTCCCAACTAATTATAACTATAGAAAATGGAAAGTCATTGTATATTGTTGAGGCATTCCCCATTAGGAGAATGAGTGCACTCAGGGAAAGATAGTGAGAGTGGTGTTGAATAATACACAACCAGCATACAGATACACTGAATAGTAAAACGTAGGTTTTACTTCTAGTAAACAGATAAACAAAGTCCAACAAACAGTCCAAATAATACACAGTTAAAGTAGTTAGTATCAGTCCAGGGATAATCCAAAAATGAAGTCAAGTATCATAAACAAAGTTCAGTACACAGAGTTTGCTAACGGTTGCAAAAACTCACAGCAATCCAAGTAGAAGACGATCAGGCAAATAGGGCAAAACAGGAAATGCAAGGAGAAAGAAACCAGGTTTCTGGCTCCATCTTATGGCCGTTGGAGAAACCTCAGCCAATCACACATATAGCATTCTCTTAAAGATACAGTATTTAATTACTATCCTGGTTTATATATTTCCAACCCAACTGTTAGGTGACTCTCATTCCTAACATATATGTTTTTGAATTATTGAAAAAACTTCTTAAATTGGCTCTCAACATCCTCTCAGTAAGTTAGGAATCTCTCTCATAATTATTACAATCTATTACATATTACATAATCTATTACAATCAATAATATTTTTCAAATATTTCTGACTCATTGGTATAAAATCCAGTGAGAAAAGTGGTAACTTTTGGCTGGTTCCTTGCTTAACTGAGAAGCTTGCTAAACCTTAGTTCTAATTAATACCTGAAATGACAATATTTATACAGGTAATCCTCGATTTACAATAGTTCATTTAGTAATCATTTGAAGTTACAATGACATTGTGACCTTTTTTCATACTTACAACGCTTGTAGCATTCCCATGGTCACATGATTAAAATTCAGATGCTTGGCAACTGACTCATATTTATGATGGTTGTAGTGTCCTTGGATCATGTGATCCCCTTTGCTGACCTTCTGACAAGCAAAGTCAATGGAGATTCATTTAACAACCGTGTTACTAACTTAAGCAATGATTCACTTAACAACTGTGGCAAGAAAAGTTGTAAAATTGAGCAAAACTCACTTAACAAATGTCTTGCTGTCAGGATTCTGGCAGTTACTCCAATTAAATCATGAGCCTCGAGACACACTCCCAAAACTAAAAAAGATTTATTTGAAGTTAACATTCTATATCCGGCATTTACCTAGATGTAGCCAACTCTGAAATACGTAATTCACTGTCACCCTTAATCCTGCTTCCCCCTGCCCCCCCCCTCCATAGCCAAGCATCATCAATCATGCTCTCCAATTAGATTTTTTCACAACAGAAGCTTCAGTCATCTAATCAGTCTTTGAATAAAATATGAATGGAATGTACTTTCGATTCCACATAGCTGTCTTTGAAACCCCTTCTTTTTGTTGTCAACTATAAAACGTGTATACAAAATGTTTTATGAGTTGACACTCGCTTAGCAACAAAAATTTTGGGCTCAATTGTGGTCAGAAGTTGAGGACTACCTGTACTAGTTTTTGTTTGGATTTTATACCAATGAGTCAGACATTTTTGAAAATATGATTGATTGTAATAGTGATTTAGGAGAGAGATTCTTGCCTACTGAGAGGATGTTAATAGCTAATTTAAGAAACTCTTTCAATAATTCAAACCTATATACAATGACTTTTCATTTTCTGTTTCTAATGGATCCACTTTTTTCAGATTCTTAGTCTGCCATAGGATTTGTTTTATGTTTATTTATATAATGAGACTTGTGGAGCAGTAAGTAATTTTTTGGACAGACTTGTGTATTAGGCAATCTGTCAAATCCTTTTGCATTACTGGTTATGGAGCTTCATAATTAAATTAATCAATCTCTTTACGACTCTTCTGTAACTTGTAAATCTAAAACCAATTGAGGATGAGATAAAGGAATGTTCAAATCTCAAAATGAGTTCTGTGTAATATAGAATAATAATGGTCAGCTTGGCAGTAGCTATATGCCTTTTCTTTCCACAAGGCTGATAGAAGCTTGGGAAGAGTAATTTTGATCTACTGATCATATACCGAATGTTTCTTCCTTTGGTGTTAGTGTTTCTGTACAGATGGTCATACTAAAACCCTAGAAAACTCTATAACAAACTCCCACATAATGTAAGCTAGGATGGTTAAAAAAGTAATTGGTCTTGAGGAATTTGCATAATGGGTGTCTACCCAACTTAGGAGCATCATTCAGATGTGTTGACTTCAACTTTCAGAATATGTTAACCAGCGTACCGACTGATGAAAATTCTGGGAATTGAAATCAACACAGCTGGCAAATGGAGAAGACCCACCAAGTTTCATTTAAAAATCATGTTGAAAAATCAAACATAACAATGCAACCCCAACATTTTGTACTTGCATCTTGATATCAACTGCAAGTATTAAAATTACGAGATTTATGTCATTTCATCACAGTATATATTTTGTTACATAGGTTTTGTTACTATGGGATAGGCATGTTTTGTTACTTTTCCCTTCCTCCCCCTCACCCATGGCTAAAGGAACCCCATTTTACAACTCTTATATCAGTTAGATCTATCTGTTATCTTTAACACAAAACAAATTGTTATCTGCTGTCCATTCATGTCTTTCTGGATATTGTTCTAAATACTAGAGTGATTAGTTCCTACGAAAAAAAAGTAGGATTGCATTAAATCCTCTCCAAAAGAATAAAGGGATCTGTATATTGAGATGTAGTATTTATTGGTGCACAGAAAAAAAATCTTCCAAGAACTATCCACTTTTATCTGGCCTCTGACAACATTTTTGGCAGAGTGCATCACTCCACAGATCCTATAGAGCAGCAGCAAGTGAAATATTAAACCCTCCTTTCTTAGGATAAATATTAAGAATTACTTAATGGAAGGGTAAGAGAAGGTTGCCTCCATTCTTCATTGATTTCAAGATCAATTACACAAAGTGGGCATCGAATATACTTTGCTATTCAAAAGTTACAAGTACAAAAATAATGAATCAGATAACACCTGAGCACTATCCTGATTTCCATTCCACGAAGACCAGGGAATGTTCTTTACACTTACAGAAATGTAAAGAATTCATCTGTTAAGTTGAAGTATATGTGAACCAGTGGTGGGATTCAATTTTTTTTACTACTGGTTCTGTGGGCGTGGCTTGTTGGTCATGTGACTGGGCGGGCGTGGCTTGGTGGTCATGTGACTGGGTGGGCGTGGCCAACTTGACCTCACTCACGTCAAGGGGTGCCTTGCCTGGCCTCTCCTCGCCTCAAAGAGATACTATTTCCCTCTCCATTTATTTACTCCTACTGAACATCCAAAATACACTATTTAATCCTATGTATATATGCCATATGTGTACATACATATTACATAGTATAGTGTGTGTATAGGCATACAAAAAGATACATTATCTACTATATATACTGTATGTGTATGTATACACACAACCACACACAGAGCTCTTCTAAAACTATACACATTCAACTGCACTGCATTTGGAAAAACACCCATAGTCCACTTTCTGCCACACGTTTAACTATAACTTCTGTACATTAGAATGTTGCACACGCTTTCAGATTTACTTCCCTAGCCTGCACATGACCGTTAGACCGAGGAAATGTCATGGATTGAGTAAAACGTGGTGAAACTCACTTAACTCCTATTTTTGTTATATTTATTTATTCAATAAATATAAGAACCCCTTGATGTGAGTGACCTCAAGTTGACCACACCCATCCAGTTATATGACCGTTAGACCCAGGAGATATCATGGATTGAGTAAAATGTGGTGAAACCCACTTAACAATGCTCTTGCTTAGCAACCAAAATTTTGGCTCAATTGTGGTAATAAGTGAAGGACTATCTCTGCCTTCCTCTGCATGGCAGCCTTGTCCTAGTAAACTCCTCTGCCAATTTTCTTCTCTGTTAGAGGCACCAAAATAATCCAGATTCCAGATGATATAAAATCTCCTGTTGGAGCAGGGGGTTGGACTAGATGGTGTCCAAGGTTCCTTCTAACTGTGCTATTCTATGATTCTGTAAGGATTTCCTGCTGGAGCAGGAGGTTGGACTAGAACGGGGGTCTTCAAATTTGACAGCTTTAAGACTTGTGGACTTCAACTCCCAGAATCCTCCAGTCATGTTAGCTCAGGAATTCTGGGAATTGAAGTCCACAAGTCTTAAACTTGCCAAGTTTGAAGACCTTTGGACTAGAAGATGACCTCTGAGAACCCTTCCAGCCCTAGATTGATGTGCTGTTTCAAAGAATCTTCTGAAGCCAGGGTTTGTGTCCTTCTTTCCTCTTCTTTTTTTGTCTCTCCCTCCCTCCCTCCTTCCATGTATCTATCCATCCATCCATTCATCCATATATCTCATTCACTTTCTCCTCCCTCCCTCCCTCTTTCTTTCTTTCTCTCCCTTCCTTCCATCTCGTCTTTCTTTGTCTATGCTTCTTCTTCTCTCTTCTCTCTCTCTCTCTCTCTGTCTTTCTCTCTCCCCCCTCTCTCTTTCTCTCTCCCTCTCTTTCCCTCTCTCCCCTTCTCTTTCTCTCTTTCTCTCTCTTTCCCTCCTTCTCTCTCTTTCCCTTTCTTTCTACCCCTTCCCTTCCTCCTTCCCTCTCTCCTTCTAAAGCTAGGAGAGGAGACCCACCTGAAAAACACACAGGCTTCCAAGCACCCCCTGAAACAACAAGAACCCCCCACACACACACATGCTTTCAAGCGCCCAGTAGCATCGCTCATTATGAGGGTTCTTCCCGGCCAGTCTCTGGGCAGGCAAGGCTTCTGGGTCCAACAAAGGGGCCGCGAGAGGGACTTCCTCCCCTCCCACTTTTGGGGAAAGTTAAGGGCTGGGAAAATAAAGCTAGGAGAGGAGATCCACCTGAAACAAACACACAGACACACACACAGGCTTCCAAGCACCCACCTGAAACACACACAGACACAGACATGCTTCCAAGCACCCACCTGAAACACATACACACACACACACCCTTCCAAGAGCCCGGCAGCGTTGTGTCAGTACGAGGGTTCTTCCCAGCCAGTCTCTAGTCCCTCATTGCCCAAAAAAGCCATCAGGCAAGGCTTCTGGGTCCAACAAAGGGGCCGCAGGTGGGACTTCCTCCCCTCCCACTTTTGTGGAAAATTAAGGGCTGGGAAATTCAAGCACAGCGTGTGCTACAGCCTTACCCCCCACCTACCCACACCAAAAAAAAAGACGAGGCTGTAGGCTTTTTGCAGAGAAAATTATCGGCCTCCAACTTTGCTTCTCCAAAGCACTGCCATGGCCGCGTTCTAGGTACCAGCCATGCAGGTCCACCCCATTGAGCCCAGTGCACTGGAGAGTCTGAGTGCAAGTCCGAGCGGAGCAGTGCAGCAATCAATGGGGTGGACCTTCATGGCTGGTGCCTAGGACGCGGCCGTGGTGGTGCTTTCGAGAAGCAGAGCAAAACTGGAGGTCAGTAATTTTCGTTGCAAAAAGCCTACAGCCGCTGCCACTTCTTTGCTGGCTGGAACTGAGTTGGGAGCAGCAGCTGGAGGATCCTCCTTCCTGCAAAGAGGTGGCAACTGGAGCCTTCTTGGCGGGGGGACAGGGACACGGCAAGACTCGGCCAGGAGTCAGAAGTCAGCTCCTGCACCCTGCTTGTCGCTTTTTGGTCCCTCCCTCCGCATCGAAGTACCTTAAAGGGACTGGCTGGGGCGGCTGCCTTCCAAGTAGCAGCGGAGCGAAGGGAAGGAGGCAGAAAAGTTCGCCCAAGTCTTCTCCGGCATACACAGAGCTTGAGGTGCGCCAGAGGGACTCGCCAACACACCTTCTCCTTGCAGAAAGTTCCAGCCTTACGTGTGCACATGTGAGGTCCCGGGACCTTCTTCTAGGAGACGGCGCGTGGGTTACTGGCTCGGTTCTGGCTGGCAAAGCAGCAGCAGCTGGGACTCACCGCCCTGTTCTTCATACCAGGGTGCACCCCATTGCCTGCTGTGCCAGAGTGGAGGTACTTGCCCAGGGTGGCAGTGAAGCTCTTTTTTGGTGCATTCGAAAAGCAGAGGCCGGTAGTTTTCAATGCAAGAAGCCTCCAGCCAGCCGGCTCGATTCTGGCTGGCAAAGAGACATCATTTGGGAGGCTTCTCGCACCCTCCCCCCCAAAAAAGAGGCAGTGGCTGCAGGCATCTCGCAACAAGGGGGGGCGAGATGTGGGCTGGCAGGGAGCCCAGTGGCTCTCAGCCCTGGCTTGCCTACCCTGGCACCCAGCCATGGGAGGAAGGTAAGGTCGTGGCCATGGACGACAAAAGAGGCAGTCGTAGGGGAGGAAGTGAGATTAAGGGCCAGGTCAGGGCCTCCAAAGGAGGGGAAAATGGGTGACGCATCGTGCTTAAGGGAGAACGGGTGGCGAGTGGGTGGCAGCTCCGGGGCAAGGCTGGAGCTGGGGAATCACGTGTTCCCCAACCCAGCCGAGAGAGCTGGCGGTTCCAGGGCCTCAGGGAATAGTGCGTCCCTGGGGCCCCGGACCCCAACCCAAGGCGAAGGGTCAGCGGGCAGCATGGATGGCACGCATTGCTTACCTTTGGTAAGCTGAGCTGACCAGGCATCAGCAAGGCAACCGGCGAGGCAATTAACTGGGCCATGTGGAGAAGGCAACATATATAGGGCGGGGGTGGGCAGGGCGAGCATCAAGCAGCTGAAAAAGGTCAGCGAACAGCAAGCAGCTGGAAGGGGCAGCTGGGGGCATGGCCAGCCAGAAGTTGCTACCGGTTCGGCGACCTACACCAAATCCTTGCTACCAGTTCGCCCGATCCGGTGCAAACCAGCTGAAAACCACTACTGATGTGAACCCACCCCAAGGTTTAATTTTTATCTTGATATTGCCTAGTTGGAGTTCACATTTTCTCTCTCAGCCCCCTCCCCTACTCACTGTTGATTACCCAAACTTTCCTTTCTGTTTCAAAGGCATTTTATTTTAAGGGATCTAATAAATTATAGTTTTTCCCTTACATTTTGAATTGAACCTTGACCAGAGGTTTAAGCTTCCCATTAATCTTCCCTGTTTGCCACCTACATTGTGCCAAACAATTGATCAATATTGCAACTGTCTAAGACTTTGCTACTGGGGATCTTAATGACCTTCATTCTGGAATGGACTCCAACAGTGTTATTCAGAAAACGAATAAATCACTTTTTGTGTGTCAGGATTTGACTGACCACGTTTTAGAAATGTGCCAATTGGGGATTTTTTTTAATCTAGTATATATTGCCTCTATTTTATCTAGCAACCACTTCTAGCTAATAGGAACTCCTTGCAGGAAAGGTAGGATGCAATGTTAATTAATAGAAGCAGTAACTGTGTGTCTTGTTGAATGAATGACCTTGCTAGGAGCAGTCACCTCCAATGTTATATTTCCCACAGTAATTAGCCAGATGCCCTTGGAAGCCATGAAGATTAGCATCCATTATTGTTTTATCACTAGCATCTAGGCATCCAAATTTACAATTAAATGTTTAACATAATTTAAAACTTATATCTCTCAGATAATGGTCTAATGTTATAAAACATGGCTCTTCAGAAATCACATCGTATAAGGAGATAATCAGAGTTGGAAGGGCCCTTGTAGGTCTGCGGGAGCCATCTTTCAGTGCGCTTCATTTGAGATCTAATTCTTTTGTTAGTAGCTCTTCTGGTAAGAGCCCCATAATATTACATCTCCAGTTTGTTCTGATAACCAAAGAAGCGATTGATTGGATAGACCACTGGTGAATCACAGTGTTGGTGACATTGGTATGTGATTTGCTTATTTTCAAGTATCACTGAATTAGCCTGGAAACAGAGGATGATAAAGTTTTAATTATATATTTGCCCCCTTGGAAACAATCAAAAGTGCAAAATTGAAATAAAAATGGAAATAAAAATTAAACTAACATTTGCTAGTCAAAACCTGGCTCTGGTAGCAGCTTTTGAACTAACAATGTTATTTAAGGCATAAGCTTTAATGAACTACAACTTATTTCATGTGTCAGAAGAATGAAGTAGCTTGACTGATGTATTATTTAAAGAGCTTGGAATGGGGAGGTGATGGGAAGACAGGATAGTTATGCAGATAGAGTTCCTTGGCATAAGCTTAAGCCTTAAAAGTGTTGATCTCTGAAGTACTTCTTTTTTTTTTTTTGCTATCACTGATCAATCACAACTTTCTACATTTGCTAGACGCTTTCAGGCAGAGGATTGATACTTGGAATCACATGCAAATTTTGAACAATGCATACCAAAAGTACATTGATCAATGAGGTTTCATTAGCTTCATCATGAAAATGTAATATTTTAATAAAATAAAATTAAATGTAAGACATATTCCAAAGGTATTTGGTGCATGTCGTTTTGGTTTTCCCTATGTAGTCATATTGTTACGTATTTAAATGAGAATGGACATTTTTATTTGATACTGTTGAGAACATTTGTGAAATATATTTAGTTTAATTTTATATCAATTTATTAGACTCTATAACTTAAGAAAAGCCACTGATTTACTGTAGTAGTATTTCCAAATATACAGTGTTCTTTTGGAGCCCTAAATAATAGGCTTCATGAGGTTATCTTCCTCATAAATATGCAGTGAGTAATTGGTTCATATACTCTGGGTGGAGTTACAAGTGAGACTATACCAGTAGCTCCTTGTTTTACAATAACTGTGCTATTATGAAAAGTAATTTTGTGAACTGGAAATTATGGTTCAGGTACCTGGTTAATGAAAGAAACCTCTGGGTGTAAGTAATATTGCAATAGATCTTGAAGTGTATATTTTTGTATTAACTAAAGATTATCAGAATGTGGATATATATATATTTCAGGAGAATAAAGTGTGTAGGGAGAGATAATCCTTTCCCTTTTTAATGCAATTGGAACTACTTAATTAGAAAAGGATATCATTGTTTGATTCGAATATTGTTTTACCCTATTATATACTTGCTTATCTAGTAATTTATGTGGCATATAGTTGAAAGCTAAGCAAAAGGAAAAGAGGAATTAATTCACGAGAACACCTGATTTAGTCATCGTGGAAAGACTTCCTTGTAATTATAATAGAGCATCATCTGAAGAATTATTTAATAAAAAATAGCATTAAATTGTAAAGTTAGAATATAATGGAAATGCAAATAAATGAACCTTTCTTGTATTTTTATAATAAGGTTAGTTTTAAAGAATTAGTTAACTGAAGTTTATTTTGCTTTAGGCAACTCCACAAAGGATTCAAGGGTCTCAGTCATCAATGACCAGGGAATCTCCATTCCCTGCAGAATACCTGGTTGAAATTAACAAGATTTTGCTGGTTATAGCTGATGCTGAGCTCTTGCTAAATGCTCCAGAACTTCATTCAGCAATCTATGAAGACTTTTCTACCCAAGAAGATTCATTAAAGGTACTAGAACCTGAAATCTAATATTACAATTCAAAATATAAGAGAGCATTAACATTCTTCTCAATAAATGTTTTAACTCCAGTGCATGGCAGTATATCTCAAGATGCTTTCTGACTTGAAAAAAATGGGTTCTGTCTTGGATATGTCTTGATTTATAGGCACCTGGGTCTAATTTTTCTAGAATCATCACCAATCCTATCACTTGTTAGATTCAGGACATATAAAACAATTCATTTAATAAACTAAACACTGGATCATTTTAAAAAGCAGTGGAAAAGTTTGAAAAGGAATGGGAAAAAATTAGATAAAGACCATCGTGAAGTATGTTATTAGAAAGCTGTATTGGGCCAGATCAAACAAAATCCACACACATATACTGTATATTATATTATGTACTCCCTAATCTGGGAGACATGGTTTGGCTTCCAAAGTTACTAAGACCATCGTTGTTTTTGTTTCTTGAGCAAGCCTTAATGGTCTAGTTTGCTTATAATGTTGAGCTGTAATGGATGCCTTCAGACATTGTGCTGAGCCAAAGTAAACCATTTATACTGCATGCATATGCGTGCATCATTCTAAGCCATGAGCCAAATGATGAAAGATGTAAATATACTTATATACTGATGTTTGTTGCCATCTAATCAGGCTCTATTTTTCCAGCTGGCCGTTATCTTTGAGTGGATGCTAATTCTGCCTGGTATTTTTGTTTTACTGTATTACAGAATATAAAAGATATGTTGGATAAATTAGAGGATCAGATTGCTGTTATTCATGAAAAACAACCTGATGTTACACTAGAGGCATCTGGACCTGAAGCTGTTCAAATAGAAGATTCACTAACCCAGCTTAATGCAGAATGGGATCGAATTAACAGATTGTACAATGATCGCAAATGGTAAGTAAAAGGACTGTCTATATTTTGTACTTACAGTTTTTCACCAAGGAAATGTGATGAGTTAGGCAGAGAAGAGACTAAATCAGGTAGTAGCCATTTTGTAGCTCTACTGTCTCTGCAGTATAAACCAGCTGTGATAAGTTTGGATGTAAATAGGGTAACATTTTAAAATATTATTTATAAAATATTGTTTATTTGCCAAAGTTGCTTAGCAAACGACTATGCAAACTATCAGGCAGGGAACCAAGAAATGTTAATTTAGGTGGTGTAAGGAAACTATGTATTAAATTAAAAATGAAAATTAAAGTGGCACCATCGTGTTCTTAACTATATGAAAAGCATGGAATGGAGAAAAACTTGACTCTTTTGTTCTCAGTCTCTTTTTCTCTGCAAATTACAAAGCAAACCAGTTGCTGCATCTTAGACATTTCTCTCTGTTTCTTTTAGCATTTGATGATTTTTTAAAGATAAATTGTAGCCAGCTGAGACCTCTGTTTACTGGGATTTCTTTTAAGTCACAAGAATGTAGGCCAATTAATTCACGAGAATATAGGAATCTGCACAAGCGTCATGTACACTCTTTTCATTGCATTTTCATTCTTGTTCCCTATAGTTTTAAAGACTGCACCTGTAGAATTGCATCAGTCCCTAGCATCATCATTTGAACTTGTTTTCAAAAAGAGTTTTGTATTTGCTCTTTGTGCACTGCAGGCATTAGAAAAAAATTCTTCCTCGGTATTTCCAGACATTTGTGCCATGACTATATTTGAAGCTCCATCATTCATTTGGAAACTCAAATGATCTTATTAAATTAACAATGATGTAGGCAAACCTTCCCGTTTTAAAAGAGAAATTAAACTTCATAGTCAATTGGTGAAATACAACAAGCAGATTTCCTAGCTGATTCATTGCAGGATAAGATAGTTCTTGAATCTCATAAATAATGTATCTTATTTTGCATTGTACTTAAAAGTAAGTAGGCTTCTTTAAAGCCAAGATTTTAAAGCCAAGACTGGTATGAATAAGTCTTTTGTAATATGGAAGAATTCTCCTGTCAACTTGGGATACAAAAACAGTTTGGTTCAATTGTAGCTATATCTCACAACTGGGAATAACAATATATCTCTAAATAATGACATAGAAAGCTATGGTTTACTATGTGGAATATAAATGTCCTCCTATTTTTCCTCATTAGGAAGATTTTGTTGCAGATTTTGTTGAGGAAAAAAACACTTTTTTCAGCTGTAATGACCTGAAAATTGTAATGTATGGTGGTTTGACATTGAAATGAGACACAGGGAACTGTCTCTGAGAAAAATGCCAACCCTGAGAGAACTCAGGTAGCAGTATTTATTGAGAAAACACACAAGCAAAATATACAGTATGCATATTCAGAAAACAATGACCTCAACAGGAGATTACTTCAACAGCATGAGAACACACAATCTTGGAAAGTCCCAGATGTTACCTTGCTAGGATGAGATCATACAGCCACGGAAAGTCTCATGGGAAAGTTTGGAAAGTCCCATGAGAAAGCACAACTGTGTACCTTGTACCTTGAACTTTCACCCATTTTCCTATTCCTTCTAAACTGGCAGAATCAAAACAGAATGAGGCACTCTGAGCAAAGATACTCCTACCCCCACCAAGAATGCCCACATCTTCCTAGACTTACTGCTAGTTATACAAAGGCCTTACAGAAAATGATAAAATGATCAATAGGTTATATTACCACATTCCTCCTTTTTTATTTATTCAAAGATAGGGGTGTTTTAGTGGCATAGTACACAGTTCCCTCATGACCTGATCCCACACGCCGGAAGACTGAGGTACACATTTGTAATAGATTAGGAATACATTGAATAAAACAACATAATAAGATACATATAGCAATAATAATAACAACCCCTTGCAATAAGGAGCGAAACCATGATCCATCAGGAAGCCAGGACCACAGACTGTCCCAGAATGATGCATTAAACCCATCGGCTCCAGATTGATGCTGAGCAATGCGATCTTCCATGTCCTGAACAGTTTTTGTAATGTTTGGCTCATAATTATGTATAAAAACACAACAATGTGAATGAATTAAAGCACAAACTCCTCCTTGAGCAGCTAACATAATATCTAAAGCATATCGATTTTGCAAAGTAACTGTACGAATTTCAGACATTTCTACATTAATCATCTTAATATTCTTTATAGTATCATTAAACATAGCAACAGTAAAATTATTTAAAATATGAATATCCCTATAGTTCATAGTAATTCCCAAAGGCGGGATAAGACCTCGAGAAATTTGTGTCCATAGATTACCTCCCATGGCTAGGATCTGGAATTGCTCTGTTGTAGCACAAGACAACTGTTTTCTCCAGGTTGCATTCTTTATTAAATCTTTTTTCCTCAAAAGGCACTCCATGCAATGTTAGTCCTTCTCCCACTCTCCCAGGAAGGTGCATACACAACCAACAATTGGTGATGTTCAAGTTTTTGGCAGTTGAGCGCAAATCTTTAATGTAATTATTATCTGTCCACAAATCATCGCCCAAATCTCCGGCACGCTGAACATGCTGTCGCTGCTCTCTCCGCACCCGAGCAGCCCAGGACAGATTAGGCAGAATCAACAGGATCAGGAACCACAGATGCGCCATCCTGCTGTTCCGAAACTTCCTTCACAGGTGCCTCACGAATGATCAGGCCGAACACACCGACCAGGAACCCAACGAATTTGACCAAGATGTTCAACTGCTGCATAACCACGTCCCCACGTTATCAGCTCAGCAGGAACCCATGCCGGATCCGGAAGGAACCGCACCAACACCCGAGGTCTCACCGCATCTGTAGAAGGAGAAGAAAAATGCCTGCTGGCCGCTGCAGGGGGTTACCAGACAAATTTAAAAAATTTAAAGTATACAAAGCTAGATTTAATTGATCTTGAATCGCTGAAGCCCCAGGAGCTTCCCTCCTTTTTATTTAATTTAGTCAACATGGTCTTGAGCGTGGCATGTGAGCAACAAAACACACATTCACACGCTGCTCCAAACATCCTTGTAACAGCAAAAGCAATCTTAAAATATCAGGTGATATTCCAGGAGACAAATAAGAACCTGCTACAAAGGGTAACAAATTATACACATACAATGAATCCACTATTAAATTAAAATCCTGATTGTGAAAATTTTGAAAAGCCAAAACTACAGCAGCAAGTTCTGCCTGCTGGGCAGACTTCTGCTCTGAAGTCACTTTTGTATGCCAAATTCCAGATTTATCTTTCCAAACACAAGCACCAAAAACTTTCCCTCCATCAGTAAAAACTGTAGGAGCATCTGATATGCCCAATGGTATCCTTTCTTACATTTTGGGCACACTGATTTAGACGAACACCCTGTCCCATTGATCTCTTATTCTGCTGACTTTGACCTCCTCCAGGAGCCCGACATTGCGCTTTAAAATGTCCAGGCTTCCCACAATTGAAACAATTCCCTTTTGAGCATGTCCTGTTTGTAAAGCCAGAGCTAAAGTTTCCATGTTAAAAGACTGACTCCCAACCTTCCTACATGCATTAATCAAATCTGCGATTTCTCTCTCTCACTTGCTACCAGTGGATTTAAAATCTTTTGCAATCTGTGTTAGCTTGTTCTACTGCTAACTTAAAAAGCAACTCTTTCTGGGAATTGATTATCAATTTGTCTTTCAATAGCCAATTTCAGTCTGCTAATGAAATTTTCATAGGGTTCATTGTTCCCTTGTTTGATGTTAGTAAAGGTCTTCTCACCACCTTCGCCGTCAGGGAGAGCCCCTACGGCTTGAAAAATTATTTGTGGGAGAAGAATGAACCCTTCCTCAGGCATACCATCTCTCTGTTGTTCCACTGTTGTAAAATTACCAGCTCCGTAAAGCTGATCTGGGGTAACATTTGCTGTTCCCCTCTGGACTGCCAGCTGTCTCCATTTCTGATCTAACACCAAATATTGAGCTGGAGTTAAAATCATATTCAACAGAGCTTTCCAGTCAGCTGGAATCATTTTATTTCCATAACCAACTGCTTCTAACAATGCCTGAGTATATGGCGTTCTAACACCATATTCTTTTGCTGCTTGCTTAACTTCCCTCAAAATTCTGAGCTGTAAAGGCTTCCACTCCCGCTCTGCGGATTTAATGCAGCATCCATGACAATTTCCACTGGATTAAGTTGAACTTCTACTCCAAACTCCACCAAATCATCTCCTGATAATTCCCTCTATTCTTTGCTTCTTGAATAGCTGCAGTAACTGCATCCACCTGAACCCTTAAAGGTAAACTCTTATCCTCTGACAAAGTATTTCTAGCGCCAGACAGTCCCCCAGATTTATCTGGAGGTGCCGTCGGCGGCAACAAACGATGCCGCATGGTAAAGCGGCAAACCTTCTTCGGGGTGCTAGGAGCGGTTGTTCATAAGTAGCTAACGCATCCATAATCACTCTCCAGGTTAACAAAATTGAAGAAGGGGCACGAGGTTCCTCGGCAAAAATTTCCCTATCTTTTCCAGGACTCTACTTTAATACTACCTCCCTCCGGATATGACTTAATATTTTTCCAAACATACTGTAGTAAGTCCTCAATTTCTTTCTTTCCTACAGCACAACCCCTACTGCCAATTCCAAACCCAAAACTATTCCCAATGATCCCTCTCAATTCCTGATGTGCTCTTTCTGAGCCTTCGAGAGATCTCCCCCATACTCACGAAAAGAATCTATCTTCGTCCAGCGAAGAAGATGAGGGCCCAGTCGACGTCCGCGGCGATGAGTATAGGATGCGGGAAACGTGTAGCTTTCCAAGCTATCACGTCGGGGTCACCATTTATGGTGGTTTGACATTGAAATGAGACACAGGGAACTGTCTCTGAGAAAAATGCCAACCCTGAGAGAACTCAGGTAGCAGTATTTATTGAGAAAACACACAAGCAAAATATACAGTATGCATATTCAGAAAACAATGACCTCAACAGGAGATTACTTCAACAGCATGAGAACACACAATCTTGGAAAGTCCCAGATGTTACCTTGCTAGGATGAGATCATACAGCCACGGAAAGTCTCATGGGAAAGTTTGGAAAGTCCCATGAGAAAGCACAACTGTGTACCTTGTACCTTGAACTTTCACCCATTTTCCTATTCCTTCTAAACTGGCAGAATCAAAACAGAATGAGGCACTCTGAGCAAAGATACTCCTACCCCCACCAAGAAATGCCCACATCTTCCTAGACTTACTGCTAGTTATACAAAGGCCTTACAGAAAATGATAAAATGATCAATAGGTTATATTACCACATAATGTCTCTTTCACCCATGGAGCAGTGGAACAATTAGGTGTCTCTAGGCAAGATACCCTTAAGACTTTCCTGCAGTTTGTTACAGGTGGTTCACTTTCCTCCTATTCAATTGCTCTGTTTCCTCTCCTTAATTGACAGATAATATCAGGAAGGACTCTTTTTCCTGTTCTCCCTTTCCCTTTTTCTGCCAAGTGATGGACAGTCTTGACTCATAAAGTGGTGCCCCTGGAATGAATGATGGAATGATGGCCAACTTCACAGTGTTGCTTATGAAGCACAAGTAGGGGGGATGGATGGAGTAAATACTGGAGTTGTTATGCTCACATTCTTACCATCTTCACTAGAAATTCTTACGAAGGAAAGGCCTTCCCCCAAATGAAAAAGGAAACCATCCAAGTGCTGAAACAGTTTCTGCTGATGGTTGGCTGAGCAGTACACCTAACCTAAAATAATAGGAGGAGGTGGAAGAAGAAGAGGAAATACATGTTTATATTTTGTAGTAGGATGGATGAAACATTGTAGTGGAACTATTTGAGTAGCTTGCCTTATCAGATAGCACTGAGAAGAATATTTCTTTTAGATCCTATGGAGACAGATGAAATGTCTGTTGGATTTACTTGTGGTCCTTTCATTTTGTTTCCTGGAAAAGAGTGATAGAAGACACACTGAAACATTCTGTTGATTGGTATGCTTGGCATAGTGGAAGGCTTACTCTCTGAAGAAGGATAGTATCTGTTCTTGGTACTTATTAGAACCATCATTTAATTTTAGCTTGTTACTCTTTGCTTGTAAATCTGGCAAATGGCACCAGTGACCTTAAGAAGTTTATGTCTCATGTTTGGCTTCCACTTGGAAAAAAAGTGTGCTACATGAATATTCATACACTCACATATTCAGCAACTTGGTTTCCTATGAAATTTGGCTATATGAGGAATGAATGAGGGCCAACTCTATGGCTAAGTCTGTAAAATTGATTCTTTTTCCTGGAGTTCCAGCTAATAGAACTAGTTTATTGTGATTCATGTGTCCCAGAGTTATTATTAATCTGGGTACATTTGCTTCAAAGTATAGACAAACTGATTTTAAATAGGAATTAAATGTTGTAAGTTGCCCGTATGGCTGTGCACTCTCTTTCTGTTTCTTTATGAGTTTGAAATGATAGAAATTATAAATGGATGGCTCAAAAGTGTGAATAGTGCTTCCTTTATTTAAAGTTGGGCTTTAAATATCTTTGTTTTCAACACGAATAAGCCAAAATAAACTATTTGCCAAGATTGCAGCTGTTGTCTTCTACATATGTTCACACACTCACTTGCATACACATTCTATTTTGCAGTCTTACTATGTATGTATTCTGTAGTGCAAAATTATCTTGTTTTACTTCCTTATTTTTTTACCTTCCTCATTTTTTCTCCTGTTCTTATTCCATTTAGTAGTTTTGATAAGTCTATAGAGGAGTGGAGACAGTTCCATTGTGATCTAAATGATCTCTCACAGTGGCTAACAGAAGCAGAAGGGTTGCTGGCTGAAGCCCATGCTCCAGATGGCAGCCTGGATATAGAAAAAGCCAGGATACACCAGCAGGTAACTGATTACTGTGTATTACTGTGTATTAAGCCCAGCACTCTAGTTAGAGCCTTTAATTCTATTGTTGTCACAGAAGAAAGTGGCAATTGTCAGCTTTTGTAATGTTGTCAGCTAGGAGTTGTACAAAGCAATTAAAAGACTGCTTTGCAAAAGGCATTGGTGCTGCCTTCAAAGCCCAGTGTGGATGCTTCAAAGGTTTGTGCATATATTACATTGATAACACTTCTGTTGAGACTGCCAGTAAATCAAAGGGGCCACTGTTATGCCCCCAAGGTTGTGCCATCACATTTTGCCTGAATGCAATGCTTAGCCCTATTAAAACATAAAGTTAACCTACATGAATTGTATTGAGAAATTATTTGCATAGTTTCCAAAGTTGTTGATGAAACAAATATAGTGAATTGAAAAAAGTGAGAATCCAGTGCTTTAGTTTCATTTGGAGAGGGGTGCTATATTAAACACGCTTACTAGTAGGGTTTCAGACCTGTTGTTCTAGAGGAGGCATTACATCTGCTGCTGAGAAAGTCTTGCTCCTAGTAGAGACAATTGTATCTTTCTCCTCATATGAAGCTGAGGGCAGGACTTTATTTTACGGAGGTTAAGTCTGTGTGTGAATGAGAGGGGGAGCACATTTGTGATAAAGGAGAAAGTCTTTGCAATATCAGAAACTCAAATGTAGTTGCTGAGAATATTGAACAGAAGATATAGCAGGGGTGTCAAACTTGCAGCTCACAGTCTAGATGCGTCATGTGCTGGCCACTCCCACTCCCGTTTTAGCAAAGGGGAAAAATACATCACATGATGACAACATGACAACACACGTTTGATACCCCTGAGAGAGCATGTTGGGCAAAGCTTAGAAGCAAATAGGCAGCCCTTTGCAGAAAGAGATACATGGGCTCCAAACTAATGGTCTTTACTAGTAGTAGATAATACTTCTCAGTTTTTGTTTTTTTATAAAGCAGCCTCACATAGATTAGGAAAAAGGAAGTCCAGTCCAGATGCACGAACAGCAGTTGTCACAAATCCATCTTCTTGCAGCAGAGATAACATCTGATATAGATATTCTGGGTCAAAACTGAAACCGCTACCTACCTATATATATATGGAATTCAGCTTTGTTCGGGTATTTTCCCACATCATTATAGTTGTGCTTTTAAAGTTGTAGCAACGTTTCGCAGAATCTCATCTGCCATCATCAGGCTTCTGTATTGTGTCGTCTGTGGGTCAGACTTTTACAGTGGTTTCAGATTTAAATTTGGGGCTAGCCTACTGCTGTGCCAGAATGGTTTTTTCTTCATCCTGATTGGTTGGGAGTCTTGGTCTGTGTTTATTGGTCTTGGAGTTTGCTGTGTTCTGCTTGATTGGTGTTTCTAATATCTTCTGTCTGTTTTGTGGCTTTTTTTGTGTCTTGATTGGTTGGCAACATTGTGTTCCTGTATTGGAGGCTTTTAGTGCAGCTTGGCTCCGAGTAAATGGACGCCATCATTTGTTAGGAAGCTAGGTTTGATCTGGGTGCCTGGTTGGGGTGTGTTTGAGCTGGAGGTATCAGGGGATCTGTTTGTGCCCAGGTGTTTGCCTGGCTAGTGGTGTGGAGATTTTTTGTTTGTGAGTGCAGGCTTCCAAATAATTGACAGTCTGGTGGAATTCATGCTTTCAGGTCTTTTTCAATCTCTATGGCTTCTCTGATAATTCTGTGGCTGGGGTTTTCTATAGTGGCTAGGGTTTTGGTGCCATTGAAGTTGATGCTATGACCTGTGATTTGACCCCATGGACAAGAAAAACTTAAGAACAATTTCCCAACACACCTAAATATAAGACACCCCAAAATAAGTTCACCATGGAAACAGAAACAAACAAACAACTACCTTCTAGGATGTACTAATCTACAAAAAACAGATAGCACATTAGGAGACACCATATTAGAAGAAAAACCCACACCAACCGCTACCAACGCCTCCCACCACCACCCAGCACAGAAAAATCCCGTAGTTAACACTAATTACCAGAACCAAACGCTTGGGCAGAGGGTAAGACACACTAAGGGCTGAACTATGCACCCTGTGAACTAATGAAGCAACGCAAGCTTAAAGGAAAAATCACCAGCTTGATCCACAAAAACACACTGGAACATAATAGAGACCCAGAAGACAGAACAGGACCTATGGAACAGTTGTCCCATTTTCCTATATAGAGGCAAGACAGGACAAAAATAGAAAGGGACCACAGACATTTACATTAGGACCGCCTTCGAAACAGACAGAAAGAAAAGAGCCTTAGCAAACCCCAGATAAAACGACCGGAAACCAAGATTGACATCTCCAGTATTGTTTTGACAGATTAGATGAACAAGTCACATGTGTCAGCTGGAACACTAGTCAACACAGAAGATCACAGGCACCTTACAGCAACCCCAGTCACTGCGAACCCAGGAGGCCAGAGATAGAAAGACCAGAGTGGCACAAGAGCGATCGCCGTCAGCCAGGATGGCCCAGCGCTTACGCACAGAGAGTTCAATCACAGCCGCCCACGCACAAGCCTAACCAGCAGCCAGTAACAGCAACAGACAATCACAGGCAGAGTTAACACACAGGGGAGATACGAAGAATCAATCGGCCAGGTTTCAACGATGGTTGCAGATGGCAGATTGAAAAGCCAACTTATTAAAGATATTGATATGACGGTAGATATATATACATATATATACATATATATACATATATATATATATATATATATATATATATATATATATATATATATATATATATATATATATATATATATATATATATGGAATTCAGCTTTGTTCAGGTATTTTCCCACATCATTATAGTTGTGCTTTTTAAAGTTGTAGCAACGTTTTCGGCAGAATCTCATCTGCCATCATCAGGCTTCTGTATTGTGTTCGTCTGTGAGTCAGGCTTTTACAGTTGTTTCAGTTTTAAATTTGGGGCTAGCCTACTGCTGTGCCAGAATGGTTTTTTCTTCATCCTGATTGGTTGGGAGTCTTGGTCTGTGTTTATTGGTCTTGGAGTTTGCTGTGTTCTGCTTGATTGGTGTTTCTAATATCTTCTGTCTGTTTTCTGGCTTTTTTGTGTGTCTTGATTGGTTGGCAACATTGTGTTCCTGTATTGGAGGCTTTTAGTGCAGCTTTGGCTCCGAGTAAATGGACGGCTATCATTTGTTAGGAAGCTAGGTTTCATCTGGGTGCCTGGTTGGGGTGTGTTTGAGCTGGAGGTATCAGGGGGGATCTGTTTGTGCCCAGGTGTTTGCCTGGCTAGTGGTGTGGAGATTTTTTTGTTTGTGAGTGCAGGCTTCCAAATAATTGACAGTCTGGTGGAATCATCTCTTCTATTCATGCTTTCAGGTCTTTTTTCAATCTCTATGGCTTCTCTGATAATTCTGTGGCTGGGGTTTTCTATAGTGGCTAGGGTTTTGGTGCCATTGAAGTTGATGCTATGACCTGTGACTTTCATGTGTTGGACTAGTGAGGAAGTGTGTTCCAGCTTTTTTACTGCATTTTTGTGTTCATCTAGGCGGGTACTTATTCTTCTATTGGTCTGTCCAATGTATGTGGCCGGGCATGATGCACAGGGGACTGTATGTATATATATATACATTTTCAACAGGATCTTGAAGAGGGAATCAGCAGCCATAAACTCAGTTTCTCAACACTGAATAGAACAGGAGAGGAAATAATCCAGAAACTTTCCAATACGGATGGAAACTTCCTGAAAGAAAAACTAGCTGGGCTGTATAAACACTGGAAAAACATCAATGCTGAAGTCATGGAAAGGCAACAGAGGTAACCAGACCCCTTATGATTTGAGGATATCTTAGTAGCAGAGGAGATAAATTTGTTTAAAATTTGGAAATGCCATTGTGGATTTTCACCAAGAGAAACTTCTCATATCTTTATTCTAAAAGATTTTCTAAGGCAGTTCCCTAAAACAGCTTCATAGCTGTTACTATTCTATGCACTCTCCAGAATTACTCTGTAAAGGAGATGGGTGGTTTCTAAATGTGATTTATTTAAATATAATGATATATATGATATAATAATGATATATATACAATGATATATATCATATATATATATCAATCATATATCATACATCATGTACTCAAGCTACATTAATATTCTATATAATATATAATATAACATGCATTTGTTTCATGTTTTCCCTGCTTTGGAATCTGAATTATTAATTTACATGATTTTTTTGTTTACTTTGGTGTTTCAACTGAAGAAAGAATATTCTGAAATTGTTGGAAATTTCTCAGTGCTTCTTAGTAGGCAGGTGGTTAATAATTTTGAAGAAGTCTTCTATCCAAAATGAATAAAATCCAAGTAAAAACAGATTTTGCATTAACATAAAATGTTAACACAAGTATGCTGGAAAGCATTGGCATTCAAAACTATTTCTTCCTCAAAACCTAAATGATCCCTACTATAAAGTCAATTTCTCCTACTATAAATGATCCCTACTATAAAGTCAATTGTCATATTCATACAGTAATATCAAAACAATATTAATCTAGTTGAGAGCCAGTGTGGGGTCAGGGCACCAGGCTGGTAAACCAGGAAACTTGAGTTCTAGTTCCGCCTTAGGCATGAAAGCCTAAGTGACTGCAGGCCAGTCACTCTTTCTCAGCCCAATTTACCTCACAGGGTAATGTTTCAGGGAAAATAGGAGAAGGAAGAAATATTAGGTATGCTTGCTACGTTGAGTTATTTATAAAAGTATTAAAGGCAAGATGAAAAAAAATATTTACAGATACAGATAATCAGAGTTGGAAGGGACCTTATACGTCATCTAGTCCAACCCTACACCATTTCTGACAAATGGCAGTTGGAAGGGACCTTATACGTCATCTAGTCCAACCCTACATCATTTCTGACAAATGGCAGTCCAATCTCTTCTTGAAAGTCTCAAGTGATGGCGCTCCCACAACTTCCAAGGGCCAGCTGTTCCATTGGTTGATTGTTCTCACTGTCAGAAAGTTTCTCATTTCCAGGTTAAATCTCCTTGTTCAGTTTCCATCCATTATTCCTTGTCTGGCCTACAGGAGCTTTAGAAAATAGCTTGACCCCTTCCTCCCTGTGGCAGCCCTTCAAATATTGGAAGACTGCTATCATGTCTCCCCTGGTCCTTCTCTTCCCTAGGCTAGCCAAGCCCAGTTCCTGTAACCGTTCTTCATATGTTTTAGTCTCCAGTCCCCTAATCATCCTGGTTTCTGTTCTCTGTACTTTTTCTAGAGTCTCAACATCTTTTTTATAATGTGGTGAAAAAATAGTTTTCATACATTTTCTTAATCTAATGGAAAGTTATGTGTCAATTCGTTGAATTTTTCTATCAAGGTATTAAGTAGATATTTTCATAAGACTGCTAAGTATTGCTGAGAAAAAAAGTATTTTAAAGACTTAAAGCCTACATTTGAAGACTTTTTTGAAGACTTAAGGCCTACATTTGAAGACTTTCTGGATGAGAAACGGAATCAATATGAATCTGCGTCATTAAGGCATCTGGTTCATTCAATCTTGTTTTTAATATTGTAGTATATCATTTCCAAGATGCTTAGTAAGCTATAGAAGGAATATTTTGCTTTTATATTTATTTCAATATTTATAGTGATTTTGTTTCATATTCCACCTTGGGGTTTTTGTTCAGACTGAAAGGAAAAAATCAGCAGTTAATAGATTTCACAAGAAAACTAGAAGAAATTAGTTGCTGGGTGGAAAATGTAGAAAATTCCCTGGATGAGAAGCCTGCAATCAGTCATGAAGAGAATTTACAAGAATTAATGGCAAGTAACATTAAAAATATTAAGCATTTTATTTATTGTATCATGTTCCTTTTCATTGTTGTTGGATAACATTTAGGACTACTCAAAAGTGTCTGTTGGAACCACTGGATGAAAAGTATAATCTGGAAGTTTCATATATAAATATGATTTCCATATACTTGTTAAACTATATATTTTTCTGTTTAGCTTAATGTCATGTGTTATGATTAATAAAATTATGGTTTATTTGTAATCTGTTCACAACACCAAATATTGGTTACTTACATTTTTGCAGCCGTAGAATCTGGAACTTGCTTCAGAATAAATTCTTCTTTGGATTTTTGTCGTCAAAACCATTTAATGCGATTTTTTTTGTGCTCTTAGAGTTTGAAGCATATTACTGCCCTGATTATAAGAGATAACCAATTTTTAATGAATGAGTGACACTGTCTTTACTCATTTAGGGTCTGATTAAGGAAATGGATATACAAGGAGAGAAACTTAACTGGCTAAATAGAAAAGAAGCAGAGGTACTTTCAAATACAAGCATTGGGCCTCAGGAAAGAGACAATATTGCTAATAGACTGAAGACCCTGAATATTAAATGGAAGAAGGTATACATTTTAATCTGTGTGCATTCAATATTGTTCCTTTAGTTGTGTTCACGCAAGATAGTCATGACTATGGGACAGAATTGGATAACTTATTAGATAAAGTTAGTGTTAAAATTCTTAGTAAATTTTTCATTGCTTTAAATTTATGGCAATAATAGTACATTGGTGTACAGCACCACGTATATGTTCAGATGGACCTATCTTTGAGAATTATTTATTGTATTGTATTATTGTATATTTCCACAGTGTTCAGTTTTTATATTAAGTTTCTTCAACTATCCTTTGAAGTTCAGCTGAAATTTCAGTTTCCAAAGCCGTCTTTCTCTCCTTCAACAACTAATCAGAGCAACACCCACAAAACTTTGGCATTGCTATAAGACTGAATATTGCCCTAGTTCCCTTGCAGGAAAAATGAAAACCTAACAGGCATAGAAAAATAGCTCTGAAGTAGTCATCATCTGGTAGTCAGCTTTGCTGCTTATGGAGCATCTTTTTATTAGTGCAAGCATTCAGATACATAACTCTCACCTGCATTTTGAAGTAGTATTGCAGTGTAATTTATTTTATTCAATTTAACACTGCCCAATGTTAATGACTTTAGGTCAGGCCTGTTAAACTGGCAGCCTGCGGGCCAGATGCGTCACGTGCAGGCCACGCCCCCCAGCTCCGCAAAGGCAAAAATCTTCGTGACATGTCACGATATGTCATGTGACACAATCGAGTTTGACACCCATGCTCTAGGTGGTTCACAAGAAAACAGCAGGATTATATTATATGGCTTTTCTGCCTGCTTTTTCATTTTGGGAGATGTTCTTGTCGAAAGTCATTTATTTCATCACACTGTTGAGTAATGTAAAAGTTCTTAGGCTCATGTAATGAAACAAATGATCACTGCCCAAAAATATATCCTAGAATAATACTTTAGCATATGGTGAAATATGGTGTAGTAAGCTTAGAGGGAAAGGAAGATTGAAGCAGATATGAGCATTGCTAGGATACAGTATTTATGGTGTTGGTGGAGGACTGAGGAAATCCAAATTCTAATCTACTCATGGCTGTAGAAGCTCATAGAGTGATTTGTGACCAATTATTATCATTGTCCAATCTACCAACAATTGTATGTTGGTTGGGCATACAGTCAGCCAGATGTTTACACATATTTGGCATTGTTTATCCAGCTATCAAGTCCTTTCCAGAGACCTGAGATTTGCAGATGTTGCTGTTTGATGATGTTAAAGGTATTGTTACGGGTTGTAAGCTGTTCTGAGTAATTATTATTCTGGTTATTATTTTTGGGATAACATGAAGGGAAAATATCATGTAAGCAACTTTGTGTTCCTGGAGGAAAGGTGTGATATAAATCCAATGCATCAAAATTTCAGGAAGAATATTTGTTTTGGGAATTTCCCTTTAAATCTAATAAACTCCATGAAGTTCATTAAGCCATTAAAGTACTTAACTGCAGAAGAAAATAGTGTCAATGATTGATGCCATATTAAGGGACCTGTAGAGCTTCCAAAGATCTCCCAAACCTTCTCAGGACCAATTGCAAATCCCTTGATCTTCTGTAGGCTGTTTAGTGAAATATTAATTGTCCTTCCCACAATTTTCTGTAGTTGCCTAATGTTGTACAACAATACCCATAATCTTTAGAATATAAAAGTTATTTTCCCCACACACAACACTAGGTGTTCAAGGAAGCACCCACCAGATTGAGAGAATTGGAGCGGGATGTTCATCAGCAGCATCTTGTGCCAAAGTCCTCTGGTAAGTCTTAAGCAGAAAATTACCTCTTTGGAGAAACATTTAGGTATATTTTTGTCATCTTAGTAAAACTTAAAGTAGATAAAGAAGCAGATGTCTGTTTATTTTGTTTTTGAAGAAAAATGATACTTTTACTTTAAAAGAGCATAAAATGTATTTTGAAAAATGCACTTGTAATGTATTCGCTTAACAAGAGAAACTAGTTTGTAGTTGCACTTTTTGAAAATTAGCACTTGGGTGTTTTTCCATTTATATGATTTAGAGAATCAGGAAGTAGATGTCGCTTATGAAAATCAATGGCGTTTCTTTGACTGCAAAATGAACATTTTCAATTTATTCCTCCCCCCCTCCAAATAGTAAATTAAGAAGAGCAGCAGGTTGTGAGTTTACCCTCACTGACAGCTTACTGCTGACTTGTGTTTGAATGTTTCAGAACTGTTTTGAATGTGGTAATCAGAGAGTGAATTTCTCTCACCTCACCAAGCTGTCAAAGATTTGAGATTTTGCAAAAAAAATGACAGCAGCAATCTTTCTAGTTATGTATCTAGAGGTTAGATTAAATGATGAATTGGTGACTATTTAGACATATGGAAATAAGCTATTTTCAGAATCCTATCTCTTAACAGTAAAATCCTGACAGTTTTAAATGGTTAGTGTTGAATAGAGGTACAAGAGGACTAATAGGAACTACAAGAGGGATTGTGGTATTTTGCTTTTCCAATGTAAATAAATTCTAGATAATAAATACAAGTTGAAATATCAATTCAATTATGTTGGTTGTTTAGGTTTCCCTGTTCACCAAACAACAGTGCTTGTGTCTTCTGCCTCAGAAAATGTGGCACAAACTCAGCATCATTTGGAAATCTTGACACCTGCTGATTTGGATCAGACTACGACAGAATTGGCTGACTGGTTGGCATTGATCGACCAGATGCTAAAGTCCAATATAGTTACTGTTGGAAATATTGAAGAAATCAATCGGATGATTGCACGCATGAAGGTATGTGATGCTCTGGGGTGCAACTGGAAAGCCTTAGAATATTAGTTAATCCCTTTCACTGTTTTTTTTTTGCGTTGTTGTTCAGTGAAATTCTGTCATGGTATTTCACAATTATTTAGAAAATAAATCCAAAGAAGAATAAGGATTAGAGCAGGGGTGTTAAACTCAAGGCCCTCAGGATTTCCATGGAAATAGCGAAGGACTGGCCCGTGGTGCCCCTGCCAGCAAAAACGGAGCTTGGGAGGGCCACACACAGCCCTACCAGGATCTGTTTTCAACTGTGACGGCCTCCTGCAGCCCTCTGCCTTTGAAAACAGAGCTCTGTTTTCGCCGACAGAGGATTGCCAAAGGCCATTGTGGGTGAAAATGGAGCTCAGGAGCCCGTTTTCACTGGCAGAGCACTCGGGCCACCACAGGCGTCCAGACACATGTGATGTCAAGCTGGCCACGTCCACCCTGGTCATGCCTACCCCAGCCCCCGAGGTCAAACACAACCCTGATGTGGCCCTCAATGAAATCGAGTTTGACACTCCTGGATTAGAGCATTCTTCTACTTATTTTTGTAGTGTCAAGATTTTAGCGGTATCAATGACTAGTCAGGAAGACTGAATGCCTTTTTTAAATGTTCGCCCAATTCTGCAAATTATTGCTTTGTTTTCCTTGCTTGCCCAGGAACTATTTTAGAGCAACTGGCAGGGAATTCAGTGGACTTTTCCCATTCTTGTTCATGGGACTTAAATCCATTCCATTGCAGCAGAATAATATTTTGTGTGCAGTGTCTCTGATCGCACATCATCATACTCTGTTAAGATACAGGAGTGCTGTCTTTTTCCCCCTGCCCCAAGGAAACTGCTGTGGAGCATTGATAGAAGAAAATGAGCCATGCTTCACAGAGTCAGGCTGAGCATAAATTTGCTCACTGAAGCAGGTGCACACAGCTTTGCTTGATCAGGAATGTGCACATTTACTGTTAGTTTTCATAAGAAGCCCAGGAAACCTATAATGCATTTTAGAATACCTATTTTAATTTTTTCCCCTGCATCCAGTGGCATATAAAACATTGGCATTGTTTCAGGGTCTGACTATTTTTTAAAACCAGTCCAATGTTTAAATTGACTGCCAGGTATATTGAACATGGGTATTGTTGCTAGAAACAAGTTCACTTTTATGTATGTATTTTATTCATTTGTTCTTTCGTTTGTTCAGTCAGAGAAGTGACTCTGGGTGGCAAATAATCATAAAATCAGTTAAAACCAAGTGCAAAGATACGTGTGTGTGTGTGTGTGTGTGTGTGTTTGTGTGTGTGAGAGAGAGACAGAGACAGACAGACTGACTTTTGACATACATGGGGCCTCAGGCCTAATTTCATAACCAGCTTTTCAAGGCCTTACAAAGGGCCAACAGGGTTGGGGCCATCCTACTCTCTGGAGGCAGAAAGTTCTAGAGGTCAGGGCCTATGGCAGAGATGGCATACCTCCTACCCCACATTCCTTGGCTGATGGGACCCTTAGCATGGTCAACTTGCTGGACCAAATTGGACAGTTAGAAACAACTGGTCCCTCATGTAACTTGGTCCCAAGATAAGAAATGCTTTAAAGACGAGAAACAGTTCTTTGAATTGCACAGAAGCAGCTATAAGAGTCTTCTTCACTTCCTCAGATTCAATAGGATCAAAATTTCCCAGAGAAGCATGCAGGATTCTGCCTCTTTGGAGTAACCTTCAACTGAAATGTTACTATTAGTTTCAGCTCATCTATTCAACTTAAAATAATTAAATTCAAATTGAAATAGGTTAATTGCCTTGCTCAAGAATTGTTAATCATTAAGATCCAGCTCTAGTCAAGCTGCAATTGAATTTTCGGGAGAAATGAGAATATTTTATGCTGGCATTTACAATTTGCCAACAGAAGTTAACGGGGAAATGGTTACAGAAACCTATGCTGACATTTTCTTTGCTACTGATGTTAGCAGCATATGGATGCAATTTGTAACAAATAACTTGAGGATAGAGCTGGGCATAACGTATCATAGACAGCAATGGACAAATTAATTGCTTGTAAGAATATACCGTGTTTCTTATATAATAAGGCCGGGTCTTATATTTTTTTGAGCCCCGAAAAAATGGCTAGGCCGTCTTTTCGGGGTTGACTTAATCCACCACCCCTTGCATCTTCGGGCAGGCGGGCGGCGATGGCTTGGATGTTGATCTCGGCGTTGGTGGGGCACTTTGTATCAGGGTCAACGCAGGCAGCACCATATCCGGGTGTGCAACAAAAGTACTTCCTAACAGCATGCCCCCCCCCCCGCCATTCCCTCCCCCCCATTTTGCATGTTTTAATATAGGCCTTAATTTGGGGGGAGGGGCTTAATTTCATTTCATGCCTATAAAACATGCTGGGACTTCCTATTGGGGGAGGGCGTATTGTTGGAGAAACAGGGTATTTAATGTAAGTTAGTAGAAAAATCTCAACTTTTCAGCTGTCATTTTTTAGATCAAGTATTCTTCATGGCCTTAAAATGGAGATGAGCAACAACAACAATTACGGAGAAAATCCACAGGGACTCCTTTTCTTTGTATTTGGTTTAATGGCACAGGGTCAGAAATAGATATTTTTTACTTAGCAATTTGCCGAGGAAAAAGTGTGCATGTATGAATATGTGTGTATCTACAGTATATACCTGTGTGTGTGTACATGTGTGTGGGTGGGAGGGAGAGCAAACGAGTGCGCAAGTGAGTGCTAAGTAACTAAGTAGCTACTGGTGTATGTCTGTGGAGATTCTCAGTCATTCAGGTCATAAGTACTTTCTCCAAAGACAACTAGACTGTTTTTTCTTTGAAGAATAACAAAACTTTTCATTTCTCATCCAAGAAACTTCATCAATTGTGATGGGGGAGGTTGGGGAAGGGATGAAGGATAAGTACTTGACAGTTGGGACTGGGTGGTGGGGGATGGAAAGATCTCCTACTGCCCAGTTGGTGGGGGGAGAATCAGAGAGTTTTAATCAACAGGGATTTTATTAAAACTTCTGCTGTAATAAAATCCCTGTTGATTAATACAGTACACTCTGAATAAACAGTGTCTAAAACCTGGGATCAACATTGAGAACAAAAATCCTTGGAGCAGAGAAACATAAATAATGTCTCTTGGAATCTTAGACAGAAAGTATGAAAGTATGCAGCCTTTTATGAATCAATATGAATTTTATACAGCTTTATTTCCACTCACTTTGCGAGAGTAAAATCTCTAAATTTACTATGCAAATCTAACAGGTGGTTAACCCCTATTTCAACTTTCTTAAATTGGTAGCCTCCAGGTTGTTGAGTTACTATATAATTCCAAATTGCCAATATCATGACCTTATTGCCTGGAAATTCTGGGAATTGTGATCGCAACACATCAGATCATGATTTCTGACTGGGCCTGTCTATTATTTATTTTGAATACAGATTATAATGCAGAGCTTTTTAATGCAGATGACAAAGTGATTAAGACACACTTCTTTGTTAATATTTTGAAGCATTGGTTTGAATAACTGTTTTTCTTAAACTCCTGTCACTACTAGCACATTTTTTATTCCATCATGTTACAGATAACAGAAGGGGATTTAGAACATCGACATCCCCAGTTGGATTCAGTTTTTACTTTGGCTCAAAATCTGAAAAACAAAACATCAAGTTCTGACTTAAGGACAGCAATCACAGAGAAATGTATGTTACATTTGTCAGTAGACTGAACAGTAAAGAAATGGGAACTAAAATGATATAATAAATATATAACTATTACATGATTTATTGACAAAATGATGGATATAGAATGGAATAACCCAGGTGGAATTGAGGGTAATCGAACATCGAGAGATGAAGGCAGGTTTTAATCCTGATACCAATAAAGGAGCATATTTGTAGCTCAGGGTTGACCTGAGGGTTCTTGGTGCTCTCTGAGTTTGCTTGTTTTCTTACAGACATTTCATTACCCAAACTAGGTAATATCATCAGTGTCAGTCCCACTAGCACTGACGACGTTACCTAATTTGGGTAATGAAATGTTTGCAAGAAAACAAGCAAGCTCAGAGAGTACCAAGGACTCCTTAACCCTGATAGGCAAAAGGAAGAAATGAGAATGAAGTTTTATAGCAGAGGTCTCCACACTTGGCAACTTTTAAGTCTTGCGGACTTCACTTCCCAGAATTCCTCATCCAAATATGCTGGCTGGGGAATACTGTGAGATGAAATCCACAAGTCTTAAATTTGCCATATTTAGAATATAGCGAGGTATCTTGCTTAAGGTGTTGCTTGACATTAGCTATTTATATTCAAATTTTTGGATTTCATTGGTTTTAAAGATTAATGAACTGGAACTTGGAGATGTGAGTTTTAAAAAAGATTTATTATATGATATGTTTTGAACAGTGTTGGCAAGTCACAAGATTAAACAATCCAGTTTTTATGTACAATTTTTGTCTTAAGTTTCTGTTTTTTAAAATATAAAAATGAATGCCTATATTGGAAGTTAATAAGAATGAGAAAAAAGCAGATGGAATAAGAGATATTTTGCTAAGATAGTTTGGTATCAAAGATACTGGCACTAATCTAAACAATATAACATTGTCAACCAACGTAATATTGTTAAATTAAGATAGGCATATTGTGTATTTTGGGGTTTGTATTATAGAAGTAGATTTGACACCCCCTCCCCAGGATTATGGGAATCTATAATAGTATTTGGATCCAATGTTGATTTGAATGATTTTTTTTTAAAGGTTAGTTTTAGTAGTAGAAAAATGAAGATGATGCAACGTTTTCGGTGTCTTTTCATGGGATGAGATTTATCTTCTGTCTGTTTCAGTGGAGAAAGTTAAGAACCAGTGGGATGGTACTCAGCATGGGGTTGAAGTACGTCAGCATCAGCTGAAATGCATGCTTACTGACAGCATAAAATGGGATGACCAGAAGCAAGAAATGGAGAAGTTAATTGGACAGTATGAGATCCATCTACATGCTCTCTTACAGTCTTCTAAAGAAAAGCTTACCAAACAAATTTCAGAAAACAAAGTGAGTTCAAGTATGCTTTCTAATGCAAAACTGTGGTTCATAGATTCAGTTTAACATCTTACTCCTGTCATACAGTTAATTCATAAAGACAAATAATGTGATACAGCTCCTTCTGATACACCTGCAAATTGAAGAGTTTTATGAAAAAGTCCAGGCAGTAGGATTTCTATACTTCGTAGCTTGAGCTTTTCTTAGATACCATCCAGACCCGTTTCCATTTTTAGTTAAAAAAAAACAACAGCCAAAACTTGGGGAACTGCCAAGTTAGAGCTGGGGAGGGCAGGGGAGGGAGTGATTGTGGTGTTCATGACCTTCTGCTGATTAAATTAAGGAGTGGTGCATGTGTCTTCTAATTGGATTAAAATGAATTTTCCACAGATATATTACTGCTTGCCAGTGCTTACCTGACATTAAATCTCATCCATCCCTGATGTGTGTGTATATGTGTACACACACACACACACACACACACAAATTCAGAATCTTGATGGGAAGAACAGACCAATTTTTACCATTCTTTTAGCAGTTTAGGAACAGTGGAGATTACTTTTTACTGTTTAAAACAGAACAGATTCCTTTCTGATTAACCCAGAGACATTAATTTTTTTTATCTAAAATCCTATACTTATATTTGAATGGGGGCATTACCTATTCTTGTGGGCCCTTTGTTGCAAAATGTCATTGATTTAGTTCAAGATATTGACTCAGAGTTTACTTGCAGTCTTAAACATCTTTTTTCATCCTAATCTTGTACTGTCTCTCCTCTACTGCCTGCTCCATCTTTGTAGAGTTAGAAATCTTCTGCTTCTGTGCTTTCCCAGAGTTTTAATTTGTCTGGAGAATGATTTATCTTTGTTAAAGCACCCATTGTCTTATATAGCACTCTTAATCTAGTTACCAAATTAAACCATTTTCTGGGCCTTTACAAGGTCGGGTATATATGCTGGGCTCAAACAGAAGCATCAGGTTTTTTTCTGAATATGTTTGACAACCTTTATCCTCTCAGGAAAAAAAGAAAGAAAGAAAAAGCCAGCATTTGTTATCTTTCAGTATCCTTTCAGTAATCTATTAATGATACTAGATTCCTGAAATGATATAAGATGTCAGTTTGTTAACAAATGAATACACATAGAATATTTAATCCATAAGTATATTGCCAATATACAAGAGGGAACACATTGGAGGTTTCTGTGATTCTAAAATTATGGTTCAAAGGAATCGGAATATAAATGCCTACCCCAGAATCTACGAAATAGATTCTTAGAGACTGGTGATAAATTGTGACAGAAACATTATTTTAGCCACCAGGCTAGAAATCAGGAGAGTGCGAATTCTAGTCCTACCTTAGGCACAAAAGTTAGCTGGGTGTCTCTGGGCCAGTCACTCACTCTCAACCCAACACACCTTACAGGTTTACTGTTGTGGAGGTTTAGGTATATTCACTGCCTTGAGTTCCTATTGTATTGTTACTTGCGATTATATACAAGAATGCAAACCTAGTTTTCCTTGGCTTTGTTTCTGGATTTGTCATTCCTATAGTTTCCAAGGAATAAACAATCATCTTGACATCATATAAGAGATACAGTATATCCATATTACTTATCTTTTTTTTTTTTTAAAAAAAATATGAATGGAATACTTTGCATTCTTAAAAGCTTACGGATTTATCAATAAATAAAATTTGCTTTCCAAAAAGCTACTGGAATACAGAAGAATATTTAACCTGGTAAATCTGGGTAATTAATAAAGTAAACATATTTTCCTTACTATTTTGATAGACTCCAAATATTTGGAAAGCAACAATATTTTGTTTCTACTAATATTTATCTGTATTTATCATTCCGAGTTAATGTTTCATTGTTGCATTTATAGTACTGCATTAGATTTTTTAATGGAAAAATTGAACCTTAAATATTGAAACATAATATATGTCAATAATCTTATAAGGAAAATAAAAAAGTCAAGAATAAATAATATTTTCTTATTATAAACCTATTTTATATTTATTCTTATACATATCGTAATGCATAATGATTTACCAGCATTATATTTCCCCTACACTTAGAAAATAAATGATTTAAACAGCCTTTATGCTCTTTTTATTTGACATCTCTGTTTTATTTTTGAGAGTCTAAATAAGAAACAAGGTTATGGTTTCAAAAGTAATAAAATAAACTTTCTTTGTACGTTGATCATACCTATATATGGAAACTAGTGCCCTGTTACTTTAAGACTGGGAAGGAAATATCTAAAAAATATCAGTTGTTCATACTTATAAAATAAAGAAAAGCCTCATGAGAAGCATTTAAAGATTATCCATATATCCCTTTTTAAAGAAACCCCTTTATCTTTCTCCTTGCTATCTTCAGTTACAAGCCACTTGAGCAAGTCACTTGAGTCAGAATGTTTTTTCCCCCCTCCTAAAGTTGTAAAATGTGATTTTAGCAATGCTAGCAGATGCTCTGTAAAAAGATTCAAAAATTAAATTCCAGGTCTCTGCAGAGTGTGTATGGTCTCCCATTTTTTTTAATCATGTACCCTTATCAATAGTTCTTTTCTTTGGGCATTTACCTTTACTGCATGCTTGCTTGCATGCATGTATGTTTACACACACACACACACACACACACACACACACACACACACACATGGAAAAAACTGCACACACACATGGAAAAAACTGTTTTCACCAGCAGAGTGCTAGCAAAAGAAACTACTAGCAAAAATGGCATTTGAGCGCATGAGTGATGTCAAGTTGGCCACTCCCACTCTGGCCACTCCCCCCAGGTGAAACACAACCCTGATACGGCCCTCAATGAAATGAAGTTTGACACCCCTGGCACAGGTTGTGTCTCAACATAGGAAATGATCTCGGAGTATCAATTTCTCTCTATATGGCCTCTAGGCTGCAAACTCCATTTAATGCAGTCTTTCTTTTTCAATTTTTCTGCTTTCTCTCATTTTCTGCAGCTTTTCTAAAAAGCACAAGAAAAAGCTTGGCGCATTGGTCAAATAATACTATTGTACAGTTGCTGAATCTTCAACCTGCTTTCCACTTTTGTTATCTTTCCCTTTGTTATCTACTGTTGCTTCATAAAATCTGTTGAGTGAGTTTTGCTCGTAATCCATTTCCCAGTTTGCTCTCCCATTTTGCCTTCAGTCCATTTAGTCTAATGAAAATGTTCAATTTAAGACAGATATTTTAGCCTCCATATTGGTAATCTTGCTAATTCTGTCTTCTCCTCTACTAAAATGTAAGAATGAGATTTCTAGAAAAACAACTTCTAGAAGTAATGTTCTGTTTCTACAATGGGAAAAATGAGTATGACCTGAATTTTCATTTGTACGATTTGTTGCAACAGTTTGCTTTGCTTAACTTAATAGAAATGGTGATATAGATATTGTTCCCTGGTTGCAAAAAGGTGCAAAGCATTCAGTCCCATGGATTAAACCACTAGGAATTTGATACCCATTCCACCATTGCTGGTTTAGTCAACTTCATAAATTTTTAATGAAAAACAGCAATTAAATGATTAGAGATTTTGACTACTGTGTATTTACTTTTTAGATATTAATGCAAGATCTAGATAAAGGAGATGCCAGGATCATTTCATTTAATGAGCTGTCAAGTAAACTTCTTCAAGATTACAGTGGTGATGACACAAGAAATGTGAAGGAAATTATGAATCACTTGAATACCTCATGGATTAACCTGAAGCACAGGTGTGTATGTCTAAATTATACATAGGTGCACTCACCTTCACATTTCTAAGATGTGAATAATAGAAATTATGTTACTGGGCAGCAAGATATGATTTAAATTGGGGACTGTTTTCTTTCTTATCGTGGTATGTATGATTAAATCAAGAAGCCTGACATTTCTTATAGCTGTAACAAGGAAGGGAGCTGATTGGTCTTCTTACTCTCAAACAGGTAGTCCTTGATTTACAACCACAATTGAGCCCAAAATTTATGTTGTTAAGTGAGACATTTGTTAAGTGCATTTTCCCCCATTTTACGACCTTTCTTGCTTCAGTTGTTAAGTGAATCACTGCAGGTAATAAGTTAGTACCTTATTCTATCTCTTGGATAATAGACTACTCTCATAATATATGTACCTAGATCTATACACCCAACTGTTCAGCAGCTGAAGAAAAGGGAAGAGGGAGGTTAAGTACCATATATTATTAATTTAAGATAAGACAAGCTTGCCATTGAGATAAGAGGAGCTGTCCAAATATGTTTTGTGACATACGTAGAATTTTTGCTGTGACTCGGAAATAGATGTAGCAGAATCTGTTTCCAAAACATCCTTTGACATTTAATAGATAGATACAGGATTTGTGTTTTTTCTCCCCCCCTCCCCCCCAACCGCAGTCAGACAGAAAAGACTGTCACTTCCACTTCCTGATCTAAAGCAATAATGATTTGGTCCTAATTTCACTTGAATTGAAGGAGGTTCTGCTAAGGGGATCTTTTCATTGATGGTATGTCAGTTGTGAAATAGCTTCTGCAGTTGATATCCCTAGCATATATTGTATTCTTTTCAGAATCAAGTGAAAACCATTTTCTTTCATGTAATTTAGCCTTTCTTATGTTAAAATGTTTATAGAGCCCAAAAATGGTTAGCCACTACTGTTACAATGCCACTTTTCGTCAACTGTGTGATTTGTATATATACGCAAGTTTATCTGAGGGAATGTCTACTTGACCCATTAGAGTGGGAGTCAGGGAATGCTGCAGGTCCCATTCCTGAGTGAGATATACCTGGTGGGATGCAGAAGAAAGGCCTTCTCCGTGGTGGCTCTCTCTCTCTCCGGAACATCATTCCCCAGAGATTAAAATGGCCCCCTCTCTAATACTCTTCCAGAAGGCACTGAAGATCTGGTTCTGCCAGTGGGCCTGGGGAACCCAGAGCGGGATGGAGCCCATCAAATGGCTCATGCGATCTGCTGTCTTTGGGTGGGAGGTGGGAGTTGGGGGGTGGTTTTTTAATTTATTTTTTTCCAGATTTTGTTCTATTGTACTTTATTAATTTGTTTGATTCTTTTTGTTAGTTTTTATTGTTTTTTATTTTAAATATGGTTTTACATTCTGTAAGCCACCTCGAGTTGCCATGGGTGAATAGGCGGCAATATAAATTCAATAAAATAAATGAATAAAGTTCAAATAATTGTTTGCATTCATTGTGTGAGAAGCTTTTCCATTTACTCATTCACAATCCCCAACAGGTGTGTGCCATTCTTTTCCTCGTACTGGCAGTTTTGTACCTTGTGCATATCAAGGGGAGGACTTGTGTAGTTTTCATACGTTTTCATGTTATTATTTTAGTATAAAATATAGTACAATTATGGCATAAGTTTTAATACAAAAAGAGTACAGCACTAGTTCCTAAAGCTGTACATAGCATATAACAAATGCATGCCAAATGTGCTGAGTCACCCAAAGAGTAATGTCTTCTCACTTTCCTGTAGTCACTGATTTTTTCCCTCCTTCCCTTCTATAGAACTTGCAATAGGCAGAATTGTTTGGAGGCTGACCTGAAGACGGTACATGGCTTGCTCAGAGACCTTGAAAAGTTCCTCAAGTGGATACAAGAAGCAGAAGCGACAGTTAATGTCCTTGCAGATGCATTGCAACGGGAACCCACTACTTCGGGAAGGGGTCCTGGAAGGGAACTGAAGAAGCAGATTGAGGTAAGAGGATGACTAATTCTACATGTGAGAATATTTTCTATGTTTTTCTAGACCTTAAAATGGTAAAATCCATTTTCGGCTGCTAAATAATCTTACTAAAGGATAACTATAAGATTAATGCAGAAGATAAAACTTGTCAGCACAGGATAAATATTTAAAGGGTGGTCATTAAATGTCTGCTGAAAGAAAAGCAAGTGACTTGTTGAAATTGAGTGCCTGTCTCCTGAAAATGAACAGAGAGCAAATGTTTTATTATTGGATTGATAATGCAGTTTATAGTTCCTTCAGAGAAGCACCCACCATTTTCTTTGCCTATTGGAGAAAAGGTTTATATGTCTTGATTAGCCATGCAACAAATCCAGTGTTAGTTAGTGCCTTACATATCTACCAGAACAATCATAAATTGAGATCTCCCTGAATGGCAACTTCCTAAGCAACCAACTTGCCCAGCTTTTCTTCTTGTCTGATCAGAAGGAAATAAGAGACCGTTTTTGCCCAGTGTGTTGCTATGAGTTACCTCCTTATATCTGTATATGAGGAAAGAATGATTGCAGTATGTTTGTTTGGCAGTAGGAAGGAAACTGTGCAGAGGTGTCTTACTTTTTCTCAACAGATTTGGGTGTTCCACTTTTCTCTGTCTCTCACACACTCCAGTTGGAAAAAAAACAAACCTTGCTCTGCATCAGCTTTATGGGAAGATTGACCAATGATGGGGCATGCTTGCAAAAGAAAGAGAAAGAAAAAATAAATAATGACTTTTCTTGTTCTATATAAATAAGTATGGGTAAATCCACACTAATGAAACTAAAAGAATAGCTTTAAAAACCTTCATCTGGTTCACTTTTATTCAGTCAGTTTCTTTTATATTTTTTTCTGAGCAAATCATTTATTTTGAAGATGCATAATTATAATGCAGTTACCTCTTTATCAATTAACTTCTATAGATTACTCAGTTCATTGCTTCCTTTTACCCCCAACTGGATGAAGTTTAAAGTTACAGTTGCTGAAATTCATTCAAATGCCACAACAAATCTGAATTTCACATTCCTAGATGGCCTTAGATGAATGAGTAATTTAGAATGTGCTCAATGTTGGTTCTGAATGTTTTTATGTTGAAAATAATTACAAGACGGCTTTTGTGTTAAAGTAATTACAATATGGTTTTTTATGTTAAAGCAGCCTTAAAATAATTCAAGGACAAATGTATTTTGAAGACCGTTTGGAAAATGAATGGCTGTATCTCAACATATGGTAACTTTTAATCACAGTTCATTGTGATTTCACCACTATAAAGTATTGGCAATAGTAGGACAAATTATTGTAATTCTATAAAAAGCTGTCACTCTATCTGATGAGTTTCATGATTGCTTCGTGATGCATTTGGGAAGCTGAGGACAAAGATACAACCATATTCATCTTGCTATCAATGTACGTTCTGTCTGGAGAAATCCATATTGGCTTTCAAGCTCTGTTAGTTGAGTAATGTAATTTAAGCAGGCACAATTTTCCTGGAGCTGTTCTTACATTGGAGAAAACATATGGAGGTCCTGTATTACATCATGTAAACATTTAATAGTTGTTTTCATCCTGAAGACTAATACATGTATGCTTTCTCTATGAATCATTTGCTTTCAGAATCATCTGCTATAATGTAACATTGCAAATAAATTGGACAAAATGCATATTTCACAGTCATGCCTGTAAACAGTGAAAAAACAGGCCTTTGATGGCCAGCAAAATTACATTTGGTTTCAGCTAGTGAAAATTTGTGAGTGATACTGTAAATGTGCAGAACTCATTGTGAAAACATTCCTTCATGGGGTTATGCCTAAGATATGGCGCATGGGGTTAGATACGTGATTGCTAATTTTTAGACAATGTCTATTGTTTGGAAAAGACATTTTTTAGAAACATTCTGGAGGCCGTTCTTCCTAGTGGTTTCACATACAATAGTTATATTTTTGTTGTTGCTCACATAAATTTCTCTCTTTGGTTACAATTATACTTTCTCTTTTGTAGGGCTTTTTAAATGCACAGCCTTCTCGGTTGGTTTGGACTGTCTCTTTGAATACTATTTTTTTCAGTTGGCTGATCATGGATGTCAGGGTCCACAATTCCATTAGCAAAAATTCTCAAGCACGCTTCTCACATTGCCTGAATCAGAAGTGGAGGAAAGGTGGAGGTGCTCCTTCAGGAGTTTTTTATATTTAAAAAAAAGGCATACAAAAATATACGAATAGCTCAGTGAACAATAGTTCCTTAAAAATGGGATTGATTGAGACAATGCAATCAATATGTAATCAAAGTAAAGCTTGATAGCTTGACATTCTGTCATCCCTGGAAAATATCATTTCTGTCATTTTTATTAGTTTGTTGTGTTCCTTCTTCAGTTCTGCACATTTTGAGCCAATATACATTATATAGCTATTTACCAGGCATTGCTGACTAACTGCTGTTGAAGATGAATGAGTTCATACTTCAAAGAATAAAGGACAGTCTCTATTTAATGTAACTTGAGATCACCCAACAGAGAGAGTACATTTGAAGTCTCTCTCGTTGAGTAAATACAATCTGAGATGGGTTTGAGCTTTGGACTAGATGTATAACCAAATTATTCTCTTCTGACAAAAAACATTAGAAGCGTGTGTGTATGTGTCAGTGAGTGAATGAGTGAGATTTATTCCTTGATGCATTATATCAGGGGTGTCAAACACAAGGCCCGCGGGCCAAATCCGGCCCGCCAGACCTCGTCTGATGGCCCGCGGTGCCGCCGCCAGCCTTGCAGCCTCCCCCCCTTTTTTTTCAATGAATTTACTCCGTGCCTGCACGGAGTAAATTCATTTTAAAAATGGCTCAAGTTAAAAAAAAATAAAATTACTTACCTTCCGGGACCTGGCCCGACTTCTTCCTGCCCCGCACTGCTCCCTGGGCGTCGGACGTGACGTCATCACGTGACGTCCGCCCGACATCTCCAGGGATCAGAGGAGCGCGACGCGCGCAGAGAGGAGCAAGAAGAAAGAAGTAAAAGAAAGAAAGAAGTAAAAGGTAAGTAAAGTAAATGGAGGGGGCAGATGGCTGGGCACTATAAAAGGGGGCAGATGGCTGGGCACTATAAAAGGGGGCAGATGGCTGAGCACTTTAAAAGGGGGCACATGGCTGGGCACTTTAAAAGGGGGCACATGGCTGGGCACTATAAAAGTTAAAAAAAAGGTAATGCCTTGTGTTTTCCATATGTTTAATAAACAGTGTTTGGCAATATTTGTATGTTTAAAAAAAAATAATGTTTGTTACCAAAAAACATTTTTCAATACATTGTACAATAATTGTACATTTGAATATCTACTTGTCATTATTCTGACTATGTTTCTGCTTTCAGAGCTAGTTATTACTTACATTATTACAAAAAACAGTAATAATTGAAAGCAGTGACATTAATTTATGATAATAAAGAGTGGACACATAGACCTACAGATACAACCGGCCCTTTGATGGGGACCAAACTGCTGATGCGGCCCCCGATGAATTTGAGTTTGACACCCCTGCATTATATCATTGGCATGCATTTGGTTGGTAGGGGGGTTTCTGTTAAACATTGAAGTCTGTTTTATATTTTTTCCTAAGATGATGATGATGATAATAATAATAATAATAATAATAATAATAATAATAATAATAATAATAATAATAATAATAATAATAATAATAATAATAATAATAGTAACATTTCAATATAAATTAAATGTCAGAATTATATAGGAGAAGAATAGCTATTTTCCTGAATTGGGTTACTAATTCTGTATGTTTCACATTTTCTTTTTATGTTATAGAGACATTTAATTTTAGTCTAGAATGCTTCTGAAATATGAATGAGATGTTTGAACTGGTATGGAGTTATTTTCTGTCAGTTATCACTCTATCTAGTCTTTCATTTCATATGAATTATTTTTAGTTGTTTAAGCAATCTATTTGCGTTATACAATGAACTGCATGTAATCAGATAATCTTGTCTGAAGACGCTCCAGTGTGTTTATAATGAATTATACATGTAAAAGAATAAGCATCACACTGCTCATTATGTTCTGTCCTTAACAAAAGTACTTGATTGATGGGATTTTTTAACTTTGTTATGCATTTTTCAAGGAAGATTTTTTGTTCCACTACCTATGGTATGGCTACTTTAGTTGGTTATACCTTCATTAAATATAAATGGTAAAATCTTTCAGCCTGTTTAACTTTGTATTGTGAAAGAACACTTCATAAGTCCCAGATCTGTGTATTATGAATGACAGTTCAAAGCACTGAAAGGATGAACACACATGCCTCTTTGCGATTATTAGAGTTATATTTTGCTTTTTGACAGGAAGGCGAAGTGGCATGCAGTATATCCCTTTCTCCAGAGAATAGGCTTTTCTTGATGCTACTGCACTGTAGTGTCCTTAGCAAACAGAAAAAGCACGATTATAACATTTGAGGGGAAAGCTTAAAATCTTTCACTGATGTTATTTCCTGGTTATTTCCATCCAGTTGCTTAGAGAACTTGAAAGCAAACCATTGTAACTGCTTTGCTAGGGGTCAACCTAGGAGATAGGACTAATGCTTTCACCTGTGTGTCCTAGATGAAATTAGAATAAGGGAGCTGTGCCCAGCTGAATCCAAGTTTCTATCCATCTATCAAAGAAAATAATGCTGACTAAAAATTCCAAAGATGGCATTGAAATTGTATTTTTGGTTGCATGCACAAAATAAATTTAAACTGGATCTTACTGAAATGTTTATTTAAACCCAAAGTGATAGTGTCAAAATGACTATTTGGATTGCATGTTAATAGCATTATAATTTTTTTAAAAAAGCTGATGAGATTGGGATATAGCAATGCTGAGGATCAGAGGTGGTATTCAGCAGGTTCTGACCAGTTCTGGAGAACCAGTAGCGGAAATTTTGAGTAGCTCGGAGAACCAACAAATACCACCTCTGACTGGAGATTTTATAGTATCCTTTCCCTGCCACCCCCACCAAGCCACGCCCACAGAACCGCTAGTAAAAAAATGTGAATCCCACCACTGCTGAGGATGGCAGAATGAAGTAAAATATTCATGTACTATTAAAATAGAACTAAACTAAAATTAGTAAAGGAGTTATTGTATATTGTCAAAAATGTTCTTGCCACATGTTAGAAAGAAAACATTCTATTTTAAGAAGATTGGTGATGCAGTAAGGAACATTGATTCATAGCATCAGAAAACAAATAAACTACCTGGACAAAGCAGATTCTTATGCTAAGAAAGCTTAGGAAGCAAATTCTTTTTCTAAGTTAATTAGAGGCCTGGAAAAAAGTGTTAGGTTGGCTAATTATTTCTGAAAAAAACCAACTCTACTACAACTGTAATCCATATGTGTGTCAGTAAAATAGTCAGTGTTGCTGACACACTTGTTTAATCTATAATCTTAAACAGTATCCTGTGGGAAGATACACAGAAAGACAATACTTGCATATTACCTTTGTATGTTTATCTTTACAATATTCCCTTAGGAGGTAAGCATTGTTATGGATAGCTCAGAAAAGGAAAGAAATTTTAAGTGAAGAAAATAAGGCTGCATTTTCTCTAAATTGAGAAATAAGAAATAAACTTCCTCACATTCATGCATTTCATACTGCATGAATATGAGGAAGTTTAAATACATACTGCAAAATTAGAAAACTAACAAAAAGTTTAACTAATGTATGTAGTTAGAAGCATTGGAAATTACTGTAAACAGATAACAGATAATCAGAGTTGGAAGGGACCTTGTAGGTCATCTAGTCCAACCCCCCACCCAAGCGGGAGATCCAACACTATTTCTGACAAATGGCAGTCCAATCTCTTCTCAAGTGATGGCGCTCCCACAACTTCCAAGGGAAAGCTGTTCCATTGATTGATTGTTCTCACTGTCAGAAAGTTTCACCTTATTTCCTGCTTAAATTTCTCCTTGTTCAGTTTCCATCCATTATTCCTTGTCTGGCCTACAGGCACTTTAGAAAATAGATTGACCCCTTCCTCCCTGTGGCAGCCCCTCAAATATTGGAAGACCACTATCATGTCTCCCCTGGTCCTTCCCTTTACTAGACTAGCCAAGCCCAGTTCCTACAACCGTTCATTGTATGTTTTAGCCTCCAGTCCCCTAATCATCCTGGTTGCCCCTTCTCTGTACTTTTTCTAGAGTTTCAACATCTTTTTTATAATGTGGTGACCAAAACTGGATGCAGTACTCTAGGTGTGGTCTTACTAAGGCTTTATAGAGTGGTATTAGTACTTCCCTTGATCTTGATTGTATCCCTCTGTTAATACAATTTAGGATTGCATTAGCTTTTTTGGCTGCTGCTGTATACTGCTGGCTCATATTTAAATAAACATTTAAATATTGACTAAATCAGAAATTTATCAATTTAACAAAAGAAACCATAGTATCTAAAAGCTGTCCATGAGTCAGTGAAAGAACCATTTAGTATCATATTTGTTATTTGATGGAAAATAGGAACAATATTAGTATATTAATTGAAGAAAGAGAAAGAGGAAGTAGAAATACTTATTTGGCTTTGAAATTTAATTGGTTCTGGCCACATTGAGGCTTCATTGGATACAATGGTAAATCATTGTCGATTGTTACCTGCACAGCTTAAGGTTTGAAAATCCCCTACAGGCCCTCTTTGCTTCCAACATGGATATAAGAAGATTGTAAAAGATGTTTATTTTCAACAGCTTATTTAACTATGTGGTTGGTTAAAAAAACAGTGATTTTAGTGGTTTAGGAAGCAAGCCAATTTAATATTGCTTTCTAATATTAGCTTATTTTTGTAAGCTATAGTTCCAGTTCACTTTAACAATACCTCATTGAGAATAGATACAAACATCTTCCATAGGGCTTCAAGGAATTTAGTTTTAAGTTTGAATGCTGTCAGAATAAAGGGAAAGATGTAGAATTTAATTTTAAAAGTGCTCATTATGAAATTGTGTTGAAAGTAGCAACTAGAATAATGGATGGTTAAGGACTTGCTTTACTTTGGACTTTGCCAGTTTTTCTCTTCCCCCTTTTTTATTCTAGCCATCATTCTGTGTCTCCATTTTGAATATCCCAGTATTTGGTATGTTATTATTAATTGATATCAAATTATTAACCAATACAATCTGTCTCTATTCTTTTTCTTTCCACATGAGCTAATCAATAACTATATCTTTCAGCATCTTTGCTTTGTAGGGAACAATAGAATCACACTGTTAAAATAATACACAATGTATTCTAACTTTCTAAGTTCAGTATATATAGATAACATGAACAAGCTGATTTATGTCTTTTCATTGTCAGGCATTTTTTGTGCTCTGAACAAGATCATGTTTACAAGACCTTGGAAAAATTTGGTAATGTTAATGCACTAAGTAGTTGGAAGCAAGGACAGCATTATAGAGACATATTTATGTATGCATGCATGAAAATATTACTTCTTAATATGCATGATTTTAATTTGAATAAGACTAGAATTCTAGGTTTAGAATAAAAAAGTAATTCATGGGCCAGTCATTCCATGAAATGGCTAACTAGCACATTCTAATTACTGACACATATTTTTATTTGTTCATGATAAAGTATACAGAACCCCACCAAATTATTTTTCAGGCCTTTTCATAGTTCACCATAGGTCACTATCAGGAGTAATTTTTTTCTTTACTTGCAATATTATGTTTTGGGAATGGCTTTTTCAAATATGTCAATATTTTAACTGGTAACACTTAAAATTGATCTGTTTGTATTCATTTGGTGTTGCTTGATGCATATTGATTGCTTTGGGTTTTTTTTCCTGATGTCCGATAATTTTGTTTTTTAATTGTGTGATTTTCTGATATTATAAGGTTTTTATTATTGGCTTGGATACTTTTGTAGAAAAATGATTCATACATTCTTAAATGTATAGTATAACATTGCTTTATATTCCTAAAGAAAATTACAAATTAGTTTTTTATACTCTAACATACACTGAAACCTATACACATAGAATCAAGAAACAAGGTTCTAAATATTCAATGTATATCAAAGCATTCATTGATTTTGCTAATGGCTATAAATTGGTTAGATGTGCAAGAATCTTTGAAGTTCTAGCTGGTGGAGGCATAAATCTCATCTTTCTGTGGAAATGGATCCAATTAAATCATTACTGTCAAGCAACTACAGTATTTATAGTTTGTGACTTTTCTATTCTGATGTCTCGGTCAATGAATATATGGAGGCTCTAATCACATGCAAAAAAACATGCACCTAAGTTTTGGTTGCTGGCTTGGGTGAGCCATTTAACTTCCCTGAATTTTTGAGCAGTTGCTGGAGTGAAGTATCAATCTACTCAGCATCCAGATTCATAAATTGATTGCTTTTAAAAAAAAAATACAGTTGGAATTATCACATGGAATTCAGAAAAGCAAAAACCAATGTTAAATATAAAATTGTTTCCCCCTCTAAATATCTAAACCATTTGATATTTGAAGCATTGAAAAGTTGTCATTATTTTGGGCTTCTCCCAATTACTTGCATTCATGATTTTCCAATAAGAAAGGAACATACATTCAACAAAGTAGACACACCACATACACACACACAAAACATACGAAGGGTAGCAGCAGATAGGAAGAACTATGAGTGGCTTCTGATCCTTGAAAAGTTCATGTGATCCCTGCTTGTCTCTTATGGTTTCAGCTTTTTTTCATGCTAATATTGTATGTTATAGAGTAGACTATGCCATGCAATTTTGCTGCTGTTTCAAATCAGATGCTTTGTAAGTTGGGCTTATTAGGAATTGTTTCGAGTATAACTGAGGTTCCAGATTTACTGACTAAAATTAGGTTCTTTGCACATAATAATCAATTCTATTTATGGTTGAATTCTCACATAATTTATATTGTCTGGTATGGGTCTCCCTTTCTTGAATATCACACAGGCCAGTTTTGCTCATCATAGTCCTCTATGGAACATATTTGCTTACTGATTTTGAATGGGTAATAAGTAGGTGATATGTTCAACAAGATGTTGGGCTAGATGAGTTGTTTGCTTTGGTGATCTAGTTCTGTCTAAAGCACAAAGATGAAATAAGATGAAACTTGCTGCCCGATTGTTAGAAGCCAAAATTCCTATTGAAGTTCTATGTGTGTTGTGATGATCTATCTCATCTTTCTTAAGTCAAGGTAACATATTAGGGTTCCTAGGCATTACTCTCCTGGGTACTGGCCTGATTACACTTAGATTGATGGTGTTTAAGCTACCTTACAGCATCCTCTGCCTTTTTAAAAACATGATGTAACATGTGATAGCACTTGCCACAATGGGAGCATGTTCTTGCTGCTAAACTCACATTATCTCTCGCAGCAAGAAAGGTTTAATGATACTACTTGTCAGAGTTTGTTGCCAAGATTTAAAACTGTGAAGTTCCTGACCACGGAGCAGACAAGAAGGTAGAGTAATAAAATATATAAAACCATTTTTAAAATAAATAAATAAATAAAACCAAGTATTTCTGTATCTTGCTCAGTGGAGAAGCTTTAGTGGGAGATTTCACTCGAACTATTCTACGTTCATACTTCTGCATGTAGCATTCTTCTTCTGGGAGCTCTCGAGGCAGATTAGCTTAGGAGAGTTTTTACAAGATAGGGTTTTGCCCCTGTAGATCTACCTTTTGTGGACAATAATCTAGCTTTTGGAGAGCAGCCACTATGTGATTTATTGTCTTTTAATGTATGGCTGCTATAATTAGGGCAGGTATCCCTCTGTTCTTATAAAATTTAGAGCAGGCTGTGTGATTCACTTGCTCCGCAGCTCTGGCAGAGCTGCTTTCAGTGTGAGGGTGACAGCATCTTCCTCCGGAGTGAAGGAAGGAATGCCATTCCCTGTTTTTCTATGAAGCCTATCCAGGAGGAGAACTATTAGATGATGTCAGAGCAGGCTTCCCGGAGGAATTGTGCTTCATCTCTGCAGCTTTACCTCGTCAATTAATCAACATTTGCTGGTATGTAGTTCTCCACTTCGAAGCAGGCGTCTCTCTCTCTGATCAACAACTTCTCTCTTTCTGGAACTGCTAAACAAACCCAGCCTTTGAGGATGCAGGCAGGCTTTGCTTTTTGTATGTATTTGGCTCTCTAGAAAAAGGAATACTTCTAGCATGATGCTTATTGCCTATGCCTTTGAGTCTGTCCCTTGGAAAAGCTGTTTTGGAAGCGAGCATGCTCAGAAAGCTGGCAAATCATTGTCCAGCGACCGAGAGAAAATGCTGGGTGCTCTTCATTTATAATGCAAATTCTGAGGTGCCTTCGGAAGTGTGGCAAACTTAAAATGATGGCGGTGGTGAGAACATCACTGCAGAAAGTTGTGGTGTTGCTACATCGCTTGCAGAGAATGGCAGTTTCATCACCACGTTACCAAAAGCTTTGCAAGGTGAGTCAAAACTAAAAAGTAGGACTGCTAATTCCATTACAATAACACATTGTTTGGGAATTTTGATAGAAATATATTTTTCCAAAAGGTCTAATACCAGTCATTAGAAATATGTTTTTGTATATACTTACTCCAATTATAGAGCTGCATAGCTGGTTTCTTTTCTTGCTTTTTAAGTCATAAGCAGGTAGGTATTGTTGGAAGTTCTCTGATGTGCAAAGTTAACTTAAACAGTGTAGTCTAACCATTCTTTTTCACAATAAAGTAATATGTTGTGGAAGTTAATGCCTTAGAAAGGAGTATCTGCCATTTACAGATTTACAGCTAAGTCTTCATTTATCATAGGATTTTTCTATTAACGAGTTTACCTTTTTCCTGTTTGAATTTTTTATTAAAAAGTTACAAATAAGGCATGACTTCTCATGCCAAAGAAACCAATGGTGACCCAGAGCTTTTGACAGTAACTTTTATTGCTCTTAACATAATTTTCCTTTCCCTTTTTGGAGTGTTAAAATTGCTGCTTCACAAACTCCACTATTGTGGGACTTTGATTTTGTAGAAGTGGTTTTTGGAATATGGAAAATTAATTTAGTGATCTTCAACTATATTATTAAGTTCATTAACTTCAAAATTTAAATTGTGTACTAAAAGTCATGTTTAAACCAGAATTGGAATGGGAGAGAGCAGGTCAACATGGTGCTTCTGGAAAGTTATTGGAAAATTAAAGTAGTCTTTTTAAAAACTAAACAAAAGAAAACTTTGGACCATTATTGCAACAAACATGAATCAATTATAAATATCAGAGTAGAAAAACATTTGATTCTGTGGGTAGAACTTGTGAAATTCTTATTTTTGGATTTAATCTTTACTAGTGTCTTCAGTGTGAAACAATGATTTATTGTGAAAAATGATTTTCTATCATTACATATGTATAAACAGAATGGAAATGTGTTAGAATTTTGGATGATAGCCCACTTTTATTTTCATTACTTCTGGGACATATGGCGGAAACAGAAAAAGATTCAGAAGTCATGTAGTAAATCAGACTATTCTATTACAGATGCAACTTTTCAAATGGTGGTTTGGCATTTTTGCATATTTCAATTACAAAAACAATTATAATTTGAAACTGCCAACTCTCTTGAGTAAAGATCAGATCTTATTTGGACAGAAATAATGTGTAATATATAGCTTTGTTAAATCGTACGAATTAAGTAAAAAGTTGTTGCTGTGAACATGTATAAATTTAGTTTTTCCTTATATAAAGAAAGACATGAATATTTCATCCTAAGGAGGAAAGTTAATTCAGAATTTTTTATTTTTGGAATGGAATGCTATGGAAGCTTACAGTGAAATATATCACCTGCTAATGGAATATTAAAGGTTGTACATTGGAAATGGAATTCCACTTGTGTTTGTCACATAGAAATGTATACAGCATGGAACAGTTAATTGGATATATAAATCTTGTTTGAAATTATTAGTTTCTAAGGGAGAAAGAGTAGTACTTTAAATTGCATAAGGTTGTTTTCATTTGGCCTTTAAAGTATTTTAAGTTGCTTGTAAATTTCACTCTAGTGCCATTGAGTAAATAGGTTACAATCCTCCAGCAGGTGTCAGTGTAAGGCAATAATAGATAATTATATTCATCACTTAATGGTCTAACAAAAGAATGCAATGTGGATTGCAAATGTAAAAACTATCATCAAAGAAGTAATGAACTGAAACTATCCTTGTGCTTATTTTATTATTACTAGATTGTAAAAATCAAAATGAAACAAAATGAAAACCTGAAATGCTGTCCATGAACATGTGCATCAAAATGCTCTTTATTATAGTCCTTATTTTCAACTGTATTTCAGTGTATTTGAGTATTGTTTCGTTTTAACACTATCTTCATTAGTAAGTAGTAAGACTTTTCATGGGTTGGCATGCAAAACAAGAGAGGGTTTGGGATTTAATTTTTTTTTTAAATTGTATATTTAAACTGTAATGCAACCTTTAGAAATAAGACTGAAAGAAACTGCTTATAAATTTGGCATATTAAATATAAAATATATTATATATATATATGTAGAGAGTTGGATATAAACCATCATCAATATTGACATGAAAAAACTTTCTAGACAATGAAGAAGGGGAACCACATTTCTTTGGCTATGGTGTTCCATCAGCTTTTTTTATATGAATGTATGAGATCTCTTCAGAGAAAGTATAATATTCTTCTCCAAATCCCAGTTTGCCACTTTCTGTGGCAATCTGACAATTTTGCAAGGACCAGACAATTCTCGCTTGCTGGATGGAGCCCAGATGAACAGGATGTGTAGGCAAGAAACACTTTCCTTTTAACAGCTGACTATAGATATTAAAGAAATGGGTCTCAGAAGCTCTCAGGATAAAAAAGCTTTCTTTACTCTAGTTCTTTCTCTTTAACAACTTTCCAACAGGTGTGGAGGGGTTCCCTTTATAAATCAAAATTCCGCAACTTTTCCAAATTCTTTTTTACCCTGAACTAGTTTTAGAATAGCACAGATTATTCTGTGATCCAAAACTGCAAATGTAATAACATATAACAATATTAAGAAAGGAAGTTACAAAACATACATGGAATGGAAAGAATGGAAAATATATGTAGAACATATGAATAAGGGCATATCTGAAATCCTAGTCCAATATGGTATATGCTGATTTATGCAAAATACCTTTTTGTTGTGAAGAAGGACAAACCAACACCAAACTTGCTCTGATCCAGCCACTCTTTCATCATTTTTCCAACACCTCTAAAGTAAGCATGTTAAAACAATTTCAGTTCATTGTGATAAAGTATCATTACATTGTACTCAGTCCATTTTAACTCCCTACATAGGTTGGTAGTTGGATATGTAGCCATCTGAAGTTATTTTTCAAATTAGTCTCATGCATATGTTATATTCCTTCTTATAGGATGTGTATATGTTCAATTTTCACTCATGATTGTTTTTTTATGAGTGGGATTATTGCTATCCAGTTCAGGATCCAATATCTCACTGAAGTCTCCCCCATAATAATAGAATTGTGGGAAATATCTAAATAATAGAAGCACTCATGAAACTTGGTGGGGAAGTCAAAATTAAATCCATAAATATTAATTATAACAATTACCAAGACCTTAATTAAAATTATATTTTAATTTAAAAAGTCCATTCTCATCTGTTATAGAATGTTGAACCTAAAAGTTGATGATAAGGATAGATGCCCCTTTTTAATCTAGTTGAAACACTCATTGAATGAATCTACCCAATCCAGTCTATGGACCAACAGTATATATATACTTCTATTTAAACAAATCTTCAATAAAAGGCAACATTTGTTTTTAAAGATTGGAGATTAATCAAGTCTATATATTGATTCCTATATTGTCTTAACCATGTAAACACAATACTTTAAATACTTTATTTTGGTAGATACAGACACACACACAGACACAGACACACACACAGAACAGACACACACACACACACACACAGACACACAGACACACACACACGACTTTTGAAAAGATATAATCAGGTTACTCAGAGATAGGAAAACAAGCTATTGGTCCACTGTTGTAGTATCTGGAAATAATATAGAAATATTTACCATTTCCCCAAATCAAGAGAGAGAATCCTGTTTTGAAGAACTGAGTCTCATTTAAATTCTGCATGGTACAGATTCTACTATGTAGTACAACAGAAGTTCCTTCAGACACACAACAAAAATTATTGATCACATGGTGAATCCCCCCCCCCCAAATCTAGAGAAAAAGGAAAAGGAGACCCATTAAAAAACAACGGGTTATAGCAATTCCACTGTGTACTTTGTCTTTTGACTGAAAAAGGTATATTCCTCTTCTAAGAATTTTGCTCCTCAAAAATCTAATTCTTACATTTTGTAGTTTGCCTTTCTTGGTTTGCATTTTTTAAAGAATAAAATTCGGTAGTAGTATTTGATTTCAGATTGGTTTAATAGTTTCAGTGTTTATCTTCACATAAACCTAATTGAAAAATAAAAATATAAAACAATATACTTGTTCGGCTTCTAATGGTTAGCTCAGACTTTAAAATACAGGTCACCCTTTCATATCACTTGTTAAGCAATCAATACTTTTAATTCTAAATGTGCACAAGAATGCAATTTAATTATCTTGAACAGAACTTAAGCTATAATTCTACTAGTTCCCCTAAATTTTTAATAGTTTTAAAACTGATGAGATAGAAAATTCAGTGTCATTTCCTGTAGTAATTTAAATGTAATACCAGACTAATAAATAGTAATAAACCTCTGAAAATCTGGGATGAGTTAGCAGTTTACAAGAATAGTATAATCCAGAACAGCTGCATATTCATTGTTTGGCAGGAAAACAGGTAGCTTTATTTACTGCATCAACACTAGTTAAAACAGTGTTTCTCAGCTTTGCTGGTTGGGAAATTCTGGGAATTGAAGTCCCCACATCTTAAAGTTGCTTAGGTTGAGGAATACTGAGGTGGAAGACTCAGGAATTCATACCCTTCTAACAAATTTACCAGTAAACTGAATGGTGGAATAAATCCAGTTTCCTTTCATATTCCTGTCCCTTAATTAATCTGATTAATAAGGCTACATGTCATACATATCCATAAAAATGTTTCGGACTGGATGTCGCCAGAGATTATATTCAGTTTTGTCTCGTTTTGGTGCCAGTTCGTGTCCAACTTCTTAGTCATGACTTAATGGTAAACCACAGACTTCTAGGTTTTACATAGCAAATATCTGTTTCTATACTAAGGCTCAATTAAAGTCTCACAGACAAAATGTGTTAAGAAATTGAATTGGTAGGAGAGCTTACTTGGTGGGAAGTAGCAGATATGGTGCAAGGGAGAACCTTGAAGTATGTAAACCTTGTATCCCAGGGAGCCAAAATGTGATCTCATTATGATCTGAAAGAATATGGGATTGTGAGTATGGAGCTAAACTATTCACAGATACTGGATAATGTAATGAGAATGGTAAATCACGCAGAAACTTATATGGGTGGCAGATGGTGATTTGTAGAAATTCTATGCACTTTGTCATGGCCCCAGAGTGTAAGAGTGAACTACAAATAGTCTCAACCCTTACAGGGAGAGAATATTAAGAATATACTTATGTGCAAAGCATGACTTCATAAAATTATCACGCTGCAAAAATCTGCTAAGGCTTGCGGATATATTCCATTGCCAAACTGGGTCTGCAGGATAACTACAGAAAAAAAGACCAACTATAGATATGTAGTCCATATGTGTGGACCTTGGTTAATTTCTGATTGTTCCAGTATGGATGCTCCTAAGAGAGGAAACAGAATTCTTAGTTTGAAGACCAGAGTTGCCAGGGTCAGAATCAAAGAGATTGAAGCCAGGTGAGCTGTGCAGATGCCCAGCACATCTAAGGATCAAGCTGCCTTCTGTCAGGTGAAGATGCAGGTGTCTATTATGCTCACACTGATGCAAGACTCTTTAGGGTTTTTTTATTCCTGCTTTTCTTTTTTTCTGACTGCTTTCGATTACCATACTGCTAAATTTGTATTATTGTTTATCTGAGATAACAAACTTTTGGAAAACTTGTTACAGGCATTTCCATTGTAATAGCATTTCCAAAGTTGGGTATGCAGTTTTTAGAATTTAGATATCTTACTTATATTTATTAAACTTCTATTTTTCTTCCTCTATTTAAAAAAATAAAATAAAAGGGGATTCATGTTTTGGCTCTAGTTTCCTATATTAAGGTTTGGCTGCAGAGAAAGTAGATCGTGGTTTATTTTTGCTGGCCTTTTTATTTAATGACCAAGCCTTAGTGCCATGAGAATGTTCAATAGTGTAAAGGAAAGAAGTTTATTTTCTCTTCCTCCTGAGAGGTACGATGGCTCAGTGGCTTAAAGATATTGCAGAAGGTCTGTACTCTAGGGACTTCTACCACCATGTGAGGGGGTGAGCTCCCATCACTTGCGCTCAGCTTCTGCCTCCGTAGCAGAAAACATGCTACGTGCAAGTAGATTAATAGGTACCACTTCAGTGGGAAAATAATGCCACTTTGTGCTGGAGCTGCCCAAATGTGATGCCCAAACGCGAGACAACATTGGTGGAGGGAAAAAGTCTCTGATGGCACTGCAGAACGCTGTTAACCATTCTGAGTGTGGGGTTAGTTCACCCTTTATGGTGCACTTCTGGATAGGTTGTGAGTGCACCGAATGGTCTAGCAGTCTTGAGCACCCCCCAAAAATGAATTTGTATTAACACTGTTGTCTCCAGGCTTATGTACCATTGCCATATACTAAATAAATAAATAAATCTTTTCCTTCTGCAAGGAAAGCATGTAACAAAGAAATTGGAACAATCCCATTTTCTTTTAGATGTAAGAGGAGCTTTATAGTGTCAGAGAACAGCCAGTTCTCTCAAAAATTATGCACGTGTTTCCCATTTATTGTTAATGTGTGGGGATAAGACCCAATGGGATAGAATGAGTTGTTGATGCATATATTTGTTGCCTGAAATCTAGACGTGCATAGTCAAAATGCTGTTATACATCAACAAAAAATTATACCATTTTAATTGAGCAAGAAGGTATCTAGGCAAATGAGTTCCATATGGAACCTGCCATGGTATGGCATACATACACACACACACATATATATATATGTGTGTGTATGTGTGTGTGTGTGTGTGTGTGTGTATATAGTGTTATAAATACAGCAACCACAACACACACACACACACACACACACATATATATATATATATATATATATATATATATTGTGTGTGTGTGTGTGTGTGTGTGTGTGTTTCGTGGGTATTTATATGTACGTTATTCAGCTTTGTTCAGGTATTTTCCCACGTCATGATAGTTGTGCTTTGAAAGTTGTAGCGACATTTCGGCAGAATCTCATCTGCCATCATCAGGCGTGTGTATTGTGTTCATCTGTGAGTCAGGCTTTCACAGCTGTTTCTGTTTTAAATTTGGTGCTAGCCTACTGCTGTGTTAGAATGGTTTTTTTCTTCATCCTGATTGGTTGGGAGTCTTGGTCTGTGTTCATTGGTCTTGGAGACCTCAAATTCCTACGCAGCTGCAGAGACAACAATGCAACACCGACCTGCTTCAAATTAACATTTCAGCAGCAGCTACCAAACGTATCCTGAAAAGAACTGAAATGGCTCTACTCAGGAACGAGCTCCACAGAAAGAGATTCCAACTCGACCAGTTGCCTTCTATGTTATCTTTTCCAGGATAATAATAATCCTTTTCAAGATCTTTTGTTCAAAAAACTATTTAGCATTCTAAGTATAGTCTATCTGCCTCCTTTAAGGTTATGAGCACACAAGATTACCTCTGGAGTAGAGATCATACATGTAGTTACATATACCTATACATATGGTGTGTGAAATACGGATCAAGTGTCTCTGTGTATATCTCAAATATACAGTATATTGTACAGTATATATCACACAATCTTTATTCTTTTTGTGTCTGTGGGGATACCTTTAAGTAAAAGCAGTCCTATTTCTTAGGACATATGGCAAGTTTAAACAGCAAGCGTATTTCATGTTTTGAGGTAAATATGATATGTCCTTTGGAATAAATGAATAACTACAGATAAAATCCTTGCTCTGCTCTTTGGGTGATTACAATATTAATTTTCTTTCTGTATCTTTAAATATCCCCTAAATATCAGGAATCGAACATTTCTAAATACATTCTTAGATCCTGTTTTAATTCTAGCCTGAAGCACTTAATGGCAGCATGAAGGGACTTTATCTGAGATGTAATGTACTATTTAGGAAGCAATCTTTTCTTTTCTTTTTTTTTTTTTTCATTTTTGCCTTGAGGATAAGTCTTCACAGTAAAATCAAGCAAGCAATTTCAGACAAATTTTGTTGTATATATCATTTAATGTGTTAACTCTAATTGGTATATTTCTTCATTTTTCATGAGTCTTCTTCCATGGTAACCACAAGCTATAAAGAAATAATCAATTATAAATATTGAAATATATTTCAAATTTGTATATCTTAAAGTCATGGTCTGCAAATAGCTTATTTGGCAAATGTTGTTGCGCATTGTAGGAATGGAAACTTGCTATTTGTATAAAAGACAAAGTAGTCATATTTTCTGAAGGCTAAATACACTAATCATCTTCAATTTTTGTTTTAGTTTTTAATCCTTTGATCATCCTTATCCTATACTGAAACTTAAAGTGGGATGCCCAGAAGTGAAAGCCCAGAGAAATGGGTTTCACCAAAGAAGAGTGTAACAATTACAGAACTCATTGTGATAGAAATTGGATTTTGTTGATGCAACCTAAAGCTGCACTTATCTTTTTGCAGCCATTTCATATTGTTAGCTCATACTCTGTTTGTAGCATGTTTCAGAATTACTATTTTCAATAGCTATCCTCCATTCTACAACAATGCAATATATTCTTGTACCCTTAGTGGAGAAATTAGCACTTGACTCTGTTAAATTTTAATCAGTTACTTTCAACTCCTTTGTGTAATCTATCAAGATAATTTTGAATTTTATTTCTATCTTTCAAAGTATTAGCTATCTGAATGATTTATGTACTGTCTCCAGATTTGATAAGCATGTCCTCTACCTCTTCATCCAAGTCATTAATCAAAATACTGAAGAGCCTAGGCAAAGGACATACCTCAGCAAAGCACACCACCTGTAATGCTTCAGTCTTCAAAAAAAGAGAGGCAAAAATAGAAAGTGTAGGTAAAATTAACTTCTATGGATCCTCAGGACATGCCTTAATCCTGGTTCCGAGAGGCTGACATATTCCAAAATAATTACCCACAAGTTTTATTTCCAAAGATGATCTCAGGAATTACTTGTGGCCTGCAGATACTTTTTGGGTATGCAGTGGCTCAGTGATTAAAACACTGGGCTTGTTAGCTGGGAAGATAGCAGCCAAGTTTCAAGACCTAAATGTTGCACAATTGGGTGAGCGCCCATCTTTGCCTAGCTCCTGCCCACCTAGCAGTTTGAAAACATGCAAATGTGAGTAGAAAAATAGGTACACCACTTTGGTGGGAAAGAAACAGTGTTCTGTGACATCCATGCTGGCCGTATAACTATGGAAACTTCTTCAGAGAGCGCTGGCTCAACGGACTTGAAATGGAGAAGAGTGCTGTCCTCTATAGGCAGCAATGACTAGGGGAGTAAAATATGAAAAGGTCTCCTTCCTTTACAGACACTTTTTGAAGTGAGATGATAGGAGCCAGCATTTCCAAGTAATTTGTCCTTCTCTTCATTAATATATTAACATGAATGCAAAACTGTACTTCTAAAAAGCCCAATAGTATCAGTATTTCTACATACAGTTAGAATACAAGATGTGCATGTATGTGTCTGTCTGCCTGTCTCTGTCTGTCTGTCTGTCTTTGTGTCAGTCATGACTCATCATGACACCTGACCTAGTCTTTGCAGTTTTCATGGTAAGATTTGTCCTTCTTTTTAGGGCTAAGAGTGAGTGGCAGAATAAACCTGGTTGGCCTTTATGCCTAAAACAGAATTAGAATTCACAGTCTTCCAGTTCCTAGCCTGGCTGCCTTAAACACTACAGTCTTTGGGCAACAAAGATTCTAATAATAAAGTTATAAAACATGAGTATTATTTAAGACCTAGAGCAAAGTCTGGTTTTTTCAAATATAGTGTGAAATTCTATATTGCTTTGTCATTGTTCATATAAATAGTTATAAAGGTCTTTGATGCCTTTTAAACATTTTTCTCATACCCCAGTTAAATAGAAGAAAGGAATTGTTGAAATGGATGAATTGATGGAATGTGATTTTTTGCAGTTTCTTAACCTTTGTTTATATTACAAAAAAGGTAAATGTATAAAAAAAATTAAGAGATAAATCCCAACCTCAATGCAGTTTGCCTCTTTCTTTAATATTTAATTATTTCAATCTGAATTGTTTGATTCTGTTGCAACAGGAAATAAACCAGATTGCCATCATATAATTTGCTTTGTGGGTCTCCAGGTTTTAAGGATTTCACAAGAACATGTGAAGAGAATGTGATACAGTGTTGGTCAAATTTGTAGAACATAGATACAGATTTTTTTTTCAGTCGTGTTTAAACTTATCAGATTTATTCAAATAATCAAAGTTTTCAGACTGTTATAAAAACAATTAATATTGCCTATAGTGTGCTAGAGATGACATTTTAAGGAAATACATATTTCATGACTGTTTAAATATTTTTACCTTGTCGCTGGGAAATGCTAAAATAAAATCCTTATTGGATAGCGGGTAGATATTTATTTCATACTTATTTGGAGTTGCAGATGCTCTGTTTGTGGCATCATGCAAGGAGAATTTCAAATAGATCCCTCAGCAAAGGAACTTGCAATCTAGGTTAGATTAGGAATAAAAGATTATTCCTAATAAAAGCTTCCTAATCTAAAAGAATCCTAATAGAAATTTTGGAACAATGAATATTTCCAACAGATTTCTATTATAGTTGTATAATTACAGCAGACATATTGGGATAGATAGAAGTTCCTTGGTCTATTTTACCTTCCATCCCTTTCATTGCAAAATGGGTAGTTGCCAATAATTGTTGGGACCAAGCAGCTTCAGAACTACCTTTCCTCCCAGACATGGTTTTTCAAAAAGTGAGGCTTGGTGAGAATCTATGTATAGCTATGGGGGTTTACTCATAGATAGCCAATTTACTACCATTTTCTATTCCAACTCTCTTGATTAAGAGTTCCAGGATCTTTTTTTTTTTTTTAAATCACTAACTTTCCCAGCATGAAAAGCTTGAAAATGCCTACTCTAGAATGTATCAGCAGGGAGGGGAGGAAATCAAATGACTAAGTACTTTCTGTGTAGCTTGAGTTTTGCAGGATGGGGGCTCTCTCTCTTTATAGCTCTCTCTCTGAAGTGTAACCTTTACTTTTACACATGTTTTGCCTTCCTTGAGATGTTTAATGCTTTGCTAGTGGTGTACATTGGCAATCTGTGATTGATTCACTGGTGCTCACACCCTGGCTTCTGCCCTTTAGTTAAAGCTCCATCTGTGAGAGAAAACCTAAGCTGCTTGTTAATATTTTCACCAACCCCGCTTTTTTCTGCCTCACTATAGGTACTGCAGGTTAGTACAGTGCAAGAGAGCACCATGCCTTCGTCTGTAATAAGGACAACAGAAATCTTTCTGTATGTTGATTTATGACCATTTGTTTAGCAACTGTTTGAAGCTCTGACATTGCTGAAAAAAGTGACTTATGACTGATCCTCATGCAACTACAATAGTTGCAATGTTCCTATGGTCAGGTGATCATGATATGGGTGTTTGACAACCATCGCATATTTATAATGGTTGCAGCAATTCATGATCACATAATACTATTTGTGACCTTTTCAGTTGGCTTCCGTTGAGCAAACTCAATAGGGAAACCCACAGGGAAGGTTGCAAGTTGCTGCCACATGATGTATCGCTTAATGGTGTTTTGCTTAATGACACTTAACAACGTTACTGCTTAATGACTAATGACAAAGTCCCTATTGTGGTTGTAAGTTGAGGACTACCTGTATCTTATGCTTAATCATATGTATGTTTTTTCCGTGATGGCGAACCTATGGCACGCATGCCAGAAGTGGCATGCAGACCCATCTCTGCCAGCATGTGAACCGTCATCCCAGCTCAGGTCCACTGCACATACACGCACGCCTCCTGCCAGCCAGATGATTGTCGGGTATCTGCCGTGCATGCACGGGGGGCAGGGTGTGTGTGTGAGATGTGCACGCATGCGCAGAGAGGCAGGGCGCACGCAAGGAGGTCGCATGCTCATGTGCAGGGGCATGGGGAAGTTGTGGGTGCATTGCATTATGGGTGCAGGCATGTGCGCAGGTGCATACTCATGCGCCCTTTCAGCACGCAACGACAAAAAAGTTAGCCATCATTGTTAAAAAGATAAGTCTTAGATTGAAAATGAACAGGACATCAGTATCTGATAAAAATCATGGGTGAAGGAGACTCAAAATCCTCTTATCAGGAATGTGAAATAGGAGGATGTTATTGGTGGTGAAGAAAGCTCAAATTTTATTGTCAGCCTGTTTCTAAAATGGAAAGAGATGCTCCTAGCCTCCAATCTGGACCCCTCAAATCAGGTGTTATCTCTCCTGGAAACATAGAAATTTTTTGTAAATGATTGTAATCGAAGATGCATGGTCTGAGGTCTCATGACTACATGAAACAAACCAACCAACCTTTGGATGCCTTCTTCAGAAACCGCTAGATGGTTTATTGTTGAATTATGACTGTATTGTTACTGTTCTTGTTTCCCACTTCTTTATTGAGAGTCATGCCTTGGAGGATTCCTGCTGTGTAGTAAACAAGGCTGAGACAGAGAAAACGTACTGGTTGTCCTTTATTTGTGACTGTAATGGAATTTTCCCATTAGCCATCAAAAGATGTGACCAATAGCAATAGAAATAGCACTTATCTACAGCTTCACATGCTTTACAGCCCTCTTTAAGTGATTTACAGAGTCAGCATATTGCCCCCCACAATCTGGGTCCTCATTTTATCTACCTCAGAAGGATGGAAGGCTGAGTCAACCTTGAGCTCCCCACCAGGATCGAACTCCAGACTGGGCAGAGTTAGTCTGCAATACTGCATTCTAACCATTGCACCGCCAGGGCTCCTAAAATGGACCAACTTAATTTTATGACCTTTTAAGTGAACAAAAATCCCAGGTGGGTTTTGGCAAAAACATTGTAAAGAATGGTTGCATGATTGCAGGATGCTGTAAATGACTGTAAATGCAAGCTAGTTGCCAAGTGCCCCAAAGCAGTCATGTGATTGTGGGGTGAGGGGCGACCAACGGAATGTTGAACCAGGGTGTAAGTACCCCTGGGGGGTGTCTATTGGTGCCTAAGTGACTGGACATAAAATGAGGACAGTCTATATTCCAAAATCCATGCCCTGTATTCTCTCATCCTAATCCAATACCTTAATTATCACATCTCGCTGACTTTTTATATCATACAAATTGTCCTTTGTAATGTGATAAAAATGAAACATAGCTAAATGAAACTTTAGAGTATAGAAATGCCGACTATACTGTACCTAATTAAATCTAAACATGAAATTAAAAAATTGTCCCTATTGCATCTACAAGTTTTTGGAGTGTCACTATTTCTCAAAATCATTATGTAACTTTAAAGAAAATAATTGAGAATTTGCTTTTTCCACATTTGCTGCTTGAAGGAAGCTATATATTCCTGTCCAAGTGGAAGGAAATTGAACTGTTTCATGCCTGCTAGAAGTGATTCTCCTTCCCTAAGTTAAATGACACTATGGTAGTTTTTTTGCATTTGATTCAGGAAGGAAATAGAAAAGCAAAATCATGCAGTTAAATCTTTCAGATGACACTATAAGCATCTTTTTTTTATGTTTGTTCTTATCAAGATGGATGAGATGCATTCTCATAGGATGCTCTGCATTTGTAGAGAATTCTGCAATGGATTTCATTGTTTGGATTTTTAAAAAAATGGCACGCCATCTCACCATTTTTAGAGGTATATTTTTTGTTTCAAACTGGGTTAGTGCCAGAGGTGGTATTCAGAAGGTTCTGACTAGTTCTGGAAAACTGGTAGTGAACATTTTTGAGTAGTTTGGAGAACTGGCAAATACCACCTCTGACTGGAGATTTTACAGTATCCTTCCCCTGCCACGCCCACCAAGCCATGCCCACAGAACCGGTAGTAAATTTTTTTGAATCCCACCTGTGTCATGTGGTGTGTAATGATGGTTGTAGGGTTGGGCAACAGCCGGTTCAAATCCATCTCACTGGGTAATGTTTGATCATATATATATATATATATATATATATATATGATTATATATATGATTATATATATGAATATATATATATATATATATATATATATATATATATATATATATATATATATATGGATCTTTGGTTATTCGGTTCTCTCCCGCGTAAGATTCAAAGTATCTAGGCAACGCTTCGGCGAGGTCCCACTCGCCATCTTCAGGCTGGTGCTTTCGGCTTAGTGCCAGTGCAAGCAGTGTGTGACCGAGCTGCCATCTCTCTATATATACAAGTGGTGGGGATGGTGTGCTGGGCTGGTTGGCTGTGCTGCAGCCTCTGATTGGTTGATGGAGTTGATGTTGGTATAATGGGCTGTGTAATGGCCTTTGTTGTAGAGATATCCTGGATCTTGTGCTGTCATCTCCTGGGTCGTTAGCCTCTTGTGTTTTAACGGCTTGGGTAATGGGTTGTGTGATGGGCTTGTGAGTTCTTTGTTGTGGTCTCCTGGGTCTTGCGTTGTAATCTCCTGGGTCGCTTGTGTTTTGATCTCTTTTCGATTAGCCTCCTGTGTAGTAACAGCTTGGGTAATGGGTTGTGTGATGACCTTGTGAGATTTATTGCTGTGGTATCCTTGGTCTTGTGCTGTGATATCCTGGGTCATTTGCTGTGTTGTGACTTCTTGAGTTCTTGAGGTGTAATTTCTTGAGTTTTCTGATGTGATGTCCTGAGCGGGTGGCTGTGATGTAGCATTTTGGGTTTTTAATATGGCTTTGAGTTTGGGGTTTGGGTCTGTGTTCGTTTGGCTTCGAAGTTCGTGATCGTGCCACATCTTCATGGTGGGGTCAGTTCGCTTCATGTATGGTTCAGAGGAGTTTGAAGTGGGTAGTGATGCAGCTGCAGTGCGGCTTCCATCTCTACAACAAAAGGCCATTACACAGCCCATTATACCAACATCAACTCCATCAACTGCCTGCCTCACCACATACATTGGACAAACTAACAGAAGAATAAGTGCACGTGTTGAAGAACATAAGAACTCAATCAAAAAGAAGAACCAACCTCTTCCCTGGTCCAACACCTCAAAGCCACAGGACATGAGATTGACCTTAAAAATACCAGAACTATCGCCAAAACTGAACACCACAGCAGCAGAATAATCAGAGAAGCCATAGAGATAGAAAAACGCCCACACAGCATGAATAAAAGAGATGACACCTCCCGCTTACCAGCCATTTGGAAACCCGCCCTCATGAACAGACGAGTACCCAACATGATAAATGACACCAGACCCACACCCATGAGGGCACACAAGATGCCACCACCACACTTCCACGTAAAAATCAGACTCACACCCACACAGAAGATGAGACACGACCACAGACCAGAAGCCGCACTGCAGCTGCATCACTACCCACTTCAAACTCCTCTGAACCATACATGAAGCGAACTGACCCCACCATGAAGATGTGGCACGATCACGAACTCAAGCCAAACGAACACAGACCCAAACCCCAAACTCAAAGCCATATTAAAAACCCAAAATGCTACATCACAGCCACCCGCTCAGGACATCACATCAGAAAACTCAAGAAATTACACCTCAAGAACTCAAGGAGTCACAACACAGCAAATGACCCAGGATATCACAGCACAAGACCAAGGATACCACAGCAATAAATCTCACAAGGTCATCACACAACCCATTACCCAAGCTGTTACTACACAGGAGGCTAATCGAAAAGAGATCAAAACACAAAACGACCCAGGAGATTACAACGCAAGACCCAGGATACCACAACAAAAGAACTCACAAGCCCATCACACAACCCATTACCCAAGCCGTTAAAACACAAGAGGCTAACGACCCAGGAGATGACAGCACAAGATCCAGGATATCTCTACAACAAAAGGCCATTACACAGCCCATTATACCAACATCAACTCCATCAACCAATCAAGAGGCTGCAGCACAGCCAACCAGCCCAGCACACCATCCCCCACCACTTGTATATATAGAGATGGCAGCTCCGGTCACACACTGCTTGCACTGGCACTAAGCCGAAAGCACCAGCCTGAAGATGGCGAGTGGGACCTCGCCGAAACGTTGCCTAGATACTTTGAATCTTACGCGGAGAGAACCCGAATAACCAAAGATCCACATACAAATACCCGCGAGAACCTCAGAAAACAAATATATATATATATATATATATATATATATATATATATATATATATATATATATATATATATATATATATATATATATATATATATATATATATATATAATATGTCCTATAATTTAAATATAATCAATCCCACCTTAGGCGTGAAAGCCTGTTGGATGACTGGGCCAGTCTACTCTTTCAACCTAACCAACCTTTCAGAGTTGTTTTGGGGGAAATAGGAAGGGGAAGGAATATTAAGGTATGTTTGCCGCCCTGAGTTACTTATAAAGTAATAAAGGGACGATTAATTTTTTTTAAAAAAAATATGGAGCATAGAAAAGGAGTAGAGTTTTTTCCCCCCTATGAATCTTGCATTCTCTTCATTTTCTACATTTAACTTAAGTTTTGCACAAAGGCCACCTGGCTCAGGAAGGGTTTTATTGTATGGAACGTTTTCAGTAGATAAATGTTGTAAATGTGTCTATCTGTAGATAATTATTGCTTGGCTAATCCGGCATTCAGTCAGTGTAGAGTATAGCAGATGTCTTCCGAGATGAAGTGTTAATTGCCAATTCTCTGAGGGCAGATCTGATGGACAGTTATATTTATTTCCTCACATTCTTCTTGGGAAGTTGGATTATTGTGTGATTAGTGTATCAGCACTCAAATAAGAGCCTGCCATCAGGCACGCACCTGAGAGCAAACCCCATGGAAGGCAGTAAGATTTCTTCCAAGGTGATAGAAATAGAATTGGCTTCAAGTCAAAGAACTGCATTAGGACTGGAGAAACTGGCCAGAGGCTTTGCAACCTATCTTCTAAAGTTGCATATGACTTAATTTGTTGCAATTTCAACATGCTGGCTGGGGAATTCTGGCAGTTGAAGTCTCCACATCTTAAAGTTACCAAGGTTGAAAAACACTGGTCTAGATCAGTGATGGAAAACCTAATAGTGCTGGGAACCACAACTCATAGCAATTACAGTTAGTGAGGGATGCTTGGAAATGTATTCTTCAGCAGCATCTTGTGGGCATAGATTCCTTGTTTTTGATCTAATGATATGGTATTTTAAACCTCATGGGATTTCATTTCCCCATTTCTTCTATGCCCTGTACAACTTCAAACTTGTCCTTAGGCAGCTGTAGCTGAAACAAGGTATTTAATTTCTCAGAGGATTCACCTTTGAGCACTTTAGCTTAAAGAGTTGGAAATTCCGGTACTTGGCTGTACCAACTATTTAAGGACCTTTAATGTCAGCCTGTATTTTGCATCTTTGTGGTGCAGTGGTTAGAATGCAATATTGCAATTTAATTCAGCTCACTACCAGGAATTCGATCCTGACTGGCTCAAGGTTGACTTCGCCTTCCATTTTTCCAAGGTCAGTAAAACAAGGACCCAGACTGGGGGCAATATGCTGACTCTGTAAACCACTTCGAGATGGCTGTAAAGCAGTATAAAAGTCTAAGTGCTCTTGCTGTTGCTATTGCTAACCTGCATAGCCTCTGACCAGATGTAAGCACTCTTTCTAACCTTATATAGGAGAAGGCAGTATATATTAGAAACTAGGGTGGCATTACTGGAAACTAATAAACAAGAATGGGTGGGTATGTCTGCATATTTTTTTCTTCCTTCTGTACTTTATTTTATTTTTATTTTTTTAAAACAAGTATTGAAGAGATTTAGGTATATCCATCAAGGTAATTAAGATCTTCTCCTGAGCAGCTTGATCTTAATTCTCTTCAGTTGCTCAAATCATTTAGATTTAGATCTAGAGATGGAAAAGTGATATATAACAGTGTTATATGTGTGGTCTGACTGATTGGCTGATTGAATTTCTGCTACAGCTGCAGAAATCTTAATTGATTTTCTTATAACTCTTCAACTTAGGCTGGTTTTCAGAAAAATTCGACTTTACTGTTGGCAGGCATTGGTTGTCCTTTAGAACAGCGGTCGCCAACCAGTGGGCCGCAGAGAAATCTCACCCCCAGAGCACCCCCACAAAGCAATTAATCCAGGGTGCACAGAAACACAAGGCTGCGCCGCCCACATGGTCTGCAGGAACCCTTCCTGCCCACTCACTCCTTACCTGGTAAACTTGCCTGCTAAATTGCTATTTTTCCTTTTTCCGACCATCATCTGTTCTGCTTTGCCGGGAGATTTAGATTAGCTAGGAAGCAGGAAATGGTTGGATTTCTAGCTAGTCTTTAGATCTTCGGCTCAGCACAGCCAAACCTCCCTTAGGACTGAAGGTTTCCTTGCAAGCAAATTCAGTGCAGACTCACGGCAAGCAAATTTGAGAGACTGAGCTAGCCGATGAAAGATAGATAGATCACTGAATGATTCTGTGAGCAACTCAATCTGTCTGCCTGCTTTGCCTGGTTTTGGGTAAAAGTTGCTCTTTTTTAAAATAAAAAATTCAATGTTACATGCATGGTGTATTGTGAGTTAATTTTGTGAGTTTGCCTGCTAGCAAATTTTATGTGACAGACTGAGCTAGCCAATGGCAGATAGATAGATCTCTGAATGAATCTGTGATTCTGTGAGCAACTTAATCTGCCTGCTTTGCCTGATTTTGGGTAAAAGTTGTTCTTTTTTTTATAAAAAAATCAATATTTATATAAATACACTGCTCAAAAAAATAAAGGGAACAGTTAAACAACACAATGTAACTCCAAGTCAATCACACTTCTGTGAAATCAAACTGTCCTCTTAGGTAGCAACACTGATTGACAATCAATTTCACATACTGTTGTGCAAATGGAATAGACAAAAGGTGGAAAGCATAGGCAGTTAGCAAGACATCCCCAATAAAGGAGTGGTTCTGCAGGTGGTGACCACAGACCACTTCTCAGTTCCTATGCTTTCTGGCTGATGGTTTGGTCACTTTTGAATGCTGGCGGTGCTTTCACTCTAGTGGTAGCATGAGATGGAGTCTACAACCCACACAAGTGGCTCAGGTAGTGCAGCTCATCCAGGATGGCACATCAATGAGAACTGTGGCAAGAAGGTTTGCTGCGTCTGTCCAGAGCATGGAGGCGCTACCAGGATACAGGCCAGTACATCAGGAGACATGGAGAAGGCCGTAAGAGGGCAACAACCCAGCATCAGGACCACTACCTCTGCCTTTGTGCAAGGAGGGACAGGAGGAGCACTACCAGAGCCCTGCAAAATGACCTCCAGCGGGCCACAAATGTGCATGTGGCTGCTCAAATGGTCAGAAACAGACTCCATGAGGGTGGTATGAGGACCCGACGTCCACAGGTGGGGGTTGTGCTTACAGCCCAACACCATGCAGGATGTTTGGCATTTGCCAGAGAACACCAAGATTGACAAATTCGCCACTGGTGCCCTGTGCTCTTCACAGATGAAAGCAGGTTCACACTGAGCACATGTGACAGACGTGACAGGGTTTGGAGACGCCATGGAGAACGTTCTGCTGCCTGCAACATCCTCCAGCATGACTGGTTTGGCAGTGGGTCAGTAATGGTGTGGGGTGGCATTTCTTTAAGGGGCTGCATAGCCCTCCATGTGCTCGCCAGAGGTAGCCTGACTGCCATTAGGTACTGAGATGAGATCCTCAAACCCCTTGTGAGACCATATGCTGGTGCGGTTGGCCCTGGGTTCCCCCTAATGCATGACAATGTGGCTGGAGTGTGTCAGCAGTTCCTGCAAGATGAAGGCATTGATGCTATGGACTGGCCCGCCTGTTCCCCAGACCTGAATCCAATTGAGCACATCTGGGACATCATGTCTTGCTCCATCCACCAACTCCACGTTGCACCACAGACTGTCCAGGAGTTGGGGGATGCTTTAGTCCAGGTGTGGGAGGAGATCTCTCAGGAGACCATCCTCCACCTCATCAGGAGCATGCCCAGGCCTTGTAGGGAGGTCATACAGGCACGTGGAGGTCACACACACTACTGAGCCTCATTTTGGCTTGTTTTAAGGACATTACATCAAAGTTGGATCAGCCTGTAGTGTTTTTTTCCACTTTAATTTTGAGTGTAACTCCAAATCCAGACCTCCATGGGTTGCTAAATTTGATTTCCATTGATAATTTTTGTGTGATTTTGTTGTCAGCACATTCAACTATGTAATGAACGAAGTATTTAATAAGAATATTTCATTCATTCAGATCTAGGATGTCTTATTTTTGTGTTCCCTTTATTTTTTTGAGCAGTGTATAATATTTACATACAATCCATGCCTAGCCAGTCACATAACCACCAAGCCACACCCACAAATCAGTCCAGGCCTACAGAACTGGTTAGTGGTCCATGGGATCTAAAATTATGAGTTTGGTGGTCCCTGAGGTCCAAAGGTTAGTGACCCCTGCTTTAGAAAACTTCTGTAAATATATGATTTCCACCATCTCTAACCAGTAGGCCATTTTGTATTAGGTATGATGATCACAAAGACCAGCACTGATAGGAACATTGATTTAGAACAGGAGTATACAACTTCCATCACCTAGAGAATTGCACTAGGTTTTAAACAGTGTGCTGATGGCTGGGTTCAGTGTATAATTAGAAGATAAACACATAACATTTCACTGGTTGTAAGTACTTTTCCAAACAAGATTTGTGTAAACAAATAAACAACAAACAAACAAACCAGTGCTTCTGTAGTTAAAAATGGTAGATTAGTTGGAGGAGGGAAATCAAGTTTCAGGAATATATTTTCATGTGAAGTATATGTTTTCAAAGTATGGTCACATGATTTTTCCACTTAGTGTCACTTAGTGATGGTCTCAGTTGTGGTAACTAAACAAGGAATACTTGTACATTGTTAAAATTGAAGTAGTAAACATCACTGGTTATCATGCCATTCTGAGAGAAGGATGACCTTCTCCCATTAATACTTTCATTACAGTTCTACTATGCCATTTTATCTTGACATCACTTTTCAGTCGTGGACATCACTTTTCAGTCATTACTTACATGAGTTTCAACCTAATTTTGAATATCTGTTGGGAAAGACCATCTGGTCCAATGATTTGTTAAATACAGGTAGCAAAAACTACAGGTTTGTTGACAAAAAAGGCTTAACATTTTCAGTAAAGTTTGGAAGTGTTCTTTTTCTTTTCAAACTATCTGTGGAAAACTTAAATGCATCCTATAATTTATTTATTTATTTTATTTATTTGATTTGTCAATTGTTTACAAGATAATAAGTACAAGTGTATACATAGTTGTGAATATATGAAATGGGTACATATAAGAAAAATAAAAGAATAAGAGAAACAATAGGACAGGGACGGTAGGCACGTTGGTGCGCTTATGCACGCCCCTACAGACCTCTTAGGAAAGGGGTGAGGTCAATAGTAGACAGTCTAAGGTTAAAGTTTTTGGGGTTTGGGGAAGAGACTACAGAGTCGGGTAGAGTATTCCAGACATTGACCACTCTATTGCTGAAGTCGTATTTCCTGCAATCAAGTTTGGTGCGGTTTACTTTGAGTTTGTATCTGTTGTGTGCTCTTGTGTTGTTATGGTTAAAGCTGAAGTATTCATTGACAGGTAGGACATTGCAATGTATGATTTTATATACCATGCTTAAGTCGGACCGAAGACGGCGTAATTCGAGGTTTTCTAGTTTTAGAATTTCGAGTCTGGTGGCATAAGGTATTCTACAACGGGTAGAAGAGTGGAGAACTCTTCTTGTGAAATACTTCTGGACTTTCTCAATTGTGTTAATATCACATACGTGATAAGGATTCCAGACTGATGAACTGTATTCGAGTATTGGTCTAGCAAATGTTTTGTATGCTCTGGTTAGTAGTGAGATATTACCAGAGAAAAAGCAACGTAGGATTAGGTTAACATCTCTTAATGCCTTTTGGCTATGTAGTTGCAGTGAGCTCTAGCACTTAGATCATTAGAGGTGAGTATTCCCAGGTCCTTTACAGAGCTTGGGTCATCAACAAGATCTTGACTATTCAGCTTGTATTTTATTTTCTGATTTTTTTACCAATATGTAAGACAGAGCATTTATTTGTTGAGATTTGGAGTTGCCATATGTTAGACCATTCAGATACATAGTCTAGATCTTTTGTAGGGTAGTAGTATTGTCTGTGGTATTGAACAGCTTTACATCATCAGCGAAGAGAACGCAATTGCTCTTGATATGATCACAAAGGTCGTTTATGTAGATTATGAAGAGAGTTGGTCCTAGAACACTGCCTTGGGAACACCACTATTGACAGGTACTGGATTTGATAGGGCGTTCCCAATTTTGACCATTTGTTGTCTGTTTGACAGGAATGCTTCTATCCAGTTATTCAGTTGTCCAGAGATACCATAAGATTTTATTTTTAGGAGTAGTTTGTCGTGGTACCACTGAATCAAAGGCTTTGCAGAAGTCTATGTAGATTGCGTCTATTGCTTTGCCCTGGTCGAGTTGTGTAGTCCATATGTTTTTGCAGTGTAAGAGTTGCAGATTACAGGATAGTTTTTCTGAAACCAAATTGTTTATTGGAGAGTAGGTTGTTTGTCTCTAAATGGAGGATGATGGATTGGTTAATAATTGATTCCATGACTTTACAGGTGACGAGCATAAGGAGATTGGTCTGTAATTTTCAACTAGGCTTGGGTCTCCCTTTTTGAAGATGGGGATGACTGTGGCTTGTAACCATAGGTTGGGCAAGGAGCTGGTTCTGAAAGATTTTTCAAAGATTATGCTTAGAGGTTTGGCTATGGCAGCGGATAGTTTTCTTAAGAAGTAGGCACATATTCCATCCGGTCCAATAGATAGAGATGGTTTTAGGTTGCGTAGTGCTTTTTCAACGTTGTCTACTGTAAAATCGATATGTATTAGATCATTATTGTTGTCTGTGGTACGGCTAGGAAACATTGGGCATGATCCATTACTGTTTACAAACACTGAGCCGAAGAATGTGTTAAAGATGTTGGCTTATCAACTAATCATAAGGTTAGCAGTATTTTCTCCTTTTGAGCCTTTTTTACTATTGCCATGAGATTTTATAATTTTCTACACAGTTCCTTTGAAAGTGAAATTGCGCTTTTCATCAAATTGTACAACAAAGAAAAGTGGTAATGTATTTTGTCTAGGTGTTTATAATGATTTTGGTAATTCATTCTTATACTGTGCCCAACAAAATCATTTATTTTGAAAGCTATTTGTGGGCTAGTATTTTATGACAGTTTACATATCTTCCAGATCATTAAAGGAAAAATGCTATTTTCTTCATGTCTTTTGCCATAAAGAAAAGTTGCATATTGTTTTGTCAAGACTGCTGAAGTAGTTCTACATCGTTTCTAAAATCTGTAATTTGTCTTAGATGTGGATCCCATTATTGGTCAAGTATTTCCCCATGAAAGCACTGCTCATCAGTTTTTGTGAAATAAAGATAGCTAAAAGAGAAATATAAGAACTTGGATACATTCAGTTAAATTCAGTTTATTTACCTTAACAACCCATCTCAAGAAATATAATCATCCAGTGATGTCACTTACCTTCCCCTCCCTCTTGGGGATGTTATTTCAAGATTATTTCTTTTAAATGTATTCAACAAATTCTAGAACCATTTGACAGGATAATCTACACATATATTCTTTATTTTCAGCTTTCAAAGAGCTTTACCGACATCACATCATTACAATGGACAAATCCTAAGTAAAACTTGTTAATAAAAGAACTGTGTGATGCTTTGGATTTTGATTCCAAAATGATACTTTTGAGCATGCCAGGAAAAAGACATAATTCTTGCATGCAGGTCTTTAAAATTGTTCCATTTGGTGGTGGTGGTGGGGGAATCACACAACAGCTCCCATGGAGTTGAATGGTGCCTTTGCACCACCATTCACTCCAATTCACTTTTTGAAATTGTATTGGGAACTCTCTACATCTCTGCTCATGAGGCACTTACTTCACTGTCCTCAAAAAAGAGATAACAAAACAAAACAATACAAAAATATGTCACCTCTTCAGTCAAAGAGGGCAGTTAATATCTCCAAATGACATTTGATGAAAAAAAAGTTGCATTGGGCATTACTATTTACATAAGATAAATTTGGAGTGTGCTTTTAAACAGGTGCAAGCAAATTAAGCACACCATTGAAATTTGTCCAGAAAATATTGCTTTGAGGCAGCATGTGTTCCCTGTTTTAATATTCAGTAAAATAGAGTCATTGAACCTCTGATAAGTTTAATGTATCAATTTTCTGGGGAGTGGAACTAGCAATAAAAAAGCTAGGCATTTTTGCCCCATTCCCATAACAGCATTAACATGGCCCTCTGGAATCCTCAGAATCTGTAAACAAAGTGTGGCCCTTCAGAAGAAAAGTAGGTGAGTAAAATACTATTTTTACATTATGTTTTTCCATATGTCTTGTGACCAAAAGCAGTCACGTCTTCATAATCCCACCAGACTTTTAAGATTTATATTTGCCAGTAGAAAAGAGTTTTAAAGGGGTTGATTTCAATAATGAATGAGAGCTAGATTGAGCTATCTGTAGAATTAATATTGTCTTGTCTAACATTTGCTAAGTGTTGCTGTACATATAGTTCTCTATTAGAGACTATTCTGCACAAAGTGGAATAAAGCTAGTTTTCTTCCCAACCACTTATTAAAGAAAAATCCATGCAACATTATGAAAATATTTTTGCCCCCTTCCCAAATGTATACATCTGAATGAGAATGTTTAAGCATCTCCCCCGCCCCCAATGATATATATTTCCTTTAAAGTAAAACCTTAAAGGGAGAAAGTTTTAGATTTTTCCCATCAGCACATAATGGTCCTAATCTGCCCTTACATTTAAAAGACAGTCAAAATGATGGTTGTGAATATAAAGGTGTTTTCCCCTTAAATAGGCAGAAATAGATTGGATTAAATTCTTTCTACATAAAACATTGCAGTTGATGGATATTGCAGCCCAAATCTTTCCATAATTTTTAGTGCTTCTCCGAAGAGCTGTATATTTTTAGAGGCCTTACATTTCAGCTTGAGTACTATCTAGAGAGGAAATTATTTTATGCAGTTGCTGTGCACAATTTCTTATTTATGTGTCTCTTCCCCTTACTTCCAAAATGTACACTGTTCTAAAGAGGTGGAAGAAGCAGAATGAAACATTAGTAACTGTAATGTAGCATATGCTTACTCAGAGATTAAGCAATGCTGTGCAAGCACACATAATGAAACACAGAATGGTTCATTAAACCAGTTATGGTTTATTTGGCTACTACAATCATAAGTGACTGATTCTGATGTGGTGTTTGCTACCCTGGGAGCAGTTTTCTTCTAAATCCAAACAATCAAACAAATGAAATCCTAGTAATGAAAAGCAACTAGAGCTATCTGGCATCTTTATTTGTCACAAAGATGAACAGTATGTGCCAGTTCTGAGGAATGAGTCTTCTCCTTACTTAGTTCTGCCTTAATCTCAAGGATGAAAAATAAATCATGTACAGTATACTTAAGTTTTACTGGCTATTATGTTGTAACTGTAAATGGTTCATTAATTGATTGTAAATCAGCAGTACCTATTTTGCTACTGTGAAATGTGTGCTAAAAATTGCATCCAAATAACAAGGACTCAAGGTGTGTTTCAGAATAAACATTTGAAAAATTATGCCAATTTTACCCTGATGTGTCCATGCATACTTTCCATAACATCGTACTTACCAGTAGTTGATCACTTTTCAGGAGATCAAATAACATTTGCAAGCAATTGGTCTAAAACTGTACTGTCTAAAATTCTTTTCAATGACCCAAACTTCAACTTTTCTTTTTCTTTGTCACTGATTTTTATTGAAAATCTCACTGTATATTTGTATTGTGAGAAGGAGAAGTATTCTGAATGACAATATTTTTGGAATTCTCAAAATATTCGGACCACTTTTGGTATGTTTGCAAATTAACTCTCCATCACTTATACAAGTTTCTGTGAATTTCTCAGTTTGCTGAAATAATCAAAATATGTCAGATCAACAGTTGGTACCCACTCCCTCTTGAGTCTTTGACTTAATTTGTCAAGTTTTGAACATGTCTCTGTACTTTTGTGCCAGTAGCCTGTTTACTTACAAGGGCAAGGAGTTGTGAGACTTACAGTATATTCAAGAAGGATTATAAATTTAGTTGCATTGTGGTGAAGTTTGGGTCCAAATAGTTCAAGATACATGAGGTGAAACTTCAGAGTAGAAATAATTTTATGAACTTGATTGAGAATGAGTCTCAGAACTTCAGTGAAAACATCATTTTATAAACTTGGCTGGGAAAACTTATCCCTAGATAATCTGCTTCATTGTAGTGTGTGATTCACATGAGAACAAAAACAAATCTATACACTGGAAGAGTTGCAGCAAATATGTCTAGAATAAGTAAATCAAGTTAAAGCATGACAAGTCCTATCCAGACTTGTAGTTGGGAGAAAGATGTGTGTGTGTGTGAGGGGGGGGGGGGTTGGCACTATCATTCATAAAATCTCATTTACCTTTGATTCTGTGGTTATCCAACTAGCATTAAAAAAATGGAAGGATTCTCCTCCAAGATTAGGGAACATTCATTGAGGATATATAACACTTTAGTGTGAGTCTCATATGTTAGAGAAAATGTAAAGAAATAGCTTTTCATAGATAGTCTTTGGTTTACATTCATTTGTTCAGCAACCATCGAAAGTTGTAGCAGTGCTGAAAAAATGGACATACAACTGATACTCAAGTACCAACCATCAAAGCATTCCCATGGTCACTTGATTACCATTTGTGTCCTTCCCTGCTGGCTTCCCACAAGTAAAGTCAGTGGGGAAGCTAGCAGGGAAAATACTCTGGTAAGTCACTCCCACTTTTTCTCCTGCATGTAGCATCCCACCCGTCCCACCCATTTGCAACCTACTCTAGCTTTCCCTGGCTTCCCACAATACATCTGCATGAGACCTCCCTACCCCCAGCCTCCAGTGACTTCCCTGTGATACCTCCTTATGGCATCTCCGTGCTCCTTACCTGGGATTCTCACTTCTTCCTGTTTAACAATCCACACATTTAGGGGTTCCAATGGCGAATGGGTCTGCCTGAGATTGCCATCACTAACGGATGTCATCCTGCAATGTTACATTTTATGACCATATTGCTTAGCTGTGGCAGTCCCTCTTTCGGTTGCTGCTATAACCTGAGGGCTACCTGTTTGTGCTGGTATTATATGCGTTGGTCTTCTCATTCAATCTTTTTAGACAGAAATTCTTATTATAATGCAACAAATCACAACCCAAGTCCTTATATTAGTTCCTAAGTTTCCTTTATTAAGTTCTTTTGATAATCCAAACATTTTGAAAAGAAAGAATTGGTAGTTTTCTTGTTGGTTGTAGCCAGACAGTAGCAAAACTCTAAAATGCATAAAAGAATTTGAATATTTATTATAATGGATGGCAGCACAAACTCTGGAAAATTATTCTAATGGAAAAATCTTCCCCCTCCCACCCCAAAGTGTAGATATTATTATAAAGAATTTTTTTTTTACTTCACCTGGTTTAAACTTATTAATTATGCACAACAAAAGCATAATTATTGTTTCCTATGCAGTTCCAGTTCCAGTAAGATTATATATGAGTTTTGCTTCTACAGTAGATATAGTACACCATATTATTAATAATTATTAATAATTAATTGTTAACAGAATTAAATAAAAACAATATTCTAATTACTCATGATTATTTCACTTTTTAATATATTTAAGGTGTAATTAAAATACTGTATATTTATAAGTCAGTGTATGTGCCATGTATATATAATCTTGCCAAACACCTCACAGTAGGAGGTTTACGCTATGACAAAAATAATTACTTCATAGTTAGAAACATCTAGATTTGTCATGTGCTGTCTGAAAATACAGCTTCAGATCTTACAGTGAGAAAGAAGCTTTCTGTATTAGTAGCAGTAAATAGAGTCTTTTAGCTATCATTTCAGGTAGTATAGAAATGGAAGCCATTATAAAAATAACATTGTTATTTGCATCTACCATTTCTGTTGTGTGCTCAATACAATTATTTGAAATGGGTGGTTGGCCATCCAGAACAACCCCAACATCTTCTTTTGTAACTATTCTAAGTTTGCAAACACATTGTTTCCTCCAAACACTGTTATTGCATTTATCACTTGTAAAGGTGATCCACATCTCAAACAAATCCCTCTTGAGTTTCTTTGTGAATTCAGCAGACATATCAGTGATTTCTGATAGGTGTTCTGAACTTCAATTAGTCTTGTCTGTAGACTGAAGTATTCCCTGGAAATAGTTTCATTGAAACATGATTGCTTCCATCTGTAGAAACTCCACAGTGAGCAGTATGATTTTAGAGCACCGTCAACAAAATGTGGTACAAGCAGAGTGAGCAATTGCTTCTACAGTGGTTGAAGAATGTTGGGGCAACTTCAGATTATCTTTTTCAATTTGAAGTACGAAAACATCCTCTGTTGTAATAACTGCATTCTTGATGTGTTAAAAGAATCTGTCAATTTTCCTGATGGGTGTCCTCCTTGAACTGTTTTTCTTGTGCTTTTCCATGATCACACGAAACTAAATCAGTTGCGTCTTTATTTGCAATGGAGGTGTATGTGCTAGCTTTCCGTATTAAAGCTGGGTAGAGTTCCAGATTCAAAAGGGCAAAATGTTTATACACATAGCACATGATGGGAAAAACCTTGGAGCAGCAGTGCCTTTTCCTGACATTGAACCAGTGCTGCTACTGCAGAGTTGAGAAAAGATGTATTTGCAAACCCATTCTCTCCAATTGTTATTGCAATTTATCACTTGTAAAGATGTATCCTGGTTCTATATTTATTTGTTTGTTATTTATTTATTTGTTTCTATAACTATCCATCTCAACAAGTGACTCTGGGCGGCGATGATTTGGATATGTGTTCCAAATCCATTTTGTTTTTCAAATCCAAATCTTTACCCAGCCATGCTCTATACCAAACTGCCTCTATCAAAGTTTAAGTGAAAACAAACCCCCCCCCCCCGCCACTATTAAATTGTTTGTATGAAAGTCAGAGTCTCGGCCACTCACTGTCTATATGCAATCAAACTTTCCACTTTTTGTTTTATAATCTTTCTTTCTCTGAAGGAAACAAGAAACACTGGAGTTTGAATGACCTCCCAAACCATGAGTCCTGGCATCACAGGGCATCATGCATTCATTGACTAGTCCCTTTTCCTTTTCACATGCCAGGTTTGATGCCCCAGGTTTGAGGTGCCTTTTCAGTGCAGCTAGGAATAGTTGCTCTGTTCCTTGATGGTTGCATACATTGTACCTAGTGCCATAGGCTAACCTAGTCCTATCATTTGGGTTTTACTTTTTGCCTGGTCTAGCTAAAACTTGAATGTGCTGTAGAGAGTATCTCTTCAGAAAACCCAGACTTATTGTAATCCAGTCTTAACCTAAGAGTAAAAGAAAATGAACTGTTGGCCTTGGATCTGAGGCACTTTGTAGCAAGGGCTTCTTTAAGGAGCTAGTTTTGAACTTCTGTTATTAAGATACTGCAGTTGGAAAGAAAGAAAAAAGACTAACTTTGGTTTCCTTTTTTTATTTGCTTAAACCTAATGGACAGAATCTTGCCAAATTAATGCTATCATTTTCTTATCTACTAGTTATAATCTGAGAGATTCTAGACCCTCTGACCCTCTTCACCTCGTCGCTCTCCAGCTCAGGACTGCACATTATCTTAATCTGAGCCTCTTTCTGAGAAAGCTCTGTGTTGCCAAAAGTCTCCCCCACTGCTCCTGCATATGCACATTCCATCACATTTATCTTTGAATGTAAATATCCAAGACTGAACATACAGTTGTTTACCATTGCTTAAACTCCAAAAGATCACCTGGGCCATGGGGGGGGGGGGTTGGGGGAAATTTTCAATAAAAGGTTAACGGGACTCATCTGTAGGCAACTTCTTCCCTCTGAGGCCCTCCCCAATTAAAATTCAATGAGTTAAAAAAAGAGTTCACTAAAAGTTTGACTTTGTCAGAACTTTCAGTTATGAAATTGAAAATGGCTGCTTCTGAGGCAGTAGCTGAAGAGAAAAAAAAAAGGGGGGGGGGAAAGCAAACAGCTAGAATAAGTTTTCCTATTAACGTGTCTATTATGGAGCACTGCAGAGATTAGTTATTTTTCTAAATTCTTGTTTTGTGCCTCCTTTAGCAGAACTTTCTATAAAATCTCTCTGTTACACAATCTGCACATCTCCTTTTCTTCTTGGCACCTCAGGCAAAACTGGATGATCCTGTGATTCTTTGTGTGTAATGCTGAGATCACTTTTGCTTTAGTTTGTGCACTGGTTGTGAATGGAAAACCTCATCTGTGTTTCTGTTTCACTAAAGTGTTGCAGTACTGTGACTTGGAAGCACATCGGGTCTTGTTATAAGGATCCTTTTGGTTTAAATACTGCAATATCGTTTTATATATATATATAAATATATGTGTGTATATATATATATATATATATATATATATATATATATATATATATATATATATATATATATATATATATATATATATATATATATATATATAATCTCAAGGTGGACTCATCCTTCCATCCTTCCGAGGTGGGTAAAATGAGGACCCAGATTGTTAGAGGCAATATGCTGACTCTGTAAACCGCTTAGAGAGGGCTGTAAAGCACTGTGAAGCAGTATATAAGTCTAAGTGCTATTGCTATAGCTATTATACGCTTTTACTATTGGGATGACTGTACCCTGCTCAGCTTTTTTCATACTGTGTCTTTTAATGAAGAGTACACAGATAACTATAACTTTCAGCTTCTTAGAGTACACAGATAACTATAACTTTGAGCTTCTTATTTTTATAGGGTATAAATTGAACATGTGGTCAAACCCATGTGGTCCTGCCCATCAATAAACCATCTTTCCAATCAGCCTCCACGTTTCTAGGGTCTTTCTCCCCACTTGGAATTGAACCAGATGGATATTTCTTCCGACACAACAATGTTTTTCCCCCCCCCCGCCCCCATTTTTATCAAAATGAAATGAAAAGGATAAGTCATATTTACCGAGATTATATGCTTATTAATCTAAAATTGTAACTATAAGCAATACTTGGGAGATTACGTTTAAATTACATATAGAATTATATAAGCAGGAAAAGTAAACATATTTGTAATAAAATTATATATCCCTGTGCGGTTTATTCTGTGATTTCAATGAATCGTATCTTTGATTGTATTTGCAATAATTCTTTCCACTATCTCTATGTGTATGCATATGTATTGTATATCAGCATGTGGGCACAATTATCTGATATCTGTCTCAGGAGCGTGACTCCATATTTTGCAAATGGGTGTTTTAACTTTGGTAAGAGCAGAAAAATACAAGGGTGGAAGAAATTCAAATCATAATAATAATGTTGGCTACATTAAATGCAAATCCAAAAATGTAACTACATCTTATTTAAACACTAGATTAACATTTTCATGTGAATTCAAGATCTTTGTAATGTGAGCAGGACAAAACCAGACTGAAATGTTAGATGTTATTCCTACTGAGATCAAAGAAAATTACTCAAATTAAAATATCCCTTGGTACAAATGTTTAGACTGCCATTTCATTATGCAGAAAATGACAAAGAGTTATAATAGCACAGTAGGACAGCTCAATTATTCCTTTGCTTGTATTTTTAGAGTCGTAAGTACCTTTTCTGCTGCTTTTTGATTTTGTCTGGCAATCAAGCATAATCCTGAAGTAATGCTTAAGAACAATGGAATAAAGATACATTGAGTAGATTTGGTAACTGAAGTTCATACACATTCCCTCCCTATTACATTTAGTTAAAGAAAAGAAATTAAGGGGACAGTGTAAGATCTCGATGTGTTGTGAGCTGATGATCCATTTCTGAATTTCTATCCCAGCCAAGAGAAGCCAGCTTTGAAGTCGTGTTTCCAAAGGATTGGAGCATGAAGCATCATCCACTGAGCCTTTGAGATGGATTTCATATTCAGTAAGAGCTAACATGAGATAGTACCATAAATAGATGTTACCTAATAGCATCATAATACACTTGCAGGAAAGGAATGCTTACATCACTGTAGATTATAATATGGAAGTTACATGTGCTTCTGTGAGTTTATTTGAAAGTGAAAAATCAGATATATTAAAATTACGATTAGCTTTTGAATCAAGGGCAAACAGTTCAGGCCAGAAAGAACCTATTCAAATATGGTTGCTAAGATATGATTTTATTCTACCTATGGCGGAGCATGGTGGCTTGCGTGGTTAGGATGTTGGGTTGACAAGCAGCAGATCTGTGTTTGAGACCTGAATGCTGAGGGTGAGTTCCTATCCTTTGCTCCATCTTCTGCCGGGAACATGAAAGGAACCCTTCAACTGGGCATCTCTCAGGCAACAGTGATGTCACCGTCTTATCCTTTCAACATGGAAGTGCCTCGATACTTCTGAAATGAGTGTGATGCTATTCTACTATGTTTTTTTTTAAAGATAATCCTATTCCTTGATGTTTTATCAGTGTGGACAATATTTACAGACAGTTCTTGCTTGATGTCCATTTGTTCAATGACCATTGGAAGTTACTTCAGATGGGAAGAGTGTGATAGACGCTCCAATTACACCAGCACAAAAAATGGTGGCATAAAAGAAGGCCAAAGATGGTACAGCAATAGTGTATGGTGCAGCGGGCATGGCAGTAGTGGACAGGGCTGGGTGGCAAGGGCAACATGTTGGTGGGCAACCAAAGAGATAGGCAGGTGGAGAGGGTTCAAAGCAAAGCAGAGGGGTCAGTCGCATTACCTTATCAAGACTCAGAGAGACCAAAGTTTCTTTGAATTTGGGTGGGTCCTTAATGAAAGTGGGATTCCATTAGCAATAGCAAGAGTATGATAGAATGTGCAGCCAGAGAAGAAGTGGAGGGGATCTCCCTGCAGCTTCCCAGGGAGGAGGCAGCACATTTCAAACAAGAGCCCAAAACAAGAGACTACAGAGTCCTGAACTGAATGTGAGAGGAAAAGCCATATTCTGCAACTTCTATAGGTTAATTTAGAAGGTTGTAACTGTAGTCTGGATGCATTCTGTCTATTAGGCCTAAGCAAATAAAGAATTGGGTTTGATTGTATCTTACTGTGTTATCTTTGGGCTTGGGCCAAACTGCCAGGATTGCTATTGGTAAGTGATACAAACATACAACCATATCACTTAGTAATAGGAATTACATTGTTAACCAAGAACTACCATTTCAGCTAAATATACTGAAGGATATTTGTGAATAATGCATTCATAAGTTTATTGTAAGAATGTCTGCCATCATTGATGGACTATATGGAAATGATATTATGGAAGGAGAACAAGGTATGTTGGATAGGACTGAAATAGATTTAATATGGATTTAATGACAGGTTACAAGAATGATCTACAAAAAGATGAAATACTTTATTTGAAACACACACACACACACACACACACAAAATGGCTGGCATTTTAATAATTAAAAGGAGCAACCAACAAATCAAGCATCTGGATAGTGCTTTGGATAATTTTCCTATCTTGGATTTACAAAGAGGAACATGTTAAAGTTTTGATAGACTTGATGAAGAAAAAATATCAAGCTCTAGGACATTATTTGAAGAGTGTACCAGAGGGATTTATTAATGTTACTAGCAACTTTGTGAGAAGAAATAAAGAGAAAATGAAAAGAAACCTATGTGCTAGAATATTATTTCAAGAGAGTAAAAACCAAGATTGTTAAGAGAAAGGAGAAGAAATTTAAAGTTGGCTCAATTTCATCTCCAAACCATGAAGTTTAAAATCTTACAGATCACGTTCACCAAACCAAAAGTTAACTAAGGGCTTAGACTTACACCAAATAACAATAATTGTTGCTTTAAGAGGGATTATTAAACTACCTACTGAAAAATCAAAGATATTAGTTCACAAAATTAATGTTCAGAGCATGGTTAATAAAAATGAGTCTGAACTTTCATTAGAGGAGACCAATACAATTGAATAGGTATAACTGAGTTATGAGATATTTGGAATAGCAAAAGGATATTTTAAAGAACCACAAGAATTAAAAGAGAGGAACTCCACTAAATCTTGAAAACATTTGCCTCAACACAAAAATGCAGTGGAAATGTTTGCAGTTTGGTAGACCGTTGAGAGCATGAGAGCTAAAATGAGCAAAAGAAGGAATAAAAGCTGTATGATTTCTTGTGTCCACTAAATAGCTACCCATCTAAGGAGAAGATATAGATGATATTATCCAAATGAAAATCACAGATTTGTCATGGTACGTGAAATAGTACTTACTTAATAGTCCTCAACATATAAATGGAAGCAAACTCTGCCAAGAATTGTACTTCCAGGAATTTTTTGACCTGTCTTACTGTTCATGTTCTACCTCGAGGTGGAAAAATACATAAAGGAATCTCCTATCATTGAATTGATGTTAATCAGTAAGAAAAACTTAATGGACTAAGTAGAAATAATGACAACTCTGGGGGAAATTGACCATATTATGTTGGAATTCCTTATATTAAGGGAAACTAAAACTGAATGTAGTAAAATAAATTACTTAGACTTTGGAACAAAAGCATTGTAATAAACGCAGAGAATAGTGATAAATAAGATAGGCAAATTACAGTAATAGGAAAGGCACTAAAGGTTGAAAACTTTGTTTTCAACAAAGAGAAACAACTGAAGTAGCCAACATAATTCAAAGTATATTCTTTACATATATTTAAAAGGGAGTGAAAAATAGTATATAAGGGATATCAAAATTGTTCTCTATTATTGCAAAGCATAAACTTTTAAGTTACAGGAAAGCAGATTCTGATTGAATCCTGCAGAAAACGTTCTAACAGAAATAATAACTGGAACTAGTCAGTAAAAGATGGAAGGTGTGAACTTCCTTTTAGTAAAGCTGCCCAAACAAACTCAGGATATTGGTGTATCTGTCACTAAAATATCACAAAGCTTGTTGCAAACTCAAAGCTTTCTGCAATTTCAAGTTCAGGAAGATCTAACTATAATCTATTTCTATTCAAAAGATTCAGGCAGTCTAAAAGTAACAGCATACAGAGTCACAGGGAGGAATTCTGAACATTGTTTGATACAGAGAACTAATGATAAAAGCCATGTTTAGCCTTGATTATTATTGGCTTGTCTAAAAGCTGAATCCTGCTTCTTTCTTTGGGTTAAATGGCCTGCCTTTGCTCTACTTAATTTTTGCCAGGTTTCTGTGTTTGGACCTTGTCTAGTTCAGGTTCTAGATTACCTAAATTAGCCCGTACCCATCTATCTTGGGGTGGGCAGTGTCCTTTTATCAATCTCAGTCGTTTAAGCTTACGTTCAAGTGGTCAAATTGTTTGGCTTCTAAATCTGAAGGCTCAGTCTGAGGATTCCAATTAGTGCTGACATCTCCATTTTATCACTGGTGAAGATAATATACAGGTAGCCCTCGAGTTACAACCACAATTGAGCCCAACATTTATGTTGCTAAGTGAAACATTTGTTAACCGGGTTTTACCCCATTTTATGAATTTTCTTGCCACAGTTTTTAGATAAATCATTGCACTTGTTAAGTTAATAACATGGTTGTTAAGTGAATCTGGCTTTCTCATTGACTTTGCTTGTTAGAAGGTCGCAAAAGGGGATCCCATGACTTGGGACACAGTAACGGTCATGAAGTATGAACCAGTTATCAAGCATCTGAATTCTGATCGCATGTTCAGGGGGATGCTGCAAGGGTCATAACTTTGACAAACGGTCATAAGTTACATTTTTCAGTCTGCTGTAACTTTGAAAGGTCACTAAACAAACTGCTGTAAATCAAGGATGATGTTATCCCCTTGGTAGAGTCAAACTCTGAGGGACAGGAAGAACAGCCGACAGGGAATGGAGATGTGGCTCCGGAGGTTGTGGAGGAGGCTGGGGAAGGGCAGAGGCCGTCTGGGCAGTCAAAGCAAGAACCAGGCACATCCCCTCTGCATCCTAGGACACGCAGGGAGGAACGAGAAGGCAACAGCTTGGCTTACAAGAGAGGAAGCGGCCATGATCCTCCTCATTGGTTGCAGCTGGGGAGACTAGTATATAAGAGAGACGATTGCAACACAGCATTGCCAGAAGCAAAGCATGTTTTATTTTGGGCTGAAGTTATCTTGGTTGGCGTCCTTCCAATAGACTGTGCCTTGTTATCTCCTTGAATTTGGTAATTACATATCCTGGTCCGTTGTGGAAATTTCGTCATTATAGTTTGTTTGGTTTTTTATTTCACCTCTATCTGCTCATTAAATTTGGACTGTATTGCTTTCTTTTGAAGACTATTTTATCTCCAACTGAGTATGTTTTATCTCCAACTGAGAATTATTGCACAATGGGGCCAAGTTGGAGGCATTAAAGGACATTTATTTATGTTTTGGATTTTGTTACGTTTGTGTTACACTCTGGGTCATCACAGACGACCTGTACTCTATTCTTATACTTGAGGTGTCATGTCCATGGCCTGACTATGCCATTAATTCTGTATTTTACTACTTTAATATTTTTTCTATTGGGTTTATTGTTTTACTTTGTTTTCATGGACTATATTGCACAATGAATCTTTAGGATAGTTGGTGGAATATCTGAATTAGAGAGGGAGAGGAGAGCCATGTGCTGGGGTTGTTTTAATTTGAACTCTTATACTGAATACAAGAAATGGGGTGACCATGAGTTCTAGTTCTGCTTTAGGCACAAAGCCAACTGAGTGACTTTGGGCCTGTCAGCTTCTCTCAGCTCTAGGAAGGAGGCAAAAGAGCTGCAAGGACTCATTTAGGCTGTCTCTGAAAATTGGACACAATTGAATGAAAGGAAAAAAATATGGCTGCCTCCAGTTCCAAGCTCGGAGCTCAGACCAACAGCCTTTACAACAGTTTGTTTCATGACCATTTGAAGTTAGAACAGCACTGAAAAAAGTGACTTATGACAGTTTTTCAAACTCATGACCGCTATGGCATCCCCATGGTTATATGATCAAAATTCAAACGTTTGACAATTGACTCATATTTATGACTATTACAGTATCCCGGGATCAATTTTCGTGAAATTCTGATAAGCAAAGTCAATGGGGAAGCCAGATTCATTTAACAACCATATTATTAACTGAATAACTGCAGTGATTCACTTAGCAACTGTGGCAAGAAAGGTTGTAAAATGGGACAAAATTCACTTAACAACCCTTTCACTGAGCAACAGTAATTTTGGGCTCAATTGTGGTTGTAAGTTGAGGACTACCTGCAAAATAATCTTCAGAGGGAGGTTCTGGTGATAAAACAGTAGGGAAAGAAATTAATTAAAGAAATTAAGGCAATTAAGCTCATATATAAGCAAGTTAACATGTTTGCATCTAAGTAGCTTTGGTGGCAAGAGTTTTATCTTGCTTCAAGCTTTAGCTTATTTTTAAAAAAGCATTCTAAAACTTTTTTTAAAGTGGTTCAGGCATACTCTTTAAAAATACATAGTAAAAACTCAGTTTTTTAAAAGTTCAAAGTCATTTAGTCCCCCTCCTTTTTTTGTTTTTTGTTTGTTTTACAATCATTCAGAAGGTATTTGGAATTTTTATCCCCACATTTCAATTTCAGTGATGATAGTGTTACTTAATGACAGAATCCAAAGTTCTGCTACAGCAAATCAATTTGTCATATAATTTTGAAATTCTTATTTTCCGCTGAAAGAAAATAGCATATCGTCTGAAGCATTTACCTTACCGTGAATTACCTTGAAGCCAGCCTAAGCAGAACAAAACTATTATAAATAAAATTTGACATTTTTTTTTATTAAAATGAGCATACATCTTTGTTGCTGGTGAATTACATTTTGAATTCATTATTTTGTCCAGAAATAAATTATGGGAAGTTGAAGTATCATCATGAAGAACAAATAGTGGCTATTTTAAACCGTATTATAAAGTACAATTTTGTCTTTGAACATGGCTTAAAACCATAAAAGTTGCTCAGTAGCTTGCCCATGTATTAAGGAGAGAGACAGTGGTTATAATGGCTACATGAAAAGGAAATTGTTTTTTATAATAGGAGACATCAGAAAGGGAATATAGCAATTAATATGTTGACATACAGAGTCCATTAAAATAATACTACAAAAATATCAAACTCTTCACTTCTGCTGTTATTCAGACAACCAAAAGAAAGCATCTTTTGGACCCAACTCTTGATTTTAGATGAAAGGGACCAAAATGACTAGTTTTTTCTGTGTCTAAAGTGGGACACTTTATTAATGATTGCACTAGCTTGCCCTAATCTTTCTTTCACTTCTAGCTTCAAAAATACAGGTTGAAAATTTCTCGAGCTGTCTGCCACTCCAGCATTGTCATCCAGTATAATGAACAATTGTTGAAGTCAAAATATGCTAAATACCATATTTTTCCTTAGTCAAATAAAGGCTTTTATTATTTATTACTGAAGTTATATATCTACCTATCACATCATATAATGATTCTAGACAACTCTCAATAAAAGCAAGTACAAAAACAAAATTAGCTTTCCCCTCAAGCTCCAGGCCAACATTCTCCAATGCTTGGGGGAAGAGCCAGGTCTCAGATCTCAGGTAGAAGGCTGAGCCTGAGAAAAGGTTGAAAGGGATGAAGCAACCACTTAGAAGACAGATCTCCAAGGTCCTATCAGGTGATAACACTGAAATGTGCCCACCCTATCTGATCTCGTAGGATGGCAGGTGTATACTCTCAGATGATCCTTCAAATAATCTAGCCTTGTGCCATATGGGATTTTCAGAGTGATAATACCTTGAACTACAACTGGGAATCAGTATAGCTCACACACTGTGGTGTAACTTGGGTAAACTATGTTTCACTGCGTTTAAGACCAGTTGCAGCTTCTAGATGATCTTCAAGAGCAGCCCCATGTAGAGAGTGTTGGTAATCTAAAGAGGAGATGACTAAAGCATAAATGATTGTGAGCAAGCCCTCCCAATCCAGCAATGGTCATAATTGGTGCATAAAATGAAAAGGATCCCTAACCATGGCTGCCACCTGCTCTTCCAGATGATGCAGTTCTCTTTAAGCCTTTATCAAAAATAAGAATATTTTAATGGTAAACTTCTCTTTCTTTAATCCAAAAGTGCGAGTTGGTCTATACAGAGATGGTTAATTTCAAAGAAAGACATCAAAGTACAAAGTGACGTCTCTCTTCTTTGTTTCTAAAACTCCACTCCTGCTAAGAGATGCAGCCGAACATTTTCACATCAGTAACTTGTTTCCTCTAGAGTCTGTGCTTTATGTTTTCTTTTTTCTCTTGCTTTCTGCCATGCTCACTGAGACACGAACCAGAATTCTGTTGTACTATATGATGTGATCATTGTTATCAATGAAATCCACCCCAGGAAAGAATGAAAGGCATGAAAACAAACACCTCCATTTGTGTTTTATATTATTTTCAAAGACTGAAATGTAAAACATTGGAGAGCTTATCATTTTTGCCAGCTCTTAATTAGCTGTTAAAATTTGTTAGCAAATGAGAACATTAATGAAAACAACAAACCATATGTTCCAACTTTTATTTGGGAGAATTAATAATAATATTTAAAAATGAGCAGTCAGAGCTCTTGAGCAAGATAATTCTTCAGTGTAGCAGCATGTGAGCATAACATATTGCTACCATTATGTTAAGGAATAGCGGTTCTGCAATCTGGGATTGTTTTAGTAAACAACAAACATTTTCTTATGGTCTTTTTTTTTTTTTTTAAAGCAGAACTACAGTTCAATTACTAAGGAAATGCATATAGAAAACAAGACTGCAGCAGTTCAGGAATAATACATAAAAAGTACGGGAGAGTGCAAATAGAGTACTTATTGGCAAGTTTTAAAGCGGGGAACTGTCAAATAATGGACCCACAAGGACCATTATTTTGATTATGGAAGAATGGTAGATGGCACAGAGAACCATCTTTTGTGTACTGTTTCAAACAATCTAAATTCACCTGTGGCCTCTTACTTGTCAGTGCGGATACTGAGTAAAGGTTAACAGAGGGATATGTTACAGGATTAAACTCACCGCAGAGCAGTTACATGCATTATATAATTTTTGCATTTTCTAGAAGGTTGATAAATGTCAAGATGATGTTCACAGGCTTTCTGCCTAATACAGATGGTGCTTATTTTAAGACCCATTCCAATGCTTAAACAGGTTAACGTTAGTTAAGTTGCATAAATATAGCTAGATTTAATTATGTTAAGGTTTCTAGACTTCTGCCCTTGAGGCAAAACTGTTCCAGAAATAACTAACACAGAGACAATACTTGCTGCAATGACCAGTGAAAATTGTACAACGGTTTCATGATAAGATTCACAGTTTCAATAGGAATTTCATACACCTACATTTTCCATATAAACCTGACAAGCCATCTAAACATCTGAATGGTTACTAGGAAGCAGTAATTATTCAACCTTCATTAACCACATTTTCTTGATGCAGTGAATTAGTTTTTGTCTAGTATTTATTTTAACTTGCTGACATCTACGTGAAAGAGATGGTTGATGCAGAAACACAGGTTGCTATTAAATGAGTGAATTAAAGTGAATTATTCTATCATTTGTCAAGATGATGGGCCTCATTAAAATTGAGAAATTGAAATAATTGAAATTTGTTGGATTTACATTTTGTAATTTTTAAAATAAATTTAACTTATTTCAAGAAAAACATGTTTTTCTGTATGCAGAGAAAAAAATGTGTGCTAGTCAACATTTATTTATTTTTATCAAATTTAGAAAACCATCAAAATCCATAATGACTTTGTACATAATATAACATTAAAACCAGTAAGAATCAATAAAACAAAGAAAATGATCATGCACATTAAGAAGAAGAAACATTCAAACACACACACACACACACAAAACACCTTACAAGTAGTTTACTATCCGCCATAACCCAAGGCCTTGGGGAAAAGCCTGGTTTTCAGATTTTTTTTTCATTGGAACAGTTGGCATGAATAACTTATCTGAAGGGCCTCCTGGGCCATGATCTGACTATAATAATGTCTGACAGTAATGTGCTCTGCTACAAGATCAGGTTGCAACTGCACTAGAGCTTGCATGCAACCCTTGTACATGTTGAGTGTTCAGTGACTTGAGTTAGGGCCCTAACAGCCATGAACTTTTCAGCTTGCTGCAAGGGACAAGTTGAAATCCCCAAGAATGAAGTATCAATGTAGAGGTTTCCACCACTAACCTAGCAATGGAATCTAGCAAGATGAGGCAGGAATGATGCAATGCAGCAAAGAATGATGCAGGGTGTACTTCAGCATCAAAACCTATAGTTCCCCAGAACCCAGCTTCAGCCCCTGAATCAGATGCTTAGTAGAGGAACAGAGCCATCCCAAGCATAATTGTGACTCCTACCTTTTCTCCAAGCTGGGGAAGAAACCAGCTTAACTGTTTTATCCCCAATAATATATCAGGGTAAATTGGTTATAAGCTGACCTGGCATTCAGAAGCAAGAGCCCACACTTAGAGCCATTGAGAGTCTCATAATCTGGTCCCGGGAGAATAGTGATGGTGGGACAGCCTTTAGCCAGCTATCTTGTCACCCTCAAATATAGCTTGCTTTCAGTTTCTCACAATACCTTTCTCTGCCTATCATGAATCATTATTACTGCCTGTCCTATATAGCAAGGAACTTATATTCCCTCACTCCCTACCACTTCATCAATCCCTCACGAGCCACAGCAGATTTTTCACCTCAGATCCTAACACTGCTCTCATCTGCTGTTGTTCTAAGGCACTCAACTGTGAGATATACGCTCTGTGCCTAAGGGTAGTCCCACCATATTCAATCCTTGCTGCTATTTCCCAGTCCAAGAATTACAGTCAAAATTCAAAGTGGGACACTGATTCCAATATGGATTGCAACAAGCCTGCCAGGATCCCAAACCAGCTTCCAGTGGCAAAGAGCATCCAGATTTAAGAATTTCCTTCATGTTTGAAGAAAGAGGCCTGGATTCTTCACAACAGAGGAAAATGGCAATCAGTCTAGTTCTTTAATACTAACCATATAGTCGATAATGTGGAAACACTTAATAGTATTCTGGGTTTTTATGAACTTGTCAACAGTCTTGTTCTAAAAGTATAGGAAAAATAATTGTACCACAAAGCAGTCAAGGCTCAATTAAAATTAGACCCAAGCCTTAAAATAACTTGATATTTCCTTTTCTGTATATGGCATTCGAGATAATCAACAAGACACCGCTTAGCAGGGAATAGAACACAATTTCAAATCTGCTCTACTGTTCTCTCCTTTTTGTTTGCCATTTATAGAATAATTTACTAAAGCAAAATCTATCTTGCTGTTAATTTTGACAGCATTCATTTCTTTGTTTTGGACAGTAATCACATAATTAATGAAGTTGATTGTAGTCTACAAAACATTGTGGCATAATGAATCTGTTGGGTTTGAAGTGCTTCAAATCTGCATTTTTTTCCCCTGCAATATACTAATACAGTTGCCCAATAGAAAAGTACATATTTGGATCAAGTTAATGTGTTTTCCATAACCACTGTTTATTAATTTTTTCCAACACTTTATTAAATTTCAAAAAAGTATAAAATACAGAAAAGCAAAAAGGAAAGAATTAAAAAGAATGAGGTGAGGGAAAGGGAAATTGCAAAATTAGGGCCCAAAAGGGGTGGAAAACTTCAGAAAACTATAGAAAAAGGGAACTTCTGATTTTTTCAGCGCAGATAAAAAAAAACTAAGAATCAATAACCCTTTGAACTAGAATAAGTCATAACAAACAATACTTCTATCATCATAAACATGCCTAGTCATCAAAAACTGAGGTTAAATTTTGATTTTTTTTCAGTTTCAAGCAAAAAATCCAAAAATGGGTTCCAAGTAGAAATAAGCTAAACAAAATCTTTTCTTTAATCAAAGCAGTCAATTTCACCATCTCTGCCAACTCCACTAATTTTACCATCAATTCTTCCTTTGTGGGTACCCATGAATCTTTCCTGGAGCCTTGTTGTTATTGACATATATAAAGACAAAGTTGTGTGGTTTTTTTTTCAACCTGTTTGTTCACCAAACATAAAAGAAAAGCCTATGGCATCAATTTATATTCAGTTTAAGAATTCTCTGAGTTAAAAAGCATTGAGTCCAATAAGTCTTAGCTTTTTTATACATCCACAAAGGTGATAAAAATGCCTTCAGATTGCTTGCAGTTTCAACATAGATTGATACACCCTTAAACATGACAATTTATCAGGTGCTTAATTCCAATGGTACATTCTCTTATAAAAAATCTCTTTCAAATTGTAATTCAATGTAAATTTTAGTCCTTTAGTTACATATTTTCCACTGATTAAGCATTATATTATAGCCAAAATGTCTTGCCTTTCTACCATGTTCATCCTCCAAATTTATTTTCAATGGTACATGTTAGGAATGTAAGTCACCTAACAGCTATTTGGGTTGGAAATATATAAACCAGGATAGACATTTTAATACTGTCTCTTTAAGAGAATCATAAAATTGTAATTGGGTATGGTTTCTCAAATGGCCATAAGATGGAGCCAGAAACTTGGGTTGTTTTGTCTTAGTCTTAGTCTCAAAGAGAGTGTGAGTCAGTCTCTGTTTCCTTCTGTTGGAGAGTATTGCCGTTCCTCCTAATTGACTGATATTCTTGGATTTGATGTAAGTCTGATACTGAACTGTTTTTGACACTGGACTTTGTTATTGGATTATCCCTGGATTGAAAACTGACTGATCTTACCTGTGAATGACTTTGTACTGCCTATTTTGAACTTTGCTTAAACTTTTCTGGAAGTAAAAAACCTACATTTACTGTACAGTGTATCTGTGTGCTGTGTGTGTATTATTTAAACACTACTCTCAAATACGTCTCCCTGTATGCGCTCATTCTCCTAATGGGGAATTACCTCAACAGTACACAATTTATATATCTTAGCAAACACATGTTTGTCATTAGTACATAAATCCAACTCAAAATCAGTTTTCTCATTGTTAAAAATGAGGTTTGGTGAGCCAATTTGGTATAGTGGCTAAGACATCAGACTAGTTAGCTAGACACTGTGAGTTTTTTCTCACAAACACTCTCGCCCAAGGATTATTGTGGAAAAAACAGGAGGAAGATGTATTGGATATGTTGTCCACCTTGAATTATTTGTAAAACTAATAAAGGGGGGATACAAATAAATATACCTAAAATTATTATCACCATTGTTTATTAGTAATTATCTCATAAGCATTGTAAAAGAGAATGAAAAATGTTTTTCTGTTATTATCTGCCTTTGCACAGAGAAAATTACTTTTAAACTGTATTTAAAAAACAGCAAATATTGTCAGGGCTCCCTTTCTTATTTTGATGGATTACTATTACTATTACTAGTACTAGTACTAGTAATAATAATAGTAATATTCTATTATTACTCCTTTCCTTTGCTTATTGTCTTGCAAGTACTTAATTTGAAGATGCAGTATGTCCTGGCTCTCCAGCTTTTCTTTCTTTTGTGATCCTCATGGATCACCCCTATTTTCTTTTAAATTGCCCAAACAATTCCTGTGGTATCTGTCATATGCCATATTGCTTAAGGCAATGACTGACATTGATCTAGGGGTGACTGGGAGAACAGACTAATATAAGGTAAGCTATTTCACTACGATCCTCTAAGGTAATCAGAGTGAAATTGAATCTTTTCAAACTACTTCAGTATAAATTATTAGGAAACACCCACACATACCATTTTACTGTTATTTCATAAAATTCATAAAGAAAGGTATCTATTCTCTAGCTGCGGTTCCCTGTCATGGCACAGAAGTGAACAAAAAATATACCCCAGTGCTAACAGACAGGAAAGTATTTCTGAACTTTGGATTAGTTTATAAAATATTAAAGATTATTGCCACCCCCCCTTTTTTTTGAGGAGGCGGATAACTGAGCCAAATGGAGAAAAATTCAGCTAGTCCATTTATAGTCAAGCGAACTATAGAGAGTGAATTTGTTGGCTAAGCAAAGCATATAGATGTAGATCTTATCTTTAATAGGTAACCTTTTGATCAACAACAATTAATGGTCATTAAGTTGGCTGGTTAGGGTCCATAGATAGCTGGTTCAAGAGAGTACTTTTACTATTTCATAAATTTTACAGAAAAAAATACTGCATATCTGTGCATGTATTTGGTAGCAATAGTGGTATCCTTAAATGTATGTAAATGTGCCAATGTGTGGTTTGATTTTGTAAGAATATTTAACAAATGAACATGTCTTCTTCTTTAAGATAAAAATGATACTTTGTGTGCCAGTGTTGACTGTGACAATCACTCCAACGTGTAGGACCCTATAATTGACAAAATGTAATGACTCAGTTTTGATAAGATTTTGCAGCCTAAATATATTGAGAAATGAAAAACACTTAGTGATTAGAGAACTTGCTTTCAAAATGTCCCACCACCAAATAGCCTGCTTTTTCATAGTCACCCATGCCAAGAGATGTTTCAGAGATTCTCCCTATGGCTTCAACATATATCGGTAATATGTATTTGCTACTAAAAAAAACCCAAAGCTGCATGTCAAGATCCATGGAAAATACATTTTAAAAAAAACTTGGTGAGATACAGTCATTTCTACAGTTTAATTTGATTTCAGTCATGTCAGATTCAAAATAGGAGTGTCTCCTTTTTTTTGTTTTTTGTAGGCAATGAAATACTTTGCTTTTTCAAAATATTTTTTTACTTTTATAGTTTCTTTGGGGTTGAGTTGCACTCACTTTTCTCTAATAAACAAATACTGTACGTTAATGTTTTTGTTAGGTGCTCTATATATTTTATGCTTGTCGGAATTATTTTTCAGTAGGAACTGATGTTTTGCTCTGTTATGTTAGATGTGTGTACTGTTGTTTTAATGACCAGATTCACACATATCACTAAGCTATAATGCTTTGCATTCTGGATATTAATGCTTAGCATCCAGGATATTACATTATGGTTTGTTAAAAATCATATAATTTTTTGATTTAGAATATGAACCCGGTGAGTAAGTAAATATTGTATTATTATATAAATAGTTATATTTTGTAGAATCTTATTAAAATTCCGTAGTGGTATAAATACCTCTTTTATTTGAGGTTCCTAATTTGTTCTTTGTTGTTGGCACTAATGTACAGTATTTTCCTGTAATGATAAGACAAATTTCATAGAAATAGTTTCTATTGTATCAATTTGCATCAACATGTTTTTGTAGCATGTAGCAATCAGTACACTATCTGGATGTGTTTTCATGGTACAGTAAGTCTTCACATGGAGTCTTTAGTGGCTACAAAATTATTTGCAGCAAAATCATTACCTTGCATGAATAATTCTTATTTATGGCATAATCTATATTTTATCTGTTTTCCTTATGGCATTGTAAACTGGCTAGGTTTCAGTTCAGGAAATACATTTCTGATGAAACTGGATTCTTAATGCTTGCACAGTGTAAACCTGTTCTTGTTTTGTTGCTCTTCACAATGTTATCCTGAAATCATTTTTCACTGCAAATATCACTGTCAGTGTTGCTGAATTCTTGAATTCACAGAATAGGTCATTTTAGAACTGTAGTCCGTATCATTAAATATTTTGTTGACTTGAAGTTTATTCTTTAGTATTTTGCTGCCCTGCCCACTGGTACATAGACCCAGCCCCAACAATATAAATTACTGTTAAATCTTTTTTAGTGATGTAAGAAGAAAATGCTAATTTCCTTAGAATTTTTAGCATATCTTTTGTACAAAGTAGGCTGCAAAATTCATTGAGCAAAAAATGTTTTTGCCTACGTAAGCTCTGATACAAGACTGCTTTCGGTGGGAAGCCAATTTTATCCTTAGAAGATTAACTGAAACATATTTGCACAAGTGCTTAAACTGTCAGAATGCCAGCTTCCTTGCTTTTGCTGCCTTTAATCTTTGTAAAGTGTATTTTTTTTCTACAGTGCTTTTGTTATTTCGCTGGCAAGATTGGATGTTGTGTCCATGCAGGAAAACCAAATTATACTTTTGTTATTTTATAGGAATAGCCAGGCTTCCTGTTCTCATACAAATGAAAGTGGTCTATGTTCACGAGTCCATTGTTTTGTCTCAAATATGAGGTTCTGAAACTTTCATTTACACGAGCTTAGTTACAGTTCCAAGAAAATTCAGTAATTGTTAGTTGAAGGTACTCATTAGAAAAGATACTGTATTATAGAATTCTACACAAAGTGATATGTGGAACATGTGTTCTAAGGGAATAGATAATGGTCCTCAGTAACAACTGACTTTCTGACACACGACCTACCTTAGTTCTCTAAATTACCCTGTTTTGTTTTTACCCTTTGTTTTTGTGACAAGACTAGAGAAGGGATTAGTGTAGTGTAGCGCAAGAAAGATGTTTAACTATGTCTGATTCTTGGCAGTTCTGTGGACCATCTCTCTCCACATTTTCCACTCTTGTAGGTCTTCTTTCAGTTGTTTAAGTGTTTAACGCTCTGGCTGATATTGGCTTTAATTGTTATTTAGCCACCATATTTTTTGGCAGCCTTGTTTCCTTATACCACTGAACCATCTGAGCATAACAGCTTTTTCCAGTGAGTTTGATCACTTGATGTGGCCAAAATAAGTAAGTAAGGCACATGAGTAATTGTGCAACAGCACAGTGCTGGTTGATGCCCTTTCAGAGGGGTGGTGAAAAAGCCAAACTCCCTACCCTTGCATAAATGGATAAAAGTGCTCACTTCAGTCTAGCTTTAGATATGCATTAAGAGTTAAAATCAGTTCCAAGTAAACTACAAATAGTCCTTGCTTAATGACTGGTCACCTAGCAACTGTTGGAAGTTACAATAGACCAGGACTGTCAAACTCCCAGCCCTTGGTCCAGATGCATCACACACTGGCAATGCCCATGCCCATGCCCGGTTTAGTGAAGGGTAAAAAAGTCCTGATATGTCACGTGAAGCCGCTGTCATGTACTTAACAGCCATCATATTCATTTAATAACCATGGATTAACTTAATGAGCATTGCAAAAAAAAGTCATAAGATCAGGTCTGATCGTTTGGGTTACTCAGCTTATGACCGTCGTGACTTATGACAGAAAGTCCGGGATCCATTACAATTGTAAGCTGTGGACTACCTGTATAGAATAACAAGGAAAATAACAGCTATTAGCACCTGTGCAACACAGACCCATCATTAGTATCTTCATCTGTTTGATATTTAATTAGAATGTGTCAAATTAGAATGTAGCGATAAGGTTGTCCAACAGCATTACTTTTTTAGTAATAGGATACAAACATTATCTTTGTACACAACATAAGAATAGTAAAAGAATAGTATAGGTTCTCCTGCTTGAGCAGTGGGCTGGACTAAGAAACCTTCAAGGTCCTGTTCTGTTCTGTTCTGTTTTACTCTACTCTCTCTACTCTACTCTACTCTACTCTACTCTACTCTACTCTACTCTACTCTACTCTACTCTACTCTACTCTACTCTACTCTATTCTTCTTTGCTTTCAGGTGGTAATTCCTGTGATCACTAGTATCCAGTCACTGCATACTGAGATATTACTTGGGATCATAAGAGCATCTCTGTGATACTACTAATTCTGGTCACATACTGTCTTTCAGCAGTGTCTGTTATTTTCTTCTGAGTACTTACCAACAGAGACAAAAGGAGGATTTTTTTTGTCCCCTTCCACCCAGTATTTAATATATTTTGAACTATTCATATAGTCCTTGACTTACAACCATGCATTTAGTGACTGTTTGAAGTTACAATACTGGAAAAAGTGACTTATGACCATTTTTGACATTTGCAACTGTTGCAACATTCCCATGGTCATTCGTGATTAAAATTTGGATGTTTGGCAACTGGCATGTTTCAGTGTCCCAGGGTCATGTGATTACCTAATTTAACAACTGCAGTGATTTAACAACTGTGGCAAGAAAGGCCGTAAAATGGGGCAAAACTCAACAACTGTCTTGCTTAGTAATGGAAATTTTGTGATCATAAGTCAAGGACTCCGTGCCATTTTCAGCATCATCTTCCTCTGACAAAGGCTATAAGCTTATTCCAGAAAGCTTAGAAACCACAAACTTTGGTAGAACTGCTATGAAAGTAAGAGTAAGACCCATCATGCTGACTGGTTTTGGGCTGGGGAAGCAGTTTGAAGCCCTCTGTAGGGTCTCCCAGATGTAAAAGAAAACATGAGTGATGATTGCAATGTGTGTTCTTCCTCTTTTTCTTTTCAAATGGAATGTCTTTTTTTAACTAAATCAGAAGTGATCCCTTTAGGTGTCAAATTTCCTACTGAAATGAGAGCAAAAGGCCCCACATGAGAACCATCTGCATGTGTGTTATGACTAAAATCATGGTAGTTGAGAAGCAGCAGGCTTTGCTGTAAGATTTTCCTGTTTCTTTATCTAGGTTTTCAAGTGGCCTTTTTGTTTTGATTTAGTCTGGGCTGTTTTTTTTTCTTTTCCAAGTCATATTTAATGAGGCTGAATATCTGGGTTTCTTTTGGAAGCAGAGCAGGAGAGAAGTTGTAAAAAACAGCAGGCGTGTGGATGGCCCAGGATTTTCCATTTCTCTATAGGTACCAAAACTTTTTTCCCCTCCCTTTTCAGCTGGGGAGGAAGGGAGGGCTCTAGGAAGTGGGAGTGGGCTGATCTTCTTTAGGCAGAAAGGGTGGGGAAAGGCTGGACAACTGTGCAGAGTTGTCCAGGTCTGGAAGGGGGATTTCAAGGACAAGATCCCCCCTGTGAAGGTTAGAGAGTCTAGTCTGCGCTCTTGCTCAGGGGTGTTATCGAAACAAAAATGAAGTGGAGGTTTCTTTTTTGTTGTTGTTTCAGTGGAAAATAGTAGAGCAGCATCCCTTAGGCTACTCGAGCAAAAGGAAATGGAGTGAAACTGGCTTGGTTATTTCCATAGCAACACAAGTCTGCTGGTTACTCTGTGTGAATTTGATTTTTGTGTGTATGTGTGTGTGTGTGTGTGTGTGTGAGACAGAGAGAGAGAGGGAGAGGGAGAGAGGGAGAGAGAGAGAGAAATTAATTGAGGGTGCTTCTTATTCTATATCCAGAGTTACAGAAACTGAAGTAAAGTTCTTCCCGATTTAAGATTTGTTACAAGTTGGTTAGTGGCTTATGGTATTCTTTTTATATGCATTTTATCATTGTAAATCACTAGTAAATCGAGAAACACTGCCGCGATATGTATATGTTTCTTATTTCTTATATTGCCTACAAGGAGAGAACTCTCCTTTGCAAAGTGTAATTGAGACACATCACTGAGCTCAGGATTCAGGAGAGAGAATCTTGCGGGTCATTAGCAAGTAGTCCTTGGCAATCTAGTAAGGTAAGGGAATCATGTGCCTGCCAGCATCATGGAACCTGGTTAACAGACCAAGCAAAATTAAGTCTGCTGACTCTGTCTTGTCCAGCCTGAAACTTTGGGAGCACAATGTGTCACTGAAGGGTTGTGGCCTTTATTGTACCATTGGAAAGAGTGTAGTGTGTGTGTGAGAGAGATGCATGATCAGGATTTTCTAAGCAGCTTTTAAGAAACAAGAGTTGGGGGGGGGGGGGAATGTAAACATACATTTCAAGGCAACAGACTGTTGATTTGGAAACCTTTATTAGGAAGATGTAGGGCACAAAAGGGACAGTGAAGAATGATTGGCCTGAACTTCAACTTACGGGAAGTGCTGACAAGATTTGAAAAGGTATGAAAAAATAAAAGCAAATTTCAAGTATTTTGTTTTTTCTTTAGAAAGAAGAACAAAGTTCTGTTTTTTTCATTTCTTGGAGATTCCCAGATATGAACCTTTAAGTGTTTTGCAATGGCACTCCCCCCTTCTCCCCCTCTCGTCCACTGCTGGCAGTGCTGGTGTAGGGTATAACAATTCATCAAAACTCCTCCTTCTGAATTTCTTAATAACTAACAGAAGTGCCCAGCTATGAGAATAAGAGATCTTTTCAGGGAGTGATGTCATCTCATGCTTGCCCACAGCAGAAAGCACAGCACTTCATAACTTTTTTTTTTTGCTGACAGTAATTGTGGCAATTTGAGGGGGAGAAGGAAATATATTCATAAAGAATGTCCTGGCTTCATCTGATGAGAACATTATTTTCTCCTCTTTCCATCTCTTTCCTCACCTCAGGTATTCTCCTACCAACTAACCAAATATGAATAGAATTAAGAAAATGTGGATATTTTCAGTTTTGATCTGATGTTATTTTGCATCCTTTTTCCTAAATGCCAGAAATGTATTTACTGTATTCTCTGAAAAGTGTAACTCTTAAAACCCGACCTACTTTTTGTATGAAAAGCAGGATACGTTATCAGGAGCAATTTTCTTGAATATAGTGAGAGTTCAATGTTATACTGGCTTATCATTAATTTATAAATATTTGTATGAGTTATGCATGCTTTTGGTTTTTAAAGCAGTGTATTTGAAGCTCTATGGGGTAATCTTTCTACAGTCTTGTCCCGGTTATTAGTACTTTTCTTCTGTACTAAGTATTCTTATAAAGAGTGTTGGTGAAATCTGAGGTACGAATGAGGTAAAGAATGAAGATTATGGAGTGGGATTGTTTGGGCATAAAAGATACTACATTTAAATAGTTTTAATCTCTTTATAAATTTAGCTAACCAAGTAATGAAAATTGCTTAAAACAAAATTGTGTTTCATGCTGTCTACAGGGAATAAACAGATTTCTGGCACAAGCAGTATGCCAAACTAATAAGGAATTTAAGGGTTTATTTTTATTGATCTAACTCCATCCTGCCTATTAAATTCTATTTCACACCCTTTGAAACCCAATCATTATTAGCCATAACTGGTATGTTTGCAGCTATTAATTTTAAAAGTTTAGATAGTGAAGGGAGAGCAAGCATTGTAGTTTCAAATGTGCCAATTTTAAGACCATTTCAGGATGAGTATAGAAAGAAACTTTTGTCTAATCTCTTTTCTCTGGCTCTCCTTCGGTGATTTGGTATCTGCAGATTTCAGCCTCTGGATGCTAATGCTCCCAGTTCTCATTACATTTAACTCTAATGGCAACTAGAGTAGTATCAACAAAATTACTCTTTGAGTTTTACGTCAGTACTGCTATTCACATAAAGCTAGCCTTTCTCTTTTAAAATGTGGTGCCCTACTTTGTTTGCAGTAAATGTTCAGGAGATAGAGTCTTGGCAACTTTATTTTGGTGATTAGGAATTTTAATGGGAGCCTTTCACAATGTTCTGCCATCAACCTTGTATCTACAAAACGACAATTTTAACTATTTCAGGAGGTGAAAAGCCTTTTTTCAGTGAAGGAAAAAGGGAAGAGAGTTGAAAAATAAGTCCTTCGTGGACTTAGAGTAGCTAATTTGTGCTATAGTTTGTGTGAGAAATAACTTTTATTCGCTCTGATTTGGATATCATCATTTGACACTCTGGAATAGATAGTACTTGCAGCCACTAATCATAATATGCACAAAATGAAAAGGGGTGGGTGGCTCTAAGATTGAGCCTCTATCTTACCATTTAAACTTTGACCTGTGTTTTCCTAATTAGGTACACATCTTAATATTCAGAACTTCTGTAGCTTTCAACATGTCTTTGAAGGAGATTTTAATACTGATAGCTTCTGAGAAACTAGCATGTACAACTTATAGGTGCATACAGGGGTGGGATTCAAAATTTTTAACAACCGGTTCTGTGGGTGTGGCTTAGGTGATGGGTGTGGCTTGGTGGTCATGTGACTGGGTGGACATGGCTTGGTGGTCATGTTATTGGCTGGGTGTGGCCAACTCAATATCATTCACATCAAAGCACACATCTTCTCACCTGGCCTCTCATGACTATGGGGATGCTGCAACAGTTGTAAGTGTGAAAAATGGTCATAAGTCCCTTTTTTCAGTGCCATTGTAACTTTGAATGGTCACTCTACACAAGCAAAGTACTAGCAAAGGAAGGAAAAAAAACCTCCAGAGACGTTCCTGAGACAGGAAGTCTAGTCCTGCCAAGAAATGTAATAAGGGTTAACGGAGAGGCAGTTTCTGTAAGCAACACCAGAATGTTTCCTTCCTGCCTTCCTTACAGGATTAGGTCAGTAATTTCTTATAAAAACTGATTCTCTGAACTGCTTAGAATGTTAACAACCGGTTCTAGCGAATAGGTGCGAACCTGTAGAATCCCACCCCTGGGTGCATAAACATATTCACCAAAGGTCATATTTCTTATTAAGATTTTTTGCTGTTGGATAATTATTGCCCAACATAATATATACCATTCTCAAGTAATATATGGGAAAAAATAACTGTTTGCTATAGTAATTGTTTTTAATTATCCATTTATTTCTGATCATTTAAATCTATTTCAGTTTCTCAAAAAAATCAGAGTCTAGTAGTACCTTTTATGACTAACAAATTTTTATTTAAAGTCATAAGTGTTTGTGAACTACAGTTTTCCGATTTGTTTTGTGCTACCATAGACTTTTCTCCTTTGGTTTCTCAACTAATTTTAGTTAATCTGCTGGATGGTTTACAATGAAAAATAGAGCAGAATATGCACTATTGCCTAAATCTCTTACAATTCTATGCAGGTTTCAGTATAATTTATTATATAGAATAGAATAGAATAGAATAGAATAGAATAGAATAATAGAATAATAGAATAGAATAGAATAGAATAACAGACTTGGAAGGGACCTTGGAGGTCTTCTAGTCCAACCCCTGCTTAGGCAGGAAACCCTATACCTCTTCAAATGGTTATCCAATCTTTCCTTTAAAACTTTCAGTGTTGGAGTGTTTACAACTTCTGGAGACAAGTTGTTCCACTGATTAATTGTTCTAACTGTAAGGAAATTTCTCCTTAGTTCTAAGTTGCTTTTCTCCTTGATTAGTTTCGACCCATTGCTTCTTCTGCCCTCAGGAGCTTTGAAGAATGGCTGGACTCCCTCTTTTTTATGGCAGCTGCTGATATATTGGAACACTGCTATCATGTCACCCCTAGTCCTTCTTTTCATCAGACTAGATGTACCCAGTTCCAGAAATTGTTCTTTATATGTTTTAGCCTCCAGTCATCTTTGTTGCTGTTCTCTGCACTCTTTCTAAAGTGGTATTAACACTTCACCTGCTCTTGATTCTATCCCTCTGTTTATGTAGCCTAGAGCTGTCTTGGTTTAGTTCTTGGTTACCTCATTGTAATAAGTTAAATGAGGACTAAAGATCTGAACCTTTTACCCCGTGTTTTGTGCAAAAAAATTGAATAGAAGGAAATGACCAATGTTAGATACTATTTATTTAGTTATTTGTATCTCTCTTTTATTATTTTTTACAAATATCTCAAGGTGGCAAATATATCCAAAACACCTTCCTCCTTCCTATTTACCCTACAACAACAACACTGTAAAGTGAGTAGGACTGAGAGAGAGAGTAACTAGCCCAAAGTCATCCAGCCAGCTTTCATGGCTAAAGACTTGAACTCACAGTCTTCTGAATTCTAGCCTGATGCCTTAACTCAGGGGTCTTCAAACTTGACAGCTTTAAGACTTGTGGAGTCCCAGAACTCCCAGAATTCTTCCTCCAGTCATGTTAGCTCAGGAATTATGGGAGTTGAAATCCACAAGTCTTAAACTTGCCAAGTTTGAAGACCCTTGCCTTAACTACTAGACCAAATTGGCTAAAAGATACAGTTCCATTATCCTTGGAAAGTGAGATATGCAGATGGGAATATTTCCTGGTTTCTGATATCAATCGAAGGATATATTACTTTGAGACAGGAGTATCTTTTTTTTTTTAGTTATACCTGAAAGTTGAACTGTTATTTTAGATACAAAGATAGCAAGTCACTCACCTTCCATCCCATCCCTCCCAAATAATATGGACTGAGAATTGCCTTTAACTTTCCCATCATTATCGTCCTGATTCATGTCCCCTCATATATTTTTGATTTGTATAAACTGTACAGGTTCCCAGTGCGCTTATGGCCAATCAAAAGTGATGGTTTTTATCTTAAAGTCTTCAGCAGTTTGGAATCAGATTATTTACAGCACTCAAGGTTAACTTAGCCTTCCATCCTACTGAGGTGGGTAAAATTTGGACCCAAATTGTTGCGGACAATATGCTGACTCTGTAAACCACTTAGAGAGGGCTGTAAAGCACTATGAAGCAATATACACGTCTAAGGGCTCTTGCCATTTTCTGCATTCCTGCTTCATTGCATTGATTGTTAGGGACCATCAAATCAATGATCACAAGAGACCTAGAAATTTTCAGCATGACTAAGTCAATCTTTCGTCCCCTCCCCCCTTTTCAAATGCAATTTTAAAGTCTCATTTCTATCAACTTTTACTGATGAGCTTGAAACTGACTTAGACCTCTACATGGGAATCAGCGGGCATAGGATATATAGTGAGGTACTCCTATATATCACTGAAGTGTGTATAGAGACCAGAAATATTACCCTCTTACATATGTCTAATAGCAGCTTCTATTTTTATGAGAAAATGTCAGTTCTACATTAACTTCATGTCAAGCATTTCACTCTTATGTTATTTATTTTGATAAAAGCTGTAACATTTTTGAAGAAGCATCCGTCATAAATTATAGAGGCAATTACGGCTGCTGGCCTGAACTGGTTCCATATATATTTGATTTATTGATCCCCCATTGCCTCAAGGAATAGCATGAGCTACAGGCAATGAGAGAATATGCTTAGAGAAGACTGTTTCAGCCATTTAGTCCATCAGTTTAAATATTGATCTGGATTTGGACAGACTTGTTTATCAATTATGATAAGGGCATCCACAATCAGTTAAGCTTCTACCACTGCAAAAGCTTGAATATAAATCTTATCAGGTAGTTTAAAATTTTCATGAAATATTCCATTTCATTAAAAAAATATTGTATAGGTGTAAAAATGTTACCGAAGCTGCTCTGGAAGAATTATCTCTTTAGTTTGAGAGGAGAGGCATTGTTTTTCAGTCTTTGATGCTGGATCAATCAAAGATTATGACTAAGATGCTGCCGGCATATCAGAAATATGACCTGAAAATATTGTTTGATGGTTTGGCTTGGATTGAGGTAAAGAACTTCTGAACACTTCAAATACACACATATATATTCAAATGTGGGATTAAAATATGTTGAGCTTTTAATATTAGTGTTTTACAAGTATAGTAAATAGTCTTCACCTATATGAAATGTGATAAATATTGTTCAGAATGGATTATCCTAGACACTAAAATTAAGAAAGTAGTTGTCATGAAGCACCTTAATATTATCACATTATTTTAAAAACAATACTAATTAAATTCAAGTACCATGAAAATAGGATTAAAAACTGGGAAAAATAAAAACATCTTCATCTGGAGGTAAAATGCTAATGTATGTGCCAATCTGTTTCTGTTGCTCCCCTCTGGGAGGAGGTTTTGTAGTAATTCTAGCAGTACTACCAGATTCTGTAACAGCTTTGTTCCCTATGCCATCCGTCTGGTAAACTCACAAGATTCGTTTTTCTCGCCATGCACATGTATACATCCGAACTAGACTATGTTGTTTCTCTGTGTCATATAGTATATGTGGATATATGCATAATTTTGTATTTATTTATTTATTTATTTATTTATTTATTTATTTATTTATTTATTTATTTATTTATTATGTTTATGTAGTATATATTGGAAGTGGTGACCCTTTGAGAGCTGTATGCAACGGAATTTTATTTTAATATATGCCGATTAGTATACATTCAAAGTGATAATAAAGTTTCTGTTCTGTTCTGTTCTGTTCTGTTCTGTTCTACTCTACCCTACCCTACTCTACCCTACCCTACTCTACCCTACCCTACCCTACTCTCTCTGAGGCATTCCATAAATGGGGTACAGTCAAGAAAAGTCTCTTTTCCTTATAGATATGGAGTATTGACTATTATCTTTAGCTCTTTTCATCCTCTGAATCCATGTTTGCTTTATTTAGGGACATCCTGATCACTGCCGATTTAAATGGCCTGGAGCCATTCCTTCTCAATGAGACCCTTACAACTTCTTAGATCCAGTTGTATTCGGCAAATATAGCTATCCTTAGGGAAGGTAACTTTTTGTTACACTTTTATGAGATTGGAACCTTTTAAAAAAAAGAAAACTAGCTCCTCAGATTCACTAATCTGTACATCATTTGGGTGCTTCTCTTAGTAATATTTTGCTTGTGGATTAAACTTTGACTAAGTATTTTATCACATGGGAATGTGTTATTTCAGCAGATTATTGCAAGACTTTGTCACACTCAATGCCCATTTTTTTTAAAAGGCAATAATTTATTTGTAATTTTCACCTGCTAAATGTTCTACATATTTATTTATTTCTTATACACATGTGTGTATGAATTTCAGTAGGTTATGTGTAATATCTTTCTCTCTCAGCCCAATTCACTTCACAGGATTATTGTTGTTATGGAAAAATGGGGTGAAGAAAGAGTATTAGATATGTTCACCACCTTGAGTTGGTGATAAAAGAAATTATAAAGGTATGAGATTAAAAAAAATCTGCAAAAAATCCTCCATCTTAGCTTGTGATTCACAAAAAAGTTACATGGAAATAAATGCATTACTACTGAACACATCCCCAGAGGAGTTTACAGAGCTACCCATATAGAAACATAAGACAGAGATGCATGAGCAATTTGAAAGTCATAGCTCTGTTTTGAACTGGATCCTCTGTTCTATTATAATTCATTTCTCCCTTACTCCCTTTTGAGTGCAAACTAGCCATTTATGTTCTTCCTCCTGCTACACTGGAAGCTGGATAATTTGACATTGTGAGGTGAAATTGGAGTTGATTTATAGCAGGAACTATAACTAAAGTATTCAATTCAAAGTGCAGCAAGCGGTCTGGCCTGCCCTACAAAAGCTAAAGGTTTTTTTTTTTTTAATCATTGACAGCAAGTCCCTCTTAGCAGTGACCGAATGTAGATTCTTCTGATTACAGATGTCTGGAAGAAAGCAGTTCCATTTGATTGTGATTGTTTTCTGGAGATTGTTCTTTCAGCTTCTTTGAAAACAGCATCCCCACTTTAAAAAAAAAATCACTTGCAAGAAAAAAGGTAAAATGGATTGTTGTCAAGTGCCCCACATACAAAGTTATGCTAAAAATGATCAACTATTTTATTTCTTTATTTTTATCTGATTTCTGTGTGAGTTTATTTGTCTGTTAAAGGTATCTTGTTAAATTTCGGTAACTGAATTTGTTTGGTTGCCTTCTCTTTATCATTCTATAGGCATTCTTCTCCACAGAAGTTTGGATTTAATTAAAATTAATTTTTGAATTGGTGTATGCGCCATTTCCTGCAGTTTTTGTTTCATATTTTCTCTTAATTGAAAAATTATATCCCCTTTGGCGCATGTTTTATGTACTGGGGCATTGATTAAATGAGTATACAAGTAAAGCGCAGTTGATGCAATTGTGCAGGTCTCAGTATTTATTTTCTTCCAGTCATTTAACTAATGTACATAACAGTAACGATCTTTTAGAAATACAAAACTAGATTAAGTCCATTTCCATAAATAAGTCATTCTGATGTATTTATATTTGTCACACGGGTACCACTCAGTATCAGACAGATGAACCGTAATGGAGAAAGTTCTCTATGTTGTTTAGTTCCCTTTCCTCCTTCTTTGCTACTAGTAAAAAACAGCTTCCTTGCAAGATCGGGCTTTAGATTTTGTCTTTTCACAGAGGTCATATGCCTTGTATTGTATTAGCTTCCTTGGACAGGGCCTTAAAAGGAATGCCAATGTTGGATGACTCCCAAAGGATCAAATGGAAAAGGGTTTGAGAAGCCTTGGGCTAGGGGTGCCTACCCCACTTTTAATTTGGGTAGCAGGAGACTGTAGCAGAATAGGATTTGGGACAGTGATTGATTGTAGCCTAGACATAACACAAAAAGAAGGAATTGGAGAATGAAAAATAGCCCGGGATGATCACTGAAGAAGTAAAGGATGAGAAAGATCTGCTTTGCTTGTGTTATAGCAGTGGCCCCCAACCTTTTTTGTTCCACGGCCTGGTACCGGCATCACAAAATGATCCACGGACCGGTACTGGCATCAGCATGCATGACCAAGGCAAGGCGAGCCGAGCGACTGGCCAGCCAGCCATCCCCTGCTTCTCCCCGCCACCTTCAACTCCTCCTTTGTACATTTGTCGATGGGCTTTTCGGGCTCTTTCTTAATCTCCTCCTGAGTAACGTGAGACTCCACCGCCATTGGGACGGCTCTTCGTTCAAAGCCGCCCCCTCCCTCGACGAAACTAAGGTGCGAGGATTCCTTCAGCACCCAAATGCCGCTTTCCAACCGATGACTGACAAGCTCACCCGGAAGCACTTTCTCAAGCGCCGTCGAAACAAGATGGTGGCGCCCAAGCAAAAGAGGCGGCCTAGTACAAAATGATCCACGGACCGGTACCGGTCTGGGGCCCGGTGGTTGGGGACCACTGTGTTATAGGGAAGGGAGCATAGAGCAATGGTTGACTTTCTCCTTTTAGGCAACAACCACTAATGATTCTTCCAACCTTAAATTCTTGCTCTTTAATATGAGATCAGCTACTGGTAAGACATCTACTATCCACTTCTGGAGGACAAACATTAATAAGTCCCAGAGTTTTTATTCAAGGCACAAATAGTGAGCCTGAAATTATCCTACTTCAGACACATTATAGAGGCCCAATACTCTGGAAAAGGCTCTAATGCTGGGAAAGGCAGAAGGAAAAAGAAGCAGAGAGCCATCAACAAAATGGATGGACTCATTTACAGCAGTGCACTGCTGGGAGACTTGAAAGAACAAGTTATCATGAAGAAAAACTATGTGATTGCTAAGAGTCAAAAATAATTCAGTGGTGTATAGTTAATCAACCAAAAACAATCTCTCCTAACTGTTCATGTGGAAGGGGCAGTTGTATTCTATAGGCGTTTCATCTTTTTGATCAGATCAGTATTCCATCCAGAAGTGTATGCATATGTTAACATATCATGATAGTGAGGGAATACTATTAGTGTAATACTAATGTCATTTATGCAGCTTTATATTTAAATGTCTATGTTTATATATTTAAATGTTTAACATTGCATTTAAAACACTTAATTAAATTAATGTTTATTAAACATTTAAATATTTAAATGTTTAAATATGTAAATGCTTAAATATCTATAGAGATTCTCAATCCTCCAGGTTATCCCAAAATTGCTTTTTTTTAAAGGCGACTTACTTGTTTTTTTCCCTTTGAAAATGTTTTGTTTCTCATCAAAGAAGTTTGTTCGGTTCTGAAGAACCAAACTCAATTCTAGTTTTGAATTCTAGTTCTGAAGAACTAGAACTGAAGAAGCTTCTTGGATGAGAAGTGAAACATTTTCAAAGGAAAAAAATCGAGAAAGTCTAGTTGCCATTTAGAAAAAGCACACTTGGGCTTTATTATTTAACTTCCTGAGCTAGTCAGAGTGATCTCAAATATGACATTGGATTATTTTACTGGATTAAGTTCTTGCCTTGGGGTATTTCATTGTCCACAGTGAGGTAGCCTAATCAGGAATGGCTTAGTATATTTTGCATCCGTTATGAAGATCATGGAGTTCTCAACTGGTATCTGGCCCTATACATACATAGATTGGATTTAATATTCTGTTCAAGTAAGATGGAGTTCTGAAAGCAGAAGAGTCCTGTATGGTTCTGTTGTCAAAAATAGATAATTCCATCATTAGTTTTAAACTGACAGCTGGTATAAGCCTTGATAGGGATGGAGAAATGATTAAAATAGTCTAAGTGAAGAATGGTTGACATTCTGGTTCTTAAGAATCTTTTTCTTTCTAGAAGAGCCAAATTAGCCCCTTGGTTTACTGAGAAGCTAAAAGCAAGAAGCAGGTTGGTTATCAGCTGGAATGCAAAGGTTGTCTCCTATGTTGTTTCTCAGTTATTTCCTTTTGGAATTTCTATGTGCCTTTTATTTTCCTCTAGAAAATCTGTAAAAAGCATCTCTTATACCATGCTTTTAATATGTATTAAAATGTACAACTTAATATGAATGTTGACTTATATGTCCAATGTTATATTCTGGTGGTGTTTTTTTTTTTTTGGGGGGTATTCACTACAACCAAAGTATTTAAAACAAATATATGAATAAATAAGAATAAAGCTGTGCAAACTGCAAGCCTTTTATATTCATCCTTTATTATATAAAAGTTCAACTTGAAGTTTTCTTTTCCCCTTTCAGCTTGCTATTACTTTCTAATCAGTGTGTTATAGCTTTAGCTATCTCATCAGTATCTGGGTGGTGTACTTAAGATTTCAAAAATTTCTGTTTGAAAGTTTTCTGACTGTGTTCGGCTCTGTGAAAATAATGGTAAATTTGTGCATTTATTTCCAATAACTAAAAAATTGTATAAAGCTCACATTATAGAAGACAAAACATAGAAGAAGGAAATAAAAGAAAAAGCAACTATTCGGATAGTTTCTCTGTTCAAAGATTTGCTTTGATATTACTTTAGCCAACAAGGTATTTGCTCTGACAAACAATTTTCAAAAAATAATTGGAATTCTGTTCCTGCTTATTCTGTTGGTTCTTCAGAGGAATTCTTTTCATGTTACTTCCTTAGAATTGGGGTTGTAAGCACTATCTGTGGTTGAGATCAACTGGAAAATTTAACTGGTACATGTCCTGACAAAATGCAGACTTATGTTTGGATTAAAATACTTGCAAGAAATAATCTGAAAAATTGACAGAAAGGAACAGAATTGTGTTTTATATTCCAAAACAGCAGGAATTCCATAGAAAATGTCAACATAGTTGTATCCGTGGTCTGCATGTTCTTTTCCCCAACGAAGCAAAGTACCTATGCAGAACTCAAAAGAAGCATTGAAGCGCTAATGTCGAGGCCAAAATGAAAATGTAGCGTAGCCCAGGAAACACAAAAGACTAGCATGTATTATGAAACGTTGTTTGCTGTCTCAGATGATAAAAGGCTTACACCTGGTTACTGATGCAATTCTGTCTATAGTCCCTCTGCTCTTGTCAGGGTGCTGTTTATATTTTCAGACTAACTATAGAAGACTTCAGACGTAGCTTCACCATCCTGACAAAAATAATGATCTCTAGCTTGCTGGTATATTAATGATCTGATCTGTCTTTGAATTCTATGCATGTGGCTTTATATAAGGTTAGACACTAACTGGATGGCTGGATGTTACAGGCATAATTTTCATAGATTCCCCGTGTGTTTTCTAGTTAAAATCAAATGGCTAATGAAACTGGTTTAATTCTAAGATATCTTAAGGATTTGAAAGAGAGAAGGAACTCTTCAACTTATGACCACAGTTACGACCAGAATTCTCATCACAAGTTAGTGCCATTGTAAAGCAAGTTATCAGTAGACCAGACCCAATTCTACAACCATTTTTTAAATCATGTCTATTAAGCAAATCACATGGTAATTAAGTGAATTGACTCTCCCCAATTTTCATCAGCTGACAAGGTTGCAAATTACAGTCATATAACTTGCAGGATGCTACAGCTGGTCATAAGTGCAAGTTGATTGAGAAGCACCGAAATTTTAACCACATGACTTCAGGGATAGTACAATCGTAGTAAGCAAGAACAGGCTGTAAATCATGTTTATTCCAAGACCATTGTAAATTTGAACCATTGTTGTAAGTCAAAGACTATCTGGAAAGAGAGAGAAAAGATAAAACACTATTTTGGGAGTTAAAATATTATCACAATTTATTGTGATTTGAGGATAGGTAGGCTATTTTCCACAGCAATATGCATATGACCTAGGATGGAGTGGATTGGACCCTACTGGCTGCCACTGAGTGGTCTACCCTCCATCTGAAGAACCGACTGAACAAATGCTGTCACTGTCCAGTTCTAAAGCAAGCCTGCTGAACTGGAGGCCTGCGGGCCAATAATGGCCTGCATAGGCCACACCCACCCTGGCTCTGCAAAGGCAAAAAATGTCGCGATGTCACAATTCGGATCGTGACGTGATTACGTTTGACAGCCCTCTGTGAGACCAGCTTATTATCCTTCAAAACTTGACTGAATTGGAAGTTAGGTATAAAAGGCTGGCCCCTTTCTCAGAGTGAGTATTCTATTTCATAATTTATTTATTTATTAAATTTCAAGTTTTTATTATGTCTATCAAGGCCAAAGAACAGATGGAAATAAAAAGGTACAAAAGGAGAAAGGAGAAAAGAAGATAAAATGAATAATTATTTTGAAGTCATTTCTTCTGCCTAGGATCTCCTGCAGAGATGTGCACAAAACAAAGTCATGCAACTCTGATCACAGTGCATTAAAGAAAATAAATTGTGTATTGTTTCTGACACTCAGTAGCTTGCTGTGTAATTCCTTGATCTTCAAGCTAGTTTTATATACAGGACAGTTTTGATAGCAGAAAAGGCAAAACATTAAAAGCCCCCTCCCCCTCCCTCCCAAAAAATCAAAAAACCAGATAACTGTTGAAAGGTCAGGCTTTCCTTTAATTCTTTACAAGTCTGAATCTAATGAAATGGAATGGAATGGAATTTTTAGCTGATAACAGTGGTTGGCATTGTTTTATTTTGTAACTATATTCTGTTTTGGTTTTTAAAAAAGAATTCTTATGATTCTTGGGTACATTGTATGTATGGTGTCTTAGATAAAAAATAAAACAAAGCAGAAAAATGTGACATAACTGCAACTTTTCAATACAGTAGTTATTTTAATAGAAAAAAAAGTAAAATAGCAAAAAAAAAATTGAGGAGTATTAGAGTTGGTTACATTCCTGTCCTGTTCCCCAATCAGCTTCTGCCTCCAGTTTTTCAAAAACTCTATGACTTAAACTATATTCTGTTATAATCTACAGAGTGTCTTTGTTTTATGCAGATTTTATAAATTGCACTCCAATAAAAAAATTCCTATTATACTTTGCAAATACAGTATGAGAGTTCTTCCCATTTACAGCCTTTCCCATATGTTCACTAAATTATTTCTAAGTTTCTCTCCATTTTTGTTTTTGAAAAAAAGTCTTGTTGAGTGAACACCATAATGTATTTATAAATTATGGTCCCACTGATATTTGAAGCCTCTTCCTGTCCTACTATGAGAATAAAAGACTGCTTGTTTTCTGAAATTGTTTTATTTTTCCATTAGGCATTATGAAAGAGATGGCCACAGTGTAAATAGTAATAACTGTATGAAATCAATGTTTATGATAGAATTAGGTTTTTTTTTTAAAGTTTAGTTCCATGCTGTAGAGCATACACTCATATAAACAGAATCTCTCCTAGATAACTAGGCATTGAAAAAACAAAACAAAAATAGTTATGTAATATTACTGCTTTCCTACCTACCTTGGGGTGAGAAGCAAAAATGCATATTATTTCCCTTTCAATAGGAAATGTTGGAACAGTATTAAGTGTACCTGTTTCTGCCTCATTTTTCAAAGGATAACAAGAAACAACTTTTTAAACAGCTGCATTTATATGACTACATATAAATGAGTCATATAAATAGATACATGAGTCATTTCAAACTGTTCTGAATATTTGTCAAAAATATTTGTCAAAAATTCTGAAATGTCACCTGATCTCTATGGATATGATATGTCCTCTTCATTAATCATAAATTGATGTCCATCATCACACCTAATGGCACCAAATTTCACAGATAAACTATGCATTGTACAAAGAAATACTTCCTTTTATTGTTCTTCAATCTCTTCACACTGAGATTTAATAGATTATCCTGAATTTTAATATTGTATGAAATAAAACCTTTTCTCTAGTGACACATTGCATACATACTATCCATGATTTTATGTACTTTTTTTTTGATCTTCCCTTACCTATTTTCACTTTTAAAAAGATCAATTATCTTTCGTAAAAGGAAACTATTGTGGTCTAACTTATCATTTTAGTTGTTCTTTTATAACTCTATAATATCCTTTTTAGACGTGGTAATCAGAAGTATATGCAGTATTCCATACATGATCTACAGGGTATTTTAATATAGAAAGTAACTTATTCCCTTCCAATTACAAAGTTTATTTTTCTGCAGCAGAAATATCTTGGGTTGTTCAAGTGAGACCAGAATTCTTTTCCCGATTTGGCCACTGCCAGTTGTCTTTCTTGAAGACTAAAATTGCTCTAAAAATTAATAATCCAAATTTTATTTTAGTCATAATGTTGATTTAGCATTCAATGTTTCTCAGTTATCTCATATTTCATTTATTTTGTTTTCCTCATTGAGGATAATGATGTATTTCATAATATCCAAAATTAACAGGAATAGTCATTGAATTTTTAAATGCCTGTTGGGTGTATAATAATAATATTTTTTTGATGCAATGCTGCTCTCTGGGCTCCTATGTAAAAGCTTGGAAAGCCAAACATGCTGAGTAGAAAGAGGGAAGAATCAGGTCTTTAGGGAAGTCAAGATTGTCAGATTGATTTCTCTGAAGAAAAAATACCATGTTTGTAATATTATAAGCATTTCTGTAGTAAATTATGCTGAGTCATTGGAGACATACAGGAACTCTTATGGGTTTTCTCCAGATTTGTATGTTTCTCTTTAAACATCTTTTCCTAAACATTGAAAGACTTCCCCAATAACAATGATGGCATATTGTTCTTGATCTACAACTACCAGCCTTCTTCATCACTGGTTATGCTGGCGTAGATTTTTAGGAACTATAGTTTAACACTATTTTGAAAGTCAGAAGTTCCTCATTCTAGAGATGAGAGCTACACATCATGTAGCATCTCAAAGCTCTGAGTGCAGCTCTCAGATCTCCACCAGGATTTGGATTGCATTTTTTTAAATATTAAGGACAGAATTATTAAATACTTGGATATTGATTTTATTCAGTGTTGTACATGAAATTAAATTTAGAATTATCCTAACCTATTGTTGAAAATGTAATACCTTGGATGTCATTGGAAGATTAAATACATTTCTGATTTCGAATCTGCAGTCATGACTACTGTAGTTAGAATGCTAAACTAGAAACTGGAGAAGATTTAAATTTACTGTATCCTTAGTCAGAAGCTTGCCAAGCGAGTTTTGGTTAGTCACTCGTTCTCATCCCAACCCTGATAGGGTTGTTATTAGGATGATATGAATAAGGCAGAACTCTATGTGAGCTGCTTGAACTTTTGTAGGATATAATTGGTAAATGAATATAATTTCCATTGTTTAAGAATAAAGCTTCAAAGATAATTGTTATGTTTGTATGCATCACAGTGTTATACAAATATGAGCAAATATAGACAATATAGCATGATAAACCAAAACACAGAAAAGCAATTAAATTATGCTATTTAATTTTGAATACTATACTGGATCAGGGTTGTAGCTTGAAAGCTTCCATTAGATTTCTGGAATACATGTAAAGGCCATGTCTTCATTTAAGTCAACTCAAATCATGAAATCATGTCCAAGCATTTAAGCTCTTCAACATGTAGGATTCTAGGGGAAAAAAGTAGTTCTCGGGAAGCTATGGGTTCAAGAAATTGTAGTCTTAAAATAGAAAGTAAAGGAAAATACTATTAGCTTCTATAGGTGTGCTAATGGATTGGTGAGATGAAAGATAAAAGAACAAACAATGATTTCCCTTTCTCATTTTCTAACACATATAAAAGCAAGCTAGATGAAAATGAGACACTGGGAGTTCCACCTAGTTATTAAGACTGAAATATAAATGTAGACATGCTTCACATAGCATTCAGCAGCATTATAAACATATATCTTCCTGAAATATCTCTGAAGATAGCAGTTTTGTATTTTTAGAACACGGATTTATTCTTTCAACCATTTCCAGTTGTTTAGTCCAAATAACAGAACAATGTCAGCACTGTATTTTTCACTCATTGTATGTTGGATGCAGATCTGAAGTCCACACCTCTGGGTTCAGTTTAAACAAGTTATTTGTTTCGTAAGTAGGAGTAGAGGAGGAGTTCATCTTTTTTTTAAAGACATTGGAAAATTCTAGAAGCTCACTATGCTTTGTGGAGGATTGCAATCACCTAGGATTTGTCTTTACTGATTTTCATTGTAGTCCTTGATATAAATTGCAATAACGATAGTGGCATCTTGGCATATATGTTATTTTTAGTACAGGAAAGCTTCAGAACAAAGCCTTAGTTATCCACAGTTAACAATCAGCATAACTTATTTTCTGAAGCATAACACAATGGAAAAATGCATTTTTTAAAATCGTTCCATTGTAGTAAATTTGATATACTCATTTTTATATAGACAGTGAGGATTTTGAATGGTTCATTTCCTTCTTCTGGACACAGAACTAATATCAATTGTCTCTGGATTTATTAGCTGGTTTTTTCCCCCCTCTTAGGACATCCAGGCTGAAATTGATGCTCACAATGATATCTTCAAGAGCATTGATGGAAACCGGCAGAAGATGGTAAAAGCCTTGGGGAATTCTGAAGAGGCTGCACTGTTACAACATCGTATTGATGACATGAACCAACGCTGGAATGATCTGAAAGCAAAATCAGCCAATATCAGGTAAGATCAGACCTGCACAACTCATACAGGCAGATAACAGATAATCAGAGTTGGAAAGGACCTTGTAGGTCATCTAGTCCAACCCCCCGCTCAAGCGGGAGACCCTACACCATTTCTGACAAATGGCAGTCCAATCTCTTCTTGAAAGTCTCAAGTGATGGTGCTCCCACAACTTCTGAGGGCAAGGCGTTCAAGGCAAAAAGACCACATTAATACACGAACAATAACTGCATGTCAGAATTGCTGACATGCCAGTCATCTGTTTGGCAGCTAGTGGTGCATCGGCAATGCTAAAGCTGGCAGTCTTAGTGACACCTGGAGGTGTTGGAGTCATTTAACAATTTTTCTTTTGGGTTGGAAGTGACTGAAAAACTAGGCAGTGGTATATCCTTCCAGGTTGCAGAGCCATTTGTTGGCACTGAATTTGTTAAGCTTTCAAAACAAAAAAACAAAACAAACCCCACTGGAAAGCTGCACAAGTCTCCTTGGTGGCCTGTGGTGGTTATGTCACTCAGGCCTGGGGAACATTTAATAAAATAGATGCTACTTTTTAAATTCCAATATTTTATGCATCTGCATAAAAATGCAGTGTGATACAGCAATTACAAGTTATTTTTAAAATTATTTGTGGACCGTAATTTAGGAGATGTTTTCCCAGAGCAATGTCCCGCAGGTCCAGGCCTTCAATTACTGTGGCATTTTAATTTCAGCTCAATTAAGAACATCAAGCTGAGAACAGTTGTTTAGCATGTTCTCATAAGGCAATCTATAGAAAAGAGAAGAAACATTTAGTTTCATTAACATAGACAATCATGCGATCCAGAAAGGTAATATTAAAATCCTGCTCTATAGATTAATAGCAGTTGAGTTGGACAAATGCCATACATAGATATAGAGATTATAAGGCCTCATTCACTTCTATCAGCATATATAATCTTGAATATAATCTTGATAAATGAATAATTAAGTAGTTCTCGACTTACGACCACAATTGAGCCCAGAATTTATGTTACCAAGTGAGAAATGTGTTGAGTTTTGCCCCATTTTATGACTTTTCTTGGAACGTTTGTTAAGTGAATCATTGCAGTTGTTAAATCAGTGACATAGTTGTTAAGTGAATCTGGCTTCCCCATTGAATTTGCTTGTCAGAAGGATGCAAAAGATGATTGCATGACCCCCCAGGACACTGCAACCGTCATAAATATGAATCAATTGCCATATAGCAGCATCTGAATGTAAATCATACATGACCATGGAGATGATGCAATGGTCATAAGTGTGAAAAATGGTCATAAGTTGCTTTTTTTAGTGCTGTTGTTACTTCGAATGATCCCTAAATGAGCTGTTGTAAGTCGTGGACTACATGTATACAGGTAAAAGGGATCCATAAACAAAACACTGCATAGAATGATTGTAAAAGTAACTCCAAAATATTAAATTGTTCTTTTGCATGGCACTGCATACGACTTTCATGGCAAATAGCTACCATGGATCCCAGAAGAGCATGTTGCTGCTGCTAACTGTCTATTTATTAAGTCAGACAAGCTTCTTTTAAAAAGAGTTACTATACATAAATGAAATGACCTGCATACTTCACTGTCTAATGGTAAGAAAAAAGCAATCTTAAAGGAGCTCATTCATTGTGTATGCAGCCTGCCAACATTAGAATGGATGATGCCAGTTTATTTACTTATTTACTGATTGATAGCTGATCTGTGTCCCAAAAAATGAAACCTAGGCTGAGTGATGCCTTGTGGGACTCAAATCTGTAGGTGATCTTGATCATCAAAGTATATAATGAAGGAAGCTGTGAGTCTGTGTTGTATTTTTGGGTTGTGTGAAATTAGTAGTGGCTCTCAGACTAAGGTCCATAACATTGATATTTTTTCAGGCAATAAGTACAGGGGTCTTCAAACTTGGCAGCTTTAAGACTTGTGGACTTCATCTCCCAGAATTCCTCCTCCAGTCATGTTAGCTCAGGAATTCTGGGAGTTGAAGTCCACAAGTCTTAAACTTGCCAAGTTTGAAGACCCTTGCAATAGGAGAACCAGGCTGTTATAGTGATTAAAACACCAAGCTACAAACTGGGAGTCTGTAAGTTCTAGTTCCAAGTTGGCCACGAAGCCAGCTGTGTCCCCTTGGGCCAGTCACTCTCTCTTGGCCTCAGAAAGGAGACAATGGCAAGCTACTTCTGAAACCTTGTGAAGAAAACTTCAGGGACCAGCCCTTGCAATCACCAAAACTGACTTGAAAGCACACACATACACAAATAATAAGATTGGAAACAAAGATTTCCCCCGTCTCTTTAATTAGCAGCATGAATTATGCAAAACTTGCATTCATATGGAATATGTGACCGTGTCTTCTGAATATGTGGATCCTCTTCTAAATAAAGAATTTCCGGATTTAAGGATCATAATCTGCACAAAGATGAAGCAAAAAGCATACACTCAAGAACCCCTCTTAGCCTCATCCTTAATAGAGAGAGATCAGTGAAACAGATTGATATTCTTGGTCCTCAAGATGTAGTAATTTCAGTAATCAATGCTCCTCTCAGAAATGTGCAGCTATAAGATTATCTATTTTCATAGTAAGCTCAATTCTCATAACATCAAAATAAATCCAGACTTTTAAAACCTTGTTGCATGGAGAGCAGGGCAAAGCAAGTTAAAGAAACATGGCTAGTGATCAGCATGCTGTGCAGAATCAGAGTTTAATCTTAATATTAACAGCATTAAAAGTTCTAAGCAGTTTGTCTAATAGGAGCAGTTAGTCTTATGAACAAATGATTACATTATAAAGAATAGCTGCAAATTATAATGCAACTGGCAATTCACTAGAGGCAGGAATGTGAATTGCATCAGAGAAGCAGACATCTGAATTTGGGATATTTCCTTATACTCTTCTATGATGGCATGTATCTCTAAATCATCCAGGCCCAACAGTTAACCTTTTACAAGCATGGCAGGTAAATGTTTATCTTTCATTTTATTTTCAAAAACATTTTTGTAAATAATACAATGTCATGGTAGTCTACCCTTTATTACCTGAGTTTGATAAGTGCCCCATAGCAATATACCCTGATGTAAAATTTCTGACCCATGATCTGTGAATATTTAAGCCAGAGGTCTCCAAACTTGGCAACTTTAAGACTTGTGGACTTCAACTCCCAGAATTCTCCAGCTATGCTGGCTGGAGAATTTTGGGAGTTGAAGTCCACAAGTCTTAAAGTTGCCAAGTTTGGGGACTCCTGATTTAAGCTAATGGAATTTTGTATTTTATTTACTTTGAAAGAGTAATAGAGATAGTTAAAGAAAACATTGTTAATGCCTGGTGTTTCTAATCCTTCTCTGTCAAATTAGAAAAACAGGGAGATTTGTATGCTAATACATTAACTGAGAGCTACAAAATTCTAGCTCTAACAGTTGAACAGCTTGGTGTTTCTTGAAGATTAATTTTTAAAAATAAAACTTTATTAAATTTCAGAAAAATGTAAAATACAAAAAAGCAAAGAAGAGAGATTTTTTTTTAAAAAAGGTAAAGGTTGGGAGAGTGCAGATATAGAGGAAAAAATGCTATGGGAAAATATAACTTCTGAACTTCTTCAATACAGATAAAAAAACCCTACAGTATTTCTATCAGCATAAACTAGATAAGTCATTAAAACCTGAAAGTAAAACTATTTATTTCAGATTCAAGCAAAAAATCCAAAAGTGGGATTTTCCAAAAGTAGAAACAAGCTAGACAAAGTTTAATTAAATTATTCTTTAATTAAAGCAAACAGTTGTGTAACCTCTGCCAACTCCATTAATTTCATCATCTGTTCTTCCATTGTGGGTATATGTGAGTCTTTCCATCTCTGCTCATAGAGAAGCCTTGCTGCTGTTAACATATATAAGAACAAAGTTCCAAATATTTTTTTCAATAGGTTTGTCTATCAAACCTAAAAGAACAGCTTCTGGCTTCAATTGTACATTCAATTTAAGAATTCTCTTAAGTTAAAATACATATCTGATTTCAAGAAGTCTTAACTTTTCTACATGTCCAAAGTACATTCAAATTGTTTACATTTCCAACGTAGATTTGGCATACCCTTATACCTCTTTGATAATTTGTCAGATATTAATACCATCAGTACATACTCTTATAAAAAATCATTCAAATTATAATTCAATGTAAATTTCAGTCTTTTACTCCGTATATGCTCCCATTGACCAAGTATTTCTTGGAGATTATTCATCATTTGGGAGAATGAATGGTTCTTGCTGCGTTATAGTCATTTATTTCAGCCTGGCACTAATTTTAATGTCAGAATATGCAGATGAGATAATGAGAGTCAATCTTACAAATGGTGCATTGCAATTACATTATAAATGGTTTTATGGTTGAGTTTGTATTTTTGGCTGATGTTTTCATCACAATGTTCAGTTGTTCAGGTGCTTTGTTGCTGAGATAAAAAATAATTGTATGATATAGATGCTCCATATAATAACATCAGCAGATACGAAGTTTGAATTGCATTCTATGTGCAGAACCTCAATTTTAGTCAAATAGAAACATTTCTACTAATGCATCAATGGAGAGACACACTGAACAAGTCAACACTTGACAAAGAAGAAGTGTAGTACTGAGGTAGTTATGGGACAACCCATAGAAATACAACTATAATGCAACTTGGATAAAGGAGATGAGTAAGGATAAAAAAAGAAGTGGAAATGAAAAGAATTCTAATAACAGCAGAAATGGTAGAGAAAAGGCAAGGAAGATCAAGATTTGGTCAGTATCAGATGAAGATGAATTGATTGGTTTTTAGTTGAAACATCTGCTCCACATACCTGCTCATTACCAAGCAGTTTAACAACATATTGCAAGGAAGTAAAATGGAAAATTGCTGAACATCTGGCAAAACTCATTTGATTATGAAAGTTCCAACCAGAGCTGCAGCACCAGCAACTATAGGCCAATTACCTGCTTACCAACAATTTCAGTTTGCTAACTGATGTGATGACAAATGCAGTTCAACAGCATCTAGTTGAAAACAAGCTCTTTCCTCTTGAAACAGCAGAAGAACAAAAGGTCAACTCCTAATTGACAAGTTGATTTTTGGAAAACTGCAATGGAAGGAAGACCAACCTGAAAGTAGTTTCAATTGATTATAAGAAATCATTCAACTCCCTGCCACGTGATTGGATAATCAAGAGCCTAGGAATAACATCAGAGGTCAGAAGCTTTGCACGAAGATCAGTGACACAATAAAAGGCACCGTTCAATGATAGACCATTAAGAGGTTAATATCAAGAGATGACTCTTTCAAGAAGGTTCACTATCATGATTACTCTTTGTCATTGCACTGATTCCTCTGTCAACAATAGTGAATAAGACAGGCTGTGGCTATCAAACATTAAAAGCATCTGTCAGGCTATCCCACTTCCTTTACTTAGACAGTCTGAATTTATATGGAAAAACACCATCTGAAATAGAATTGCTGCTCAGCATTGTTGGTATATGCAGCCAAGATATTGCAGTGGAGTTTGGACAAACATGCCACCCTCACTATCAACACAGGAAAAATAGTAAGAACTGAAGGAATCAAAATGCCTTATGGAAATAACATCAAGAGTCTGGATGAAGACCATCATTACAAATAGCTGGGTGTCCTTCAAGCTGACAAAATCAAGCATGCTGAAGTCAAGAAGAAGGTTAGAAATGAAGACATGGTGGGACTGAAGAAGTCCATGAAATACCATCAAGGAATTAACACTTGGACAATTCCAGTCATTAGATACAGAGTTGGAATAGTGGGCTGACTCAGGCAGCACTAAAAGCCTTGGATAGGAAGATCAAAGAAATGATATTGAATCATGCTGTTCTTCTATGCAGTGATGGTGACAGACTTTAGTTAGTAAGGAAAATAGGTGGGTGTGGGAATGTTGCAAGTGCACCAAATAGTTAAAGAAGAAAAGGGGCATCAGGGTATCTGAAAACCTGAATATCTGGAAAGTACTAGAGAGACTAAACAGGCCAACAAGAAATATCAAATAAAGAATAGGAAAGAGATATGACAAGGCAAAATGTTACATGAGCAGCTTATTAAAAAATAACAGCCAAAGCAGATAACATCAGGACCTGGCTATGGTTAACTGAAGAAGAGTTGAAAAAAGAGACAATGGGTTACTTCTGGCTTGCACAAGACCAAGTCTTAAGAACAAACATCACCATAAACTTCCTTTTGTTTAACTATTCTTTGGCTATACAACTTGTGTTTTAAGTCACTATCTTTGTGCATGACCCACTTTTTCTTGAGCTTATGCCATCTAAATATTTGAGCCACAGCTTTTTATAAATATATAGGGAATATTATCCTATGAAATACTTTTAATTAAGATGTCTTTTGAAGTATTGTGACAAAAGAGAAAATTAGGTAAAAGAATTTGATGTATATAAATAAATAAATAATAAATAAATAAATAAATAAATAAATAAATAAATAAATAAATAACATGTATACATTGGTGTCTCAATATTTAATAAATGAGTGTGATTAATTAGCCAATAGGGAACGTTGACAGGTCATGCTTTTGCTATAAGAAGTTGTAGGAAGCTAAACAGATAATATAATTAGCAATAAAATTAAGAGATTTTCACATCAGCTTCAGGGGCATTCAGAAGCATCCTAGTAAACATTCAGAAATGCTCTAGAGCAAAATTAGAAAAAAGAATGTTAATGTTTAGATGGATACTCCCTGCTAATAGATTATTATAATTTATTTTACCTTTAGATTTGTTTGCATGGGCATTTTGTTTGTTTGTTTCAAGCTGTCTTTATTGATATTAGATTTATTGTTTAAAATGATTAGGGATTTTGTTACATTATGTTTCACTATCACTTTCAATATAAAATAAACATATTGTTCTTTCTCCTGGGCAAATACAACTAGTCATTGACATACAACATTCATTTAGTGACAGTTTGAAGTTACAAGCTTCAGCGGGTTGAGGATCTCTTTTCTATAGGATTAAGTGGACATGGGATAAATTAAAGGAATACTGAAAGAAATATTGTAGATATTTTTTATGGAAATAATAGCAATATGTCAAAGAATGGAATTGAAGCAAATGCTATAGAGGTTAGAGTCCAAGGGAAAAAGATAATGAAAAGGATGCTATTCCCTTGCAATATTGAAAAATGGTAAAGTTATGGATGTAAATATTATAACTAGAAATGTATTAAAAGTACTTTGCAATTTTCTTATAGAATATTTATATGACTTGTTTATGATGCATGTTAAGAGAAAAATGTAATTATTTTCCAGTATATAAAGGAAAAATAGCAAGAATGAATGCAAAGACTACAGAGGAATCAGCTGATTAATGATTAAGTAGTGAGCAAGTGTGAGTTGAATACAAAGGTGTTTAATTTATGGTTTGGTCAAATAGAATGAATGAGGATTGAATTGCCAAGTAAATATATAAAGTAAGAATGAATGGGTCAAGAGGAAGACTAAGAAAGTCAGGACTGAAAGGTGAGAATGAAATCCCCAGAGAGATTAGAAATTTAAAGAGTGAAAATCAATGAATGGTATGTGGACGTAGCAGAACAAGAACATTTTCAAGGGGGGAAAAGACATGGAAAAGTGAAGTAGATGAAACAGCTGTAAACTACATTCAGCTATGTTTTCACATCTCATGCCTTTGATCTGTTTATTTTATTAACCCATAAATCTTCGTATATAATTTATCCCAAAAGGCAATATATATATATATATATCCATTGTTTTACTTTGCTGTGAAATGTTACTGTGACAGGAGGAGGGGCAAGAATTGGGCACTGGAAGCCTTCTCTTTTTGGAGTTCTCCATTGGCTGAAGGGAGAGGAAATTCAACAAAGCCTTGCTGTCAGCTGACCACTTACCTTTGTACTACTTTTTTTTGCTAAGGCTTATGATGAATGAATTAATGCTGTGTTGAGATGGTTTTCATTGTAGCATGGGAACACTCCTTTTCACCTTCCCACAAAAAGAATTTATGACTGTCTCTATAATCCACAAGAGACACAGTGGCTCAGTGGCTAAGATGCTGAGCTTGTCAATCAGAAAGGTCAGCAGTTCGAATCCCTAGCGCCGTGTAATGGACTGAGCTCCTGTTACTTATCCCAGCTTCTGCCAACCTAGCAGTTCAAAAGCATGTAAAAATGCAAGTAAAAAAAATACAGACCACTTTAGTGGGAAGGTAACAGCGTTCCATGTGCCTTTGGCATTTAGTCATGCCAGCCATATGACCACAGAGATGTCTTTGGACAGCGCTGGCTCTTTGGCTTTAATAATGGAGATGAGCACCACCCCTAGAGCCGGAAACGAGTAGCATGTATGTGCGAGGGGAACCTTTACCTTTATCTATAATCTACTAGAAAATATGAAATCTATCTTCATACAACCGACTTAAATGGACTGGTTTAGTATGTTTATATCATGCTAAAAAATTTTTGTTAAATTTTGGTTAGGTGTTTTGTGTTTTATAATGCTGTGTATACTTCCCTTGTATGGTTAGTTTATTGTTCGGTGCTGTGTACGAACTAAAACAAATTGTTATTTGCTAACTAGGTTGAGAATTGGATGCACCTATTGCATTAAGATTAAACAACTCTTTTTCTGCTGCTAGAATTTCATTCTGAAAACTAAAAACTTTTATCAGAAAATTAAAGTGAGAACTTTTAATTGGAGTCTTGGAGCCTAGGTGACATGTAGGCATTAAAATTGTTTATCAGTTGTAATGCTCTCAATAGTAATATTATTGAACATATAGATTTGAAGGTGAGATATGGGATACTTTTACCATCATTCTAGGAAAAATATGGCTGTAGAAGATTGTAACAATTTCCTTACAGTGTTTATGCCATGTGTTGACATAAACAAGGGACTAAATAAAAGAGATCTGACATCAGATCAGTATAGTTACACTAACAGCATGTCATTTTAACTAAAATACTGCACAGTGCTCTAGTGATTTATTGATTTAGCAAAATGCAAAATATAATCAGTATCAACAGTGTTCATCTGGATGATGGTTAACTCTCAAAAGCTTATGCTTTTCTGGAAATGTGATAAGTTAAATGGAAATTAAAACAATTGCCTTCAAAAAATTGGAGAGTATGGGAAGTTTGAGATCCATTTATATGTTGCCCAGATTTGCAGGCAGTGCAGAAGAAAGACAAGCTTTTGGTGCTTTTATTTATTTTTAACACATTTAGAAATCCATTAAATAAGATTTTAAACTGCACTTTAGTATCATGGTATTATTTGTTTTTTGTTTTTTTACTGGATTCATTCCTTTATAAATACTTTTCAAATACATGGAAGGCATCGTTTGTTCTGTCCTTTGCATATAATGCAATAAAGAAAATTGCATTATCACTTATATCTTTTATGTACACTGAGAGCTTATGCACAGGAGACAAATTCCTTGTGTGTCCAATCACAGTTGGCCAATGAAGAATTCCGTTCTGTTCTGTTCCCTTCCCTTCCATATTCCATTCTGTTCTATTCACAGTACAGTATTTGACAGCTGAAATCTGGTCTGTTTTAATGCAGCACAAAACTCCTGAAAAATATGTTGAATCTTATTGTAGGGCTCATTTGGAGGCAAGTGCAGAGAAATGGAGTAAATTACTGATGTCACTGGAAGAACTTATCAAGTGGCTAAATTTGAAAGATGACGAATTAAAGAAGCAGATGCCTGTTGGTGGAGATGTTCCAACTTTACAGCAGCAACATGACCACTGTAAAGTAAGTTTCTTAATTTGACATTATTTCATCGTGAGCATGTTTCAGTAAATCCTTGTTTTATTTAAACAAGAGGTAAAAGATAGAATTGCCCTCCAATTAAAATGTTGGATACCTGACTGCAAACCACTGAGTTCTTTCCATAACTAGCAACACAGAAAAAGAAAAAACACAGTTTTGTTTTGGAGGGTTCTATTCTGGGAATAAAGCAGTGTTTCTGAAGAACTCAGTAACTGCTGATCTTAGATATAGCTTTATGAATACATCTTTAGACATCATTAAACCTAAGAGGCCATGGGTACCTTGCCAACTGGGTCCAGAAGCCAGGTATAAAAAGTTAAGTAATGAGGAAATGAAAAATATTCATAGCTTTTGGTCGATAGACAAATATCATCAATGTTGCCAGTATTTTTTAAAGCAGAATTCAGTACATGTTTGATACCATATTTTAATGATTCATTTCAAAAAAGCATTTCTTGGCTCATGGAGTGTTTAAATAGATGCAGAGTCATTCAACTTCTCTGTGTTTTAAAAGAAAATGTGAATTGAACTTTAGAGAGAATTAGAGAATGTAATATATTTAACGTTAAATTTAAAGAATTTAAAGAAACAACAAAAATGTAGCACTCATCTTTTTTATCGTCCAGCATTGGTACTTTAGAATATGTGCTGTCAAAGTGAACATGGAGTATTTCTACTTGTACTAAAACTGTGAAATTTGTGGTTTGGGATAAAGCCTGATGGATCCTTTTTAATCATGACTCCTTAGTTTTGAATTCCTTCAGAAGGAGACATTTGATTCTGTTGTCATTTAAATATCAGGCACATGTTTTAACTACTCATTTAAACTCTTCAGAATAATACTTACTATTCACTTAAGTGTTGGATAAACTGTTTCTACATTTCTATATTTTAAGGTGATTTCCCTCCCTCCCTCCCTTCCTGCTCTCCCATCTACATACATGACTAGACAGCTTGCATTAAACTCGATAAACTACCAGATGCAACAATAAAAATGCATAGCAGCTGAACATCATAAGATTGGTTTGGGCTTCCGGTTTGAGCTTCTTCAGCGACAGACCGAAACTTCATCTCTGCGAGGCTTCGATCCATGCTCGCTGCTGGAGAGCCCCGAGCCGGTGGCTTCAGGGCTAAGCCATCCCGTAGAGGTGGTGAAGAGGGGGGAGACTGCCTGCAGGGTTGAGGAGAGCCGCATCTCTCCTCCCCAGCTGGCCATTACTCCCTTTCCCAAAGGCAGTTGCAGTGGTGGTCAGAAATGGCCACTACAAAGAAGAACTCGACTGGAAAAGAATGTGCAGGAGGAAGATAAGAGGAGAAAGTTTTGGTTGACCGGGTCAAACAGCAAAAGCAACAAATAAGGTACCCTGGAATTGAAACTATTGAAAAACAATAACATTGTTCCCTAAGAAGATTTTAAGCTGTGAAGGAGAGAGAAAAGGGAAAAGATTTTGTTTTTTTTCTCCTTTTCCTATACTGACAGCTAAGAGACTTAAGTAAGAAATTGGAAAAAAAATCCACTTTGACATCAATAGGCATTTAATGCTGAAAATAAAAAGTCAAAGGGATAATAAAGATTTCTGGATAATTAAAAGCTTTTGAAAACAGGAAAGGAGAGAGGAAGAATAAAAGGGCGGGATCTGGAAGGGAGGAGACTGCCTGGAATTAAAAAAGAACTTATAGCAAAATCTCAACAAGACTTCCAAAAGATACATTCTAACTGAAATATCGCAACAAAAACCCCAGGAAGAGAAAGTCAAAAAAGAAATAAGAAGATATAACTTGGGACTATCTGGATTACTTGATGATTTCTGGATTCTTGGTTATTGTTTTGAATGACTAAAATCAATCGGGTGGTTGTTCAAAACTTTTTAAAATGGCTCCACTTTTAGAAGAACTGAAAATGGAACTTAAAAAGTACAAAGAAGATGCACAAGAAGGGAGAGGTTCTTTTGGCTTTGTATTTCAGTTTTTAGAAATGGAGATTTGGAATTATGAGAAACAACAAGAAATGCCTGCAGAACAAGAAGATTGCGACAAAGAAGAAGCCATCTTTAATGAACAAGTAATCTTAGCTGGGGGGGGAAAAGGAAAGGGGGGAAAGAGAATGGAAAGTTTAAGATTGGGAAAAACAAGTCCAAAAAAAAAAAATAGAGTGAAAAATAAGTATAAAATCAGAAAGCAACAGAAGAGGGAAATGCAGAAGAGAGAATTAGAAATAGAGAGACAAGGGGGTAAAAAGGGGAGGGAGAAGATGAGAGGGAAGAAAGAAAGGAAAAGAAGTCATAAAGGACAGAAACAAAATACAGAGAAACAGGGCCTATTTAGAGATAATGGGTGAAAATTTAATGGAAAAGGGGATTCTGCAAAGGTACATAAGATAGTATGGTTATATTAGAAACAGAAATAATTTTAGAAAATATGAAACAATGTATGATTAAAATGTCTGATAAAATAGCTATCGTAATTCAGTGGAATGCTTGTCAATAAATAAATGTAATAAAAGGTATATTTAATGATTTATAAAACATATGTGAAGAGAAATAAGGGAAAAATTAATTATGGAGATTATATGTGTTTTTAAGGAAGTATGATATTTAATTGAAAAGAAGTGTTAAAGATGTTAAGATTTTAATGATTATTAATGATAGAACTGAACTGAAACGGAATGAGGGTTTATAATTACATATATTTACAATCTTTTTTTTTTAAGAATATAGTGTGTATTATAAGAATGTACCAAGCAGAATTCAATTGGAAGTTATGTATTATGTATTATATTGAAGGTCATAACCTTAAGGTATATATTTAAGTTTAAATAAGAGTTTAATTGATGTAATTAAAAGATGTAAAGGTGTCATACTCCAGTTAGTAACTACAGGAGAAAACTTGTTTAATGAGAAAAGATAATATGAAATTGAAGCAGAACAGAAAAAAGTATAAATATAATGATTTGAATTGAGATGAGATAATCAAATTAAAATCGAGAAAATCAAAAGAGGGGAAAAACTATATAGAAAATGTAAAATAGTATAAGATATGGAATAGAAATGTAAAATAGTATAAGATATGGAATAGAATAGGAGCATGAAATTGAGTTTTGTGTCTGTATAAAGAAGTTCAACCCGGGACCATGCTATTTTCAAAAAAGATGTTTTACTTGTATTTTGTATGTGTGAAAACCCAAATAAAACTTCATTTAAAAAAAAAGATTGGTTGGAACCTACAATCTTCTCTCCTACTTGTACTAGTTTCTATACTGACTTCAAGTCTATATAACTGAGAACCAAGTAGGCACTTAGGCCTTGAGCAGACTTGGTATTCAGCAGGTTCTGACCATGTCATGCCCCTGGTGGAGACTGACTCTGAGGAAGAGGAGGAACAGCCAACAGGGAGTGGGAGTGTGGCTCCAGAGGTGGTGGAGGAGGCTGGGAAAGGGCAGAGGCCAGCTGAGCAGTCAAAGGAGGATCCAGGCCCATCCCCTATCCATCCTAGGTCACGCAGGGAGGAAAGGATCAAGGAAAAGCGAGGTCTACTCAAAAGGAGATTACCATGATCCTCCTCGTGGCTTGCAGGTGGGAGCTATGTATATAAGTTTGCAACTGCACAATTAGAATTGCTGACGTCAATTAGTGTTCACCTTGAAAGAGGCTTATCTTTGCTGGCGTTCTTCCCATGGACTTTTCTCAGTTATTTTCTTGGAGTCTATAGTTAGTTATCTTGGCTTGCTTCAGAACTCTCATCAATGCGGTTTGTTTTGGTTTTTCTGTTTGCCTCCTTATTTACTTTTGTGACTTTAAACTGTGCCTAATAAAACAGTGAAGTTAAGTTGAAGGCTTTACCAGACTGTTTTGGGTTATTTTGAGAGACTATGGGTCATCACAGACCAGTTCTGGAGAACCGGTATTGGAAATTTTGAGTAGTTCAGAGAACTGGCAAATACCACCTCTGACTGGCCCCGCCCCCATCTATTCTCTGACTCCCGAGTCCCAGCTGATCGGCTAGGTCTTCTTTTGTTGCCCTGCACAGGAGAATGGAGCTGGAAAGCAAATTAGTGGAGTGGGGAGGGAATGGTATTTTGCAGTAACCTTCCCCTAGGAGCGGGGAGGAAATGGAGATTTTACACTATCCTTCCCCTGCCACGCCCACCAAGCCATGCCCACCAAAGGCACGTCCACAGAAGTAGTAAAAAATGTTGAATCCCACCACTGGCCTTGAACCCATTTTTTGTTGTTCTAGTTCCCTTCCAATCATGTTTTCTCCAAATGAGCATAATGTATTATGGGAACTACACCCAAACAGTAGAAAGAGAAAGAAAGAAAGAAAGAAAGAAAGAAAGAAAGAAAGAAAGAAAGAAAGAAAGAAAGAAAGGAAGGAAGGAAGGAAGGAAGGAAGGAAGGAAGGAAGGAAGGAAGGAAGGAAGGAACTTATGAAATACATTTATAAACATATGGATGAGGATGAGGACATGAAAATATTTGCTGTTGCCCCTGTCTAATATTTATAGCCTGGGATAGATCTCACTCCAAAGTTGGTGTGGATTCTACTTCCTATGAGGACTCTTGAGTGATATTACTAAATAGAGTAATAGTTTCTTCATTATAATTTAATGGTCTCCATTAAATTTACCTTTGCCTTTGCACATAAGTTCAAAACTTATAATAACACATGATTATTTTAACAGTGGTGCTTTGGTAATTACTGTTACTCTGATAAATTCTACTATTTTGACACATTTTTTTCATGGAAAGTACTGGATCTAATTTGGTGCTGCAAAAAAGATCTTCCACCTCTATCTCCCCTCCCCCCATTTTTATTGAACTGTTAATTTCAACTGAAGGAAGTTTGATTACAGTGTGGAGGAAGAAATCTGTTTTTTTTTTAAAATCACCCTATTATTCTTTTTAATTAAGTGAGATGAAGAACGTAGGGACTCTAATAAGAGATCTGCTTTCCCCACCTCTCTTTTTGTATAAATGATTGCACAGAACCAAGTTTTATTACATTAAGATTTTATTACCTTAAATAAGGTACTTTAAATAATTTCTCCAACATTAATCTTATTTTTCTTTCAAAATAGCCATGGGTCTGCTTTGCCCAAGAAGAGAACGAATTGATAATCATTTAGTGTTATTTATTTTATAAATTTACAGCTAGAGACTAAATTAATCGATATAATAGCAAGAGTTGTGCACACCTTAGAACCTAAATGGAAAATTAGTTATATCATTGCTGTCCCTTTTTTGTTCACAGTGCAGTAATTTTATTAATTACAGTATCCTTTTCTGTGTAAACAGCCTTTTGTGTATTTTGTTCCTTTTTTCATCATACTAACCTTTAAAACTTAGACAACAGCTCTTTCATGGCTTATCCTAAAAACACTGTGTTTATTTGGCTATATATAACCCAGTCTGAAAATGTTTGATTCCCAAAGATTATTAAACCCTGCTTGTTAACAAAACAAAAATTGTTATCTGTAATTAAAAAAAAAACACTTTCTGCAACAATAAAGTGGAGGGTAGGATAGTGGAATGAAACAAAAAGAAATAAAAAGGAAAAACAGGGCCTAATTGAGATACCTGCAGAGTATTTAATGCTTCCTTTGTCCCTAAAACAGCATGTACTATCTTTGTGAACCTCCTGCAACATTGCTGGCTCATGAATTTGCATCATTTTAGCTGCTTGACAGTTATTTAGTTATTTATTTATTGTACATGTTATTCTGTGGTTATATCTGCCATTCATTCCTAATTCTTAATAACCAGCTTATATACCCCTTTGTCAATTTCTTCTTTATTCAAATCCCTATTCTTAATATTTTTAATGTGTTGTTCTCATTTCCGAATAAGTTGTGGCTCATTTTTTGTTCAAAATTATTAATTTAATAGCTCTCTCTCCTCTTCCCTTTCCCCAATACCTTGCTTTAGAGAAGTAAGCAATAAGCAGCCTACGATCTAGATTCAAATTTCCTTGCTTCATTTATTTAAATGTTGCAAAAATGTGCTTGGACTCCAAAAAAGTAATGTGTTCTTTTTAATGAATTTGCCTGAAGTGTATATTACTAACAGTTATATTTGGCGTAGAGAAATTTATACAAGAAACAGCTGTGTAGATATAAGGACTGAAGAGGGATAGAGTCAAACAAAGAAAAAATAGCCTTTAATAAATATACCTACAAGTAAAATATTTCTATCTCCTGTTTAATTACATTTCCATCTCTGAGGTTTTATTATAACTGCCATGCTCTCAAGCTAGTGAAGACATTAAAAAAAATATTTGTCTGTTCTCCATTATCAGAACTGTTGTGAGCAAAAGAGTTTTCACAAAGAGAAAAAAAAATACAAATAAAACATCTTTTTTGAAAGTAGCGTAATCTACTTACATTTCTTCGTACAGACACAAATTCAGGTTCATGCTCATTTTTATATTCTATTCTATATCTTGTTACTATTTTACATTTTCTGCATAGCTTCTCCCCTCTTTTAATTTTCTCAATTTTATTTTAATTATCTCATCTCAATTCAAATCATTGTATTTATATTTTTTGTCTGTCCTGTTTCAATTATCTATTATCTTTTCTCATTAAACAAAATTTCTCCTGTAGTTACTGATTGGAGTATGACGCCTTTATATCTTTTCCCTAAAGTTGTAACATTCAATATAATACATAACTTCCATTCGGATTCTGCTTGGTACATTCTTAAAATACACACTGTATTCTTAAAAAAAGAAAAAATTATAAATGTATGTAATTAAAACAACATTCCATTCCAATTCAATTCTATCATTAATATTAATATTCATTAAAGTCTTAACATCTTTAACATTACTTTTCAATTAAATATCATACTTCTATGGGAACAATTATAAGCTTTCCATAGTTAATTCCCCCCCTCTTCACTTATATTTTATTTAACTAATTAAAATGTTCCCGTTCCTTCCTAATTCAATTTTATCATTTATTTTATTTCACTTATTTTATTCACAAACATTTCACTAAATTACACTAACTATTTTATCCCTCATTTTAATCATACGTTGTTTTCAATTTTCTAAAGTTATTTCTGTTAGGGATACAACACCCTAGCAGAACGTGCAACGGCAGTCTAGCAGACAGAGAGTGTGTGTGAGATAAAACATTGTTGTAGCTTTACACTCAGTAAGACAGATACACTGTGCAATTAAATAGTTTTTTATTCCAGCAAGAGTTATAGCATAGTCAAAGCAGTCCATATGTCATACACTAAGTTCAGACAGTCCGAGGGTTATTCAGTTTGCAAAGTCCAGTGTAGAAAATAGGTCGTCAACTCACAAACAATCAGTCCAATGATGTATCTCTTTTGCAGTCAGAGATATGAAGCAAAAAATCAAACCTTCTTTTCTTCTCTCAGCAAATGCTCGCAGTAATCATCATCAATCCTTCTCTGTCAGCATTCCAGTAAAAGCCGGCGAACAGTGAGCTCTCTTGCTCCCTCTTATGGCGATTTACAACCGCACCCAAATACTTGGCTTACAGTTTAAAGTGACACACACATTTAAACTAACAAACATATATTATATTTAGCCAAACTAAGTTAGGTAACCAATGTTATCCCTAACATTTTTTATTACTAATATAACAATACAATCTTATGTATCTTTACAGAATCCCTTTTTCAGTTAGATTTTCACCCATTATCTCTAAATAGGTCCTGTTTCTCTATATCTTGCTCCGGTCTTTTGTAACTTCTTTTCCTTTCCTTCTTCCCTCTCCCCTTTTTACCCCCTTGTCTCTCTACCTCTATTTCTCTCTTCTGTATTCCCCTTTTCTGTTGCTTTCCAGTATTATACTTATTTTTTCGAATTATTTTTCTTTTCTTTGGTTGTTTTTTTAAGTCTTAAATTCTCCATTCTCTTGCCCCCCTTTCCTTTTTCTTCCCTACATAAAATTGCTTGTTCATTAAAGATGGCTTCTTCTTTGTCCCAGTCTTCTTGTTTTGCAGTCTTTTCTTGTTGTTTCTCATAGTTCCAAATCTCCATTTCTAAGAATTGAAAAACGAAGCCAAAAGAACCCTTCCCTTCTTGTGCATCTTCTTTGTACTTTTTAAGTTCCATTTTCGATTCATCCAGAAGTGGTGCCATTGTATAAATTTTTTAAACAACCACCCGATTGATTTTAGTCATTCAAATATAATAACCAAGAATCCAAAGAAATAATCCAAATACACGCAAGCTGTTTCTTTTTTGGTCTTTTTTCACTTTCTCTTCCTGGGGTTACTATTTAGTTGCAAAGTTTCAGTGAAAATGTATCTTTTAGAAATCTTGTTGAAGTTTTACTGTAGATTCTTTTTAATTCCAGGCAGTCTCCTCCTCTTCCAGATCCTGCCCTTATTCTTTTCTCTCCCTTCCTGCTTATGAAAAAGAACATTTTTAATGTCCAGAAATCTTTATTATCCCTTTGGCATTTTGTTTTATTTTCAGCTTAATTGCCTATTGATGTCAAAGCGAATTTTTCCGATTTCTTATTTAGGTCTCTTAGTTGTCAGTATAGGGAAGGAGAGAGAAGGGAAAAAAAGCCAAACCTTTCCCTTTTCATTTTCCTTCACTGCTTCCGACTCTTCTTTGGGAGCGATTTTATTTTTTGTAAGTTTAAATTCCAGGGTACCTTAGTTGTTGCTTTTACAATTTAACCCAGTCAGCCAAAACTTTCACTTCTTATCTTCCTCCTGCACATTCTTTTCCGGTCGAGTTCTTCTTTGTGGTGGCCATTTCTGACCACCGCTACAACTGCCTTCGGGAAAGGGAGTAATGGCCAGCTGAGGAAGAGAAATGTGGCTCTCCTCAACCCTGCTGGCGGTCTCCCCCCTCTTCACCACCTCTACAGGGTGGCTTAGCCCCGAAACCAGCCGGCTCGGGGCGCTCCAGCGGCAAGCCCAGACAGAAACCGCGCACGATCGCGGATTTCTGTTTGTCGCTGAAGCCCTTCAAACCGGAAGTCCAGCAAATACTTGAGCTTCTTGAGGTGACTGCAAAGAATTTATTTATTCATGCATAAAATTAGCATGGTAGTAGTATAAGTGGAAGCTGGAAGCAATTTGCTGTATGTTTAAGACTTTGAACTTTGAAAGAAGAACAGAAGCTCCCACAAGAATAGCTAATGCAGAATTCAACAAGGAGTATAAAAGGAACAAACGAGGTGACTAGGCAACACTAAGGATATTCAATTTAGACCTATGAAGAAAATGACCTGGCTTTTCCCTGGGAAACTGTTACTGGGCAAAAAGGGCAAGAAAAGAGCCAAAATTAAAAAAACAAGAAAGAATTTAGAAAAAGAATAATTAGCTGCAGATATTGAAATTGCCAGAAAATCTTCAATAATAAACCTTAAAAGCCAAGTTTTCCTTATCAGAAATATGGTTAACCGCTGTAATGACATTGATTATTTTCAATCAATTGACTGTTAATATTTTTAATAAATTGCAGTCGGAGAGTTTACAACATAATTGGGACTGGAATTTCCATCACTAAGCAACACAGTTGTAATGTGCAACATTTATTTATAAAATTTGTTGGCTGCCCATCTTACCATAGGGTAAATCTTGGCGTTTTACAATTACATATACATAAAACATAAAAAGTTAAAATCAGACATTAAAACCAAGGACGTGGGGAGGGCGGGGATGGAGTGGGAGTGGGTTGGATCTGTTATTACTCAATTGGCCACCTCCATTGCTGTTCCTCCACTGGGGCCTGAAGCTTATAGGTCTTTAGGCCCTTATGAAAATATAGGAGGGCTGGGGCCTACTTCACATGGGGGGGGGCAAGGTGTTCCATAGGGCAGGAGCAACAACAGAGAAGGTCCTCCTCCTGAACTCCACCAGCAGGAATAATCAGGCTGACAGGACCCTCAGTATGCCTCCTCTACTGGCCCCAGTGGTATAGGCCAATCCCAGTGGCCCATCACATGATTGCACTGCTTACTGATGGAAGTGTTGGCACTTCCATGATTAAATGAATCACTGTGGCTCATTAGGTGAGGACATCATTTGCAATCTCCTCCTGCTTTCCCACTGATTTTGCTTGTAGGAAAAATTAAACTTGTAAATGGTGAACCCATGGCTGTGGGGATGCTGTGACTGACATAAGTATGAGGACTGATTGTAGCTACCACTTGTTCAGCACTACTGTGAGTTCATAATAGTCACTGAATGAATGAATGAATATCATTACATGAGACCCACCTGTAGGGCTTGAAGAACTTAATTCATTGATTTCTTAGTTTCAGGAAGGACTGATGGGAAATGGAGAGGAAGGCAGGTCTTTGAAAAGATAAAGTTAAGGATTTGGGTTTAAGGATTTCCCAAGTCTATATAAAAGAAAATATGTGGTTCTGCTTTGGCTTTATAAGCCTGTATTTAAAACATTACTTGAGTGTTTTGCTTGAGAAGGTAAGTTGGAACAAGAAAATGATAGACAAGGAAAATTGTCATATGACACAACATCAGTATGTTTTCCCCCTTCTCTTATTAAGAAAGTTTGGGGGTTGTTTTGCTAAAATATTTTGAGAAAGGAGAGGGATTCATCTGTTCACCAACAGAGCATTTGAGATGTACAGTACTAAGTTGCAATACAATGGAAATTCTGTAGCATTATGGGTTCCTATTTTATAGATTCCTGTTTTTTGTGACTTATGATCAGGGATGGGATCTGACCGGTATAACTACCGGTTCTGTTGCTCTGTGTTGCGCGCATCGCGCGAGTGCAATTTACGATCTGCTGAGCTGCCCGGACAGCTGAGCAGCGCTGTGTGCAAGTGTGCAGCAGTTAGAAAAGACCTTTTTTTCCTGCTTTTTCAACCGCAGCTGTGTCGTGCAAAGCAGCTGCGGTTGAAAAAGCAGGAAATAAAGGTTAGGTAAGAGCCCGGGCATGTGGGTGGGCCCAAACAGCAGCAGACATAGAACCGGTTCCATGTCTGCTGCTCTTCAGAACTACCGGTTCTACAGAAGTGGACAGAACCGGTAGAATCCCACCCCTGCTTATGATTATAGTTGGGACCAGAATTTCCATTGCTAAGCAGGGGGGTTGTTAAGTGAGATGTTCTTTATTGTATGATCTTTTTGCCACAGTTCTTAAGTGAATCACTACAGTTGTTAGTGAATCATCTGGATGTTAAGCAAATCCAAATTCCCCCACTGACTTTGAATGTCGGAAGCCATCTGGGAAAGTCACATATGGTGATCATATGGCCCTGGGATCACATGGACACTGCAATTGTTGTAAATACATGCTGGTTGCCAAGTGTCCAAATTTTGATTGTATTACTTTGGGGATGCTATAATGGTTGTAAATGCAAAGACCAGTCATAAGGCATTATTTTCAGTGCCATCCGAATAGTCACTAAATAAATAGTTGTAGGTTGAGAACTACCAGTACACTGAAAAAGCAAGCTCTGTTGCTCTCTGTAGAGATAATAATAAGCAGTACATTATGTTTTTGTTAACACTGTGAAGTGTGGATATTGTTGTTGTTCTTAGTCACGAAGTTGTGTCCGACCCATCGCTACCCCATGGACAACATTCCTCCAGGCCTTCCTGTCCTCTACCATCCCCCAGAGTCCATTTAAGCTCATGCCTACTGCTTCAGTGGCTCCATTCAGCCTCCTCATTCTCTGTCGTCCCCTTCTTCTTTTGCCCTCAATCGTTCCCCAGCATTAGGCTCTTCTCCAGCGAGTCTTTCCTTCTCATTAGGTGGCCAAGGTATTTGAGTTGAAGTGTGGATAGGCTGAGGAAATAACAGTCAAGATTATCATTACATTTAAAAGAGATACTGTGCTTTTATGCTGTGCACAAATATTCCTGTGAAAGAGTCCATAGTACTTTTGGCATTTCCCTGATTCCTTCTGGTATAATAGGAAAACTCTTACTGAATTATAGAGTGGGCATTTTTTTTTCTTAAAAAGGGGCTAGTTTTCATTGGTGTTTCTGATTATCAGTGAAAAGAGTATTTGGATGTGTCACATCCTATACTGATGATTGATAAAGTGAATGATAGCTACTTTGTGCCCTAAGAAAGCAGAATCATTAAGAGATACATGTACATACGAGGAGACTTGTGAGTTAAATCTTTATAAGAATTTTATGATTTGTAGAAAACACCCTACACTTGAGGGTTCAACAAAGAGAAAGACAGAATATAACAAGTAAATAATGAATGGCTATGAGTTGTTTTCCACTTAAAAGCTCATCTTTGGAGGCTGCTGCAGTTTGTGCCAAATCCAAGTATTTTTGGGAAGATAGTGTTATCTTGGAGTAATAAGATAAATCATATTGATTAGGCAATACTTTCTGTATGCGGTGAAGAAAGGAAAACCAAAATGCCCATTTCATGATTCTGGTTGTTTCTGTTGGAGTACTCCCCCAGATCTACAAAGATTTCTTTTAAAGCTGTTCCTTAGGGTTTGTGTAATCCAAAGGGGAAGAAATTTGTTTTTGGATAAACTGAATTTGCTACTAGGAAATGATACGTTTTAAGCTATTTATCTGCAGTTCCACTGTATTACATAACATGACCTTAATCTTTATAAGAAGCAAAGAACTGGTGAGCTCTGTAAACCTGCATTCTTCAAATACTGAAAATATTACTCAACTGTTTCTGATCAGTCAAGGTTGATTGATGACTATCTTTGATATGACTATGAGATGACTATCATTAAGTGTCATAACTTATGATTCTCGACTCTTGATAAATGTATCTTTTCTTTTATGTGTACTGAGAGTATTTGCACCAAGACAAATTCCTTGTGTGTCCAATCACACTTGGCCAATAAAGAATTCTATTCTATTCTATTCTATTCTATTCTATTCTATTCTATTCTATTCTATTCTATTCTATTCTATTCTATTCTATTCTATTCTATTCTATTTGAAGCTTTTGGAAATTTCATTAGGTACTATCAATTGTATTTATATTTGATCAATAGCCTTATGGACTAGAAACCTCCATTCAAATTAAAACAAAACTCTGAAATTCTATGTTCAGTACCCCATTTCATATTTGATTTCCACGGCCACAAAATGTATAGTGCAATACAAAGGATAAAGCAATAGAAATTTCTGCAAATATTTTCAGTTGCCAAATTGGTAAATTTCTTGCTCTAGCTCAGGGTTGTCAAACTCGATTATATTGAGGGCTGCATCAAGGTTGTGTTTGACATCGGAGGGCTGGGAGTGTTTGGCCAGAATGGGTGTGACCAGCTTGATATCACTCATGTCAGGGGTACCTGTGGTGGCCAAGTGCTAAGACAGGACTTCCCTGAGACCCTCCTTCACTCTCATAATCTCCTTCCTTCCTTCCTTCCTTCCTTCCTTCCTTCCTTCCTTCCTTCCTTCCTTCCTTCCTTCCTTCCTTCCTTCCTTCCTTCCTTCCTTCCTCCCTCCCTCCCTCCCTCCCTCCCTCCCTCCCTCCCTTCTTTTTCCTTCCCCCTTCATTCTCCTTTCTTTTTCCTTCCCCCTTTCCTTATTTTTCCTTCCTTGCTCTCTTCCCATCTTCCCTTCTTTTTCTTTGTCTGTCCTCTTTCCCTTTCTCCTTTCCTGCCCTTTCTTGCATGCTCAAATGCAAAAGGGAAACATTTCTCCTTTTGTTTGTTTTTAGTTTGTTTTTCTAACCCTCTGCCAGCAAAAATGGAGCGTGGGGGTACACACACTTTTGCTGGCAGAGGCAGCAAAAATGAGCCAGTCCTTTGCTATTTCCAGGCTGGCCCCACAGACCAGATCTAAGCACCCCACAGGCTGGATCCGGGCCTTGACACCCCTGCTCTAGCTCCATCAGGATGTGTCTGGCATTGAGTATTAAACTTTTTTCCCCAGAATGAAGGAAATAAACATGTCTCATTGCTAGAAATGAAGTACTGTTATGGGAAGGGCAAAGGAGGCATGACTTACAAAATCAGAACTGTAGAGGATCGTATCAGGAAAATCATAAGAGAACATTGACATCAGAGTTATTAGTTTTCTTTGCATATTTTGCTGGCCTGACTTATGAATTATTTTATGTAAATATTATCTCCAGAGGTTAATAAAGAGGTCGAGAATACAAACATTGGTAGGGATAGGAGGGATGTAACTTAGATAACCTCCACCCTCACAACCCTTTTAAATATCTCATCCTAAATATTTACTTAGAAGCTGAGGAGATTCTCTGAAGCAGACTGCTAGGGAGCAAGAGAAATTCTTTCTTCTGCTGGCAGAGTCCTTGATTCAAGCATTGCCACTAGTGGAAGACGACATTTTATTAGAATGCGAGCCTGTAACTTAATTCTTAAACAGTTAGCAGAACAGTGGGCTGAGACAAACAGGAGGAAAGTGAAAGTTAGACTGCTTATTATAAAGCTTGCTCTAAAAGAGAATGAAAAGACTGGGATTATGTTGAAGTACAGAATAAAACTTTAAAATTGTCAGAACAGAGAGGATCCTTAGATGTTACAAAAGCTTAAGAGAGGTGAAAAATACTGAAATTGGGCTACAAGCAGGGGTATAATGTAATAAAAGTAATGAACACGATAGGATTCAAAATTTGTAGATAGAGAAGAGAATGAAAAGAAAAAGAGCAAAACTATGCAATATGTAAATATATCTTGTCAAGATATATTTGAATAGAAAAAGATGGGGTACAATTAAGGATATTTTTAAAATAGAAAATGTACAGGTAAGGGACAAAACAGAGTCACATGATGTTGATTGATGTACCGAAAAAGTTGGGTAGAGAAACCATAGTGGAACTATTTTTGATGAACTCTATTTTCACTGAAATCCACTATAAACCAAATATGTCCCCTTCCTTCTTAGATTTGATTATATAATAATTAGTGATTCGTGCATTATATATGCTATCAAGACAATATTGTCTCAGTATTCCAATACATAGATTTTCTCCATTATGATATGTCCACAACCTGACCTGTCAGGCATTCTAATGGTGACATCTTTCAATCTGTTGACTCTCATGCCATTCTACAGATTTGCTGGCATAGTTTGGCTAGAACTTTTACTGTTTATTGTTCAGTTGCTTGTCACACTTAGATGTAGATATTCCTTTCATTCCTGTAGTCTTCTGACTTGGTAATGATTGGAGTGCTGGTCTAACTTAATGTTCTAGTAAGAGAAGATATTGTAAATTGGGACTGTCTTATAATGTATGTTGGATGTAAATATCTCTACTGATTTTCATTGTATGCTGCTTCCATCTTTATTTGATTGTCACTAAATCAGTTAGTGTCTTTCCATTAGCATATTAGTATTACCAATTTGAGGTCGGAGCCTCCTTCTGAGTTTGGAGATATTTACTTGTTTTTCCATGTTTATGTTCATCCAGTATCTTTATTGATGTTGTTGTAATAAATTTCTTCATGTCGCTTCTAAGAGTGCGCTGAAATTCTTTGTGAAGTTCCTTTCTGAGAAGTTTGTCATTCTTTGCTTAGGATTCTCTTCTCATCTTGACAATTTCCCCAGCTTTGTTCTGACATCCAGTTTCCTGTCTTATGTTTTTTCATCTTTGGCAGTCTCTTTTCATGTTCTTCCTTAACAACGTCTTTGATTTCATTCCATAGTTCCAGTTTCAGGACTTCAAAACAATCCCTGATGTTCCATTTGAAAAGTGGGTATAAGTTTAAGATCATGTACTGGAAGTTGGTTGTGTTTGTTCTTCCACTTTAACTTAGAATTCTTTTACTTCCTGGTGCTAATAATATAATTAATTTGATTTCTGTGTACTCTATCTAGTGATGTTCATATGTGTTATTTTTGGTTGTTTGAACCCTGTTCAAATGAAAAAATGAAGAAATCACAGAAATGGCAGAACTGATAAATCATTCTGTCATTTCTATGTCCTGCATCATATATTACATTATTTCCCTTACCAGTTCCAACTCTTGATGTCCTACTCCCAAACTACAAGCAGCACAACTATCAGTTTCAAATTGAACTTAGCCATAAAACCTCTCAACCTCCTTTTCTTCTTCATCTATGGAGCATAGATTTGGATAATCATTATGTTAAAAGATTGTCCACAAAGTCTGAAATTATGCAGTTACTAATTGTACTGGACCCAAGTACAGTTGTTGCTATCTCCTTCCTAATTGTGAAAGCAAAAGCATTCCATCTTTGTTTTTCATATCCAGAGTAATTAATATGAACTTCTCACTGAAAATATCCAATCTCACTGATGCCAAAAATATCACTGTGCAGTCAATTAACTTCACTTCTCAGTGTATTGTGAATATAATATAATTAATATAATATAATATAATATAATAATATAATATAATATAATATAATATAATATAATATAATATAATATAATATAATATAATATAATATAATATAATATAATATAATATTATTATATTATATTATATTATATTATATTAATTATATTATATTATATTATATTATATTATTATAATATAATATAATATAATATAATATAATATAATATAATATAATATAATATAATATAATAATATAATAATATAATATAATATAATATAATAATATAATATAATATAATATAATATAATATAATAAATATAATATAATACAATATAATACAATATAATACAATATAATATTATAATATGACTAGAGTAGAGTAGAGTAGAGTAGAGTGGAACAGAATGGACTGGAACGGAACAGAATGGAATGGAACGGAACGGAATGGAATTGATTAGCTGCTGGTCACCCACTTCTTTTTTCTTTACCTTTCCCAGCATAAAAGCCTTCTCCAGAGAACCAGGTCTTCACACAATGTTGGATAATTTGAGCCTTGTGTTGATTTGTTTGATGATCCATCAGTTTGTTTTCTTAGCTGTCCATAGTATTTGCAGGAATGTTCTCTAACACTAAAGTTTAAAGGTTTCAATACTCTTCTAATCCTGCTTCTTTAAAGTCCAACTTTGGCTTCCATAGAATATCACAGGGAATATCATTGCTTGTGTCAGGATTCCAGCGATCACCCTAATTAAATCATGAGTTTCGAGCCAAACTTCAAAAAACTTCAAAGGATTTATTAAAGGTGACATACTGGCATTACCTGTATGAAACCAACTCCGGCATCTGTAATTTGCAGTCACCTATGATCCTGTTCCCCCCCGCCCCGGGTGTCTCATAAATCAGATTCTCCAATTAAGCACGTTCATGGGCTGGGTGTCATCAATCATGTTCTCCAATTAAATATATTCACGTCCAAAAGCTCTGGTAGCTTAGTTACTAATCTTTTTAAAATAAGTGTTGGAATGTACTTTCTATTTCAAACTACTGCACTGATCTTCTAGATTTCCTTCCTCCCCCCCCCTGTTTATGGCAACTCTAAAACAGACATAGGAATCCTTTATGAGTTGACAGCTTGCACAGTTCTGATCTTTGTAAGTATAGACATCTATAGGAGGTATTACATTGCTGATTGTATAACGTGATCTTTTTTGCTATACACAAAAACAGACAGAAGGAAAACAAAATCTGTGTTTTATATATATATGTGTTATATATATGTGTTATATATATATATATATATATATATATATATATATATATATATATATATATATATATATATATATATTCATTCATTCATTCATTCATTCATTCATTCATTCTTAAGTTTTCGTGGTATTACATGTATGGCATTCAGCTTTGTTCGGTATTTTCCCACGCATTAGTTGTGTTAGTTGTAGCATGTTTGGAGAATCTCATCTGCCATCATCTACAGAAGCCTTATGATGGCAGATGAGATTCTGCCAAACATTGCTACAACTTTAAAAGCACAACTACAATGACGTGGTAAAATACCTGAACAAAGCTGAATGCCATACATATATATGTATACACACACACACACACACACACACACACACACATATACACACACACACACACACACACATATACGTGTTATGTCTCACCTTTCCAAGGAAGATGAAAAGTCCAAACTCCGATAAATACAGGCAGGCAAGAAGATTCAGTATTCACAGAGTTAATTCCTTTATACAGACAATGTTCTTGGTAGTATAACAAAAGCTGCCTGCCAAGTCCGACAAGATAACCAAAAGAATTAATCACTAAAGCTTTCAAGAAACCAAACACACCAAAGCCTGACAGAAAAGTAACACTTTGTCCCGTACAGAGTTTTCAGAGAAAACACACCCACTTTTATCCCCTGTGGGGTGTGTCTCAATAACTCATCTCACTCTCTGATTCGCCCACGCCTCCTGCGTTGCAGCTCACACTTCCTCCTGCAACGCTGCCTCGGATCAAGCCAACCTTTGTCTACTTGATTCCCTGTCAGAAGCTGCTCCGATATGCCCTCCTCCTCCTGATTAGTCTCAGGCTGTCCCTCTCGGTTATCTGCTGAAACCTGAAGGCATTGCCGAAGAGGAAGGTCCTGGGAGGAAGGCATTCCCAATTCCTCCTCCTCCTCCGCCCCTTGGGGAGAGAGGAAGAATATCAGAAACCAGGAGATTGGAGACTTGAATTTGTGAGTGATTTGGCATTTGGAATTAACTTTTTGACAATATTTGAGAAGAAGGAGGTGACAGAGGAGGAAAAATTGCGGCACTGAAAGTGACTTATTAATTCTCTGAACTGAGCTCAATAGGTTTATTGGCTTTATTTAATACATTTGGGAGGACAGATTGTTAAGCGATCAAGAAGAGATGACTATTGGATTTTGGAGGGAATAATAGGTGAAGGAGATTTGCACATTAAACTCAAAACCGGGAAGGGGAAAGAAGGAAAAGGAGGAAGGAGGAAGAGACCAACAGAAGGCTGGGAAGGATTGACTTCTTATTGCGATTAGTCAGCACATTATACCATTCGCTCCCGGAGTGCTGGGAAGAAACTCAAAACTTAAACCTTTAGCTTGAAGACTGACTATAAAGTTTATTTTTTATTTTTTTCTCTTATCACATTTCTTTATTTGTTGGAATTTCTATTTGGTAATACTTTAATAATACCATTTGGGCACTATTTTTACAATTTGAACCTCTAGCCCCTTGCTTATTGACTGCCTGAAATTAAGGTAACTTTTCTCTCTTCTTTCCCCATTGTTTCAGCCCTTCTTCTTCTTCCTATCTTAACCCCTTAAAAGTCTGATAAATTTACCTACTCAAAGGGGGAAAAAGGTATATTGTCCTTATAGATTTCAGTGACAATTGATTTGATTGTCTTAAATAGTAACAACAAAGAGTGAAAAATAGTGTTGATTTAGATTACTTAGAATACTTAAGATTAATTCTTAAAGAAGTAACTGGGCTGGATTTGATGTATTATTGGTGATTAATATTGATATTCAGTATATAAATTAATTATAAAGACTATTATATATTATTAGACAACCTTTTATAATATAGGTGTACAGACTGCCTATCTATATATTTGATTGAAGTATTAGAATAGAATTTTATTTTAGGAGTTAAACACTGAATGGTGATCTGGGACAATATATCCAATATAGTGCAACAACAAAAACAAATATTAAGAGAGATGACCTCCACGACAACTATGGCTTTGAAATCGGGAAGGAAGACCACCCCAACCCTAACAACTACTTTAACTTCTGCCTCACCAACAATCCAAAAACCATTGAAGAATCTCTAATAGGGGAAAAACAGTCCAATGTCTCTAACGTTAATATACAAGCTATCCTACTATCCTTGCAAGAAGCAATGTCAAGATGCAAGAAATAATGATTAAGAATCACAAAGAAACCAGAGCGGACATAGCGAATTAAGAGATGAGATGGGAAAGCTTAAAGTGGAAATGAAAGCAGATTTACTTAAAGTGGAGGATAAGATAGGGTCCTTGCAACAGGCTATGGAGAAAAACGAAGTTAAGATAAGAGAAATAGAGAGTAGGACAGAACGGATGGAGACAAACTTTGAAAGGATAGAGGAGGAATTTAGAAATGTAACTAAGGAAACCAAAGACTCCCTGGTCCACCTCGAAATGGATAAAGCAGCGGCATATTTAAGGTTTCAAAATGTGGTAGAAGCGAAAAATGAAGAACTAGAACAATTAATGGCAGAACTATTGGCTGAATGGTTAGGGAAAGAAAAACGATCTAATCAAAGAATTTGACGAGGTGTATAGGGTCAGCACAAGTTATGCTAGACGCCATAACTGCTCGAGAGAAATTCATATTCGTTTCACAAGGAGGTGTGTGAGAGACCTAATTCTTAAAATGTCCAGAGAAGAAACAATAACATATAGAGGTAAAGCGATTACGATCCTAAAACAAATCCCAAGGAAAGTGAGGGTCATAAGACAGGATTATAAATTTTTGGCCAATTATTTAAATAAAAAAGAAATTCCTTTTAAATGGTTAATCCCGGAAGGGATGTTAATAACTTGGAAAGAGAGAAAAATCAATATAGATTCTATAGAACAGGCCCAAGACTTTCATGATCAGCTAATAGGCACGGATAACCAATACAGGAGGAAACTAAAAGGAAACCACAGGATGATCGTAATCGCCATAGAAACCAAAAAGAAGGACTTCCTCAAAATTTAGGAACGATAAACCACAACCAGGGAGAAAAGAACCAATCTCACAACAACAGCAAGAAGAAAACCGAATAACCACTAGACAAAAAACTAAACAGACCTAGATAAATGGAGATAGGAAAGAAACTCCTCTCCATTAATATAAATGGTTTAAATTCAACATCTGAAAGGAAAAGGATATTAACTAAATTAATTAGACAAAATGCCGACATAATATGCCTACAAGAAACACACATTAGGAAAAAGGATGAAAGATATTTAATTTGCCCAAACTTGGAAAACTCTTTACAGCACCAGCAGACAAACATAAAAAGAAAGGAATTGCAATATTTGTGAAAGATGATGTAAAAGCAGAACTAACCTGGTCGGATCCGGAAGGAAGAACTCTGGTTATACAAATTTGGATTAATCATATTACATTTTTATTGGTAGCAATCTACGCGCCAAATGAAGAACAAGGGAAATTTTTTAAAGATCTCCATCAGAAAATAATAGGTTTCAAAAAAGGAATATCTGCATGATAGGCGACTTCAACTCCATTGCTGATCATCAAAAAGACCATAGTAATGTGAATAAGAACAAGAAAGGGAAAAGAGAATTTTCTATGCCCTGTAAGGACATGATGAAAGAATTAAACTTAATAGACTTATGGAGAAAACTAAACCCAGAAGAGAAACAGTTCACATATTATTCAAATCCACACAAAATCTGGACCAGAATAGATATGGCCTGGATGGATGGGGAATTGGCCAATGAAATAAAAGAAATTAAAATCCTACCAAATGAATGGGCCGACCACAACCCAATACAATTAATTTGGAGAGATAGGAGAAAAACAAAGAAAAAGATGGACACTGAATACTCAGTTAATAAACGAAGAAGAGTACATTAAGAAGCTGAAAGAGGAATTAAATTATTTTCTAAAAAGAAAATAATAATGAAGCAACCACGAAACAAAATATTTGGGATACATTGAAGGCAGTTATAAGAGGAACAACAATCTCTTATAATGCCATGAGAAACAAAACATGTTCTTATGGGTTTCCAAATTTTTGAGACGGGAAGACAATCTAAAATTTTGAGTGCGTGTTGGTGAACATCCTAACAGAATTACTATGAAAAAGAGAGAGTCATCATCATAATTTGTTCTTGCCACCTCTATTATCTACCCAAGATGGTCCCTGGCTTTTTTGTCCCTTTTCTTAAAAGCTACATGCAAATATTGGACTATAATTTGAGGCCTGTCGTTAATGTGAATTACTGAGCTCTTCAAATCTTTCATTAATATGTTGCAGAACAACAACCAAATTATAAAATGGCAGCTAGTAACCAAGGCTGAGTCTTTTTTTTCTTCATCATTTTTGTTACCCAAGCTCCAAGTGTGGTAGCTCTATTTTGGAAATTTAATCAATATGTTTTGAGTAACTGTGAATAAACAGGCATAGCAAAGTAATTTAGAACAAAGATTTCAGCCCCGTGATTGTTCCTTCTTCTTGTGAAGCCTAATTGTATGTGACTGTTAGGTACATGATTAAAACTAATGGAAACATGATTTTACTATTCGTTTCTATTAGGTTGTTTTTACTCAAAATTTACAGTGAAATTAAATTATTAGAGGGATTTATGAGCAACGTAATTTCACTCAAGTTATCTTTTAATAATTCATGTTGTTTCCATCACATTCAAATTTAAGGTATTCTGTGTGATATGTAAATTACTATTTTTTCCCGAAGGAAAGATTGAATAGTTATTTCTGTATTCTTTTGGTTTGAAATTAATTTTCTTTGATTGTGTAATTTTTTTTCATTATTTAAGTAACTCTCTTGTAGTTTACAATCTTCTGAAACATGTCTGACCAGAACAGAAGAATGGATTAGGCACATTTTGCTGGGGTTTTTGGAGCCTTTCTAGTTATATATTATTCCTTCAAGTATAAGGAAGGGAAGGATGTCTTTCCTATATTTATTCGGATATTGATGCATTTACTGGCTTACAGGAAAATGAGTTTTGACCTTTTTTTTAGGATTGAGTGTACACCAATTAATGGTGAGTTGGGAGCTGCACATTAAAAATAAAAGTGAACAAAATATTTCCTTATTATGAACTATTATTAAGATTTCACAAACTTTTAAGCATTTCTATGTACACTAGGCTTAAGGTTAACATTCTCTTCGCATTCATATCCTTTTCTGAATCACGATATTTTTAGCATTTTCATGAACTTTGCATTGAATATATTAAAGTAAACATGCTAACAATAATTGAATAAATGTTTACTGAGTTGCAAATTATGTATTCATGTGCTATGGGTTAAACATTAATATATTCTCCTGCCATAGAAAAAAGAATTTAAATGTTAAAAGAAATATTTTAGGATAATTATTTGTGCATTATGAGAAACTAAAGCCCATTATATTCAGTCAGGTTTACCTCTGGGTTTGAAACTAATTTGATCAATTGTGCATATTTTAGTGGATTGGCTGATGAAGTAATTATTTTGAATAGCCTGCATGTTTATGATTTAGAAATTCTAAGGACAGTCAATATTATTTGAATAGAAGTCAATCACATAATGGAACTTTTTATTCTTTCCTAAAGTTGTCTCCCTGAGTCCTCATCAAACTTGCTGTAGAAATTCCTGAATTTCTAAAAGTGGCTTTCTAAAAGAGTTACAGAACAGGATCAATTCCTGAGTTTTGCTGAATAAAGAAATTCAGCCATTGGACATAGAATCTTGAATTTTACCGTTAGCTATGCTTAGCCTGAAGTCAATAAAATCAATCTGGCTTAAATTTATCCCAGTAACCAATAGAATGGGTTACTCTAAGTCTATTTTTTTTCATGCTTATATATAAATAAAACAATTTGAAACAATAATAAGCATTTTTATTTTAAAAAAATTAACCAGCAATCAATGTTTTTAAGGTAATAGAAACCTAGTGTCCATTTCATTTTGGATTTCAGACATGCTGCAGAGTGAATTTTTAGTGTGGAATAACAAGTTAAAATTTGATTTTTAGTAGCAGCCAAAGTTTATTGTGGAGGATAAACTTAGAACATTGACAATAGTATTAAGTTTCCTCCTCATACAATTGCCCTTTAAAGAGCTGAGCCAGAGTGAAGCCAGTAATGCTATATTACTTAGAGGTGAACTATCATTGACCTGACACCTTTGTCCAAGCATAAGAGTGGCTCATATCGGTTCCAGACGTGTTTGAGGGGAATAACCACAACTACTACTCATGTTTAAGGGCCTTCAAAAATATATGTGACATATAATCTTTGAAGGAGTTTGTTTTATAATAGTATGCATGCTTAGAAATAATATTATGAATGATGCAAATATCTGTAAGGCTTAGGGAGCTTAATACTCACTTGAACTTTACTGCTGAAATTTGTAACAGAAAAGTTGCTCTCTCTATGTGAAATAAAGTTATTTCTGGTTGCCTTATTTGTTGTGGTGCAAAGAAAATCCACAATAACATCAACATTTTGTATTATAAGAGTGTTCTTTAAAATGTCAGACGGGCAATAATATCTGATATTTTAGTCCGTAAATTATGTAAATATCTTCCACTAATTAATAGGTGCTAATATAGGTATTGTATGGGACGATAGCAGTACATTTCTGGTTTTTTTTTCCTTATTACCAAAACTCTAAATCATTATTTCCTAAACTATGGTCCTAGAGTCTCGGGGGCGGGGGGGGTCCACAAAATCAAAATTATTTGCCAGTCTATGCTGAAAAAGACATAATATGAAAACCTCATCAAACAATTGTCAGAAGTAATAGTGGCAGCAAATGCATCTATTTTAATTTTTAATATGGTAAATATTGATAAATATAACCTATTGAAACAAACGCTATTAGAATAAGTTTTGACTACTTAATCATAGTTTGGACTGTAGCAGAGATCTAGATATTGCATTTGAGAAACATATTATCATTCAAAGAAATAGTTCTACTATGTTGCAAGCTACTTTAAACATGTTCTCAAAAGTTTTCTCAAGATGGCAATCTGTGTGTGTGTGTGGGAACAGCACCACTCTCTGCCGTTATTAAGCTTTAAACTTTAGCCTTTTTTTAAAAAAACAAAAAAAGACAATGAGACTATAATTTCAATAGCAGTAAAGTCTTTGTCAGTGTGGGTTGCTGTGTTAGAGATAGAGAACCAATTTGATCTAGTGGTTAAGGCATAAAGCTAGAAAGTGGGAGATTGTGAGCTCAAGTTCTAACTTAGCCATGAAAACCAATTGGGTGACCTTAGGCCAGTCACTCTTATCAGCACAACTCACCTCAGAGAGTGTTTTTTGTGTGGAAAATAGGAGAAAGAGGGTGTGTTGGATATGTTCACTGCCTTGAGTTATTTGTAAAAATAATAAAGATGGGGTATACATAAATAAATAGAAACATAAATATCTTAGTGCACCGTATAGAATATTTTGGATTCTAATGGACACCTAGTCCTCTGGCCATTAACTGCATAAAAACTGTACTTTTGTTCTCTGGGATCTATAGTATACTAGGTTTCCACATGTATTCATGTGTTGCTTATCTAATAAGTAAAGTACAGCATTCTTAGTAAGGACTGCAAGAAAGTTTTCATTTCTATTACCTGAGTAAAAGAATATTTTCCTTTTATATTTGTGTAAGGCTCCTTGCAAGCCTTAACAGAATTAATTCAGAAACGATATAAGGGCAAGAGATACTGCTAAGCAAGTTTATTTACAAAATTAAAGCATATCATATTTTCCTTTATGTTTAATTAAAGTTACAAAGATCAGTTGAGTATAAATCTCTTCATTTCAAGAGAAATCAATAGATTTATGCCCTTAATCCAAGATATCAGACTAGATCCATATTTTTAAATTAATGACATTTGTGCTATGGACAAAAGGATAAACATAAATATAGAAGGATAAAAACAACCTTTTCCTGCACCAGCCAAGGAAGCTAGATATCCCTAAGGTGGTTTTTCCAAAAGGCAACTGGACTTTCTTGTTTTTTTCCTTTGAAAACATTTTGCATTTCTGAAGTGAAGAATCTTCTTGTATGAGAAGTGAAACATTATCAAAGGAAACGTTTCAGAGAAAAAAGAAAAAGAAAATCCAATTGCACTTTGGAAAAAAGCACCTTTGGGGACAACTCTGACCTGGAAGACTGAGAGTCTCCATAGACAAGGAAGCTTCTCTACTTCCTTATTTTAGAATAAATCAAACGTTCTCATTTATTTGCTAACTTGGGATTTTCTTTTTCGGTCTCTTTCTCCTGGCTGAGGTAAGGTATACTGGAATGGGACTGACATTAATATCACTTGGTTGAAAACATTTGACCTAAAAAGTTGCAGTGGTCTTTTAAGGCAATATGGTGTTCTATAGCTTTTTCCTAGGTGTTCTTCTACATTCTGTTGACAAGACATAGCCATGATTCCACAACACTAATAATTTCACCACTTATCACTTCCAGACTGCAGAGGAGAACACAAGACTAGATAGTATAATGATACAGCTAGTCCTTGACTTACAACCCCAAGTGGGACCAGAATGTCAATTACTAAGTGAAACAGCTGTTAATAGCATTTAGCAATAGCAATAGTATTTAGGTTTATATATCACCTCATAGCACTTTACAACACTCTCTGGGCAATTCATAATGTAGACGCATTATTTGCATATTAAGCGAGTCAGGCCTGATTTTACAATCTTTTTGCCATGGTTTCTAAATGAATCACTGTGGTCATTAAGTGAACCCTTGGTCTTTAAGCAAATCCAGCTTACCCCCCATTGATTTTGCTTGTTGTAGGCTGGCTGGGAAGGTCACAAATGGACATTAGATGATCCCAGGATGCTGCAACCATCATAAATTGATGCCAGTTGCCAAGGGTCCAAATTTTGATCATGTAACTTCAGAGACGCTGCATTGGTTGCAAGTGCCAGGACTGGTCATAAGCCACTATTTTCAGTGCCATCATAATTTCAAACAGTCACTAAATGGTTGTAAACCGAGGACTGACTGTATTGTCATTAATGGTGTTATCCTTTAAACGTAATCCTCATGGGTTATTTCTGAAATTGCTTGAGCATAATATTTTGATTCCACATAGGATTTTTCTCTTGCTTTTATATTTTTGAATTTAGTCTATTAAAATGCCTGCCTTGCCTCCATATTTCAGATCAGTTTTGCATGTTCTTTCACGCTATATTTATTTATTCCATCTCTGTGTCTGGTAAAGTGGATATTTTTGGTATTATAAGTTTGATCGAGTGGATGAAAAGAGCGGGCTGCTGTTCTGCAGATTGCCTGCAGTGTGAATTTACAAATTATCCTTGTTTTGTTTTTTGGAAAGGCACTCAGACGTGAACTGAAGGAAAAAGAGCAAATGATTTTAAGTGCTGTCGATCAAGCACGAATGTTCCTTGCCGACCAACCAATTGAAGGGCCGGAAGAGCCAAGAAAAAACTTACACTCAAAGTCAGGTCAGTTTTTTTTTTCATTGCTGAATTTGAAAATAGAGTCTCTCTCTCTCAAGTTAAGTTAAAATAATTATTTTATTGAACATATGAGCATAATGGCTTTGATATTCTGTCTTCTTCAAGGACTGTCTAATGAATGCTATATGCACTGATATAATAAATGAACACGGACATATTATTGAGAATTTGTGATGCAAGCATGGTTCAAATAAATTTTAAGCTGCAGGAAGCAGAACTCAGTAGTTTGAGAGCAGTTGAACTTATACTTATCCAAGGAACTGGACAATTGGAAATTGACGCTGATTCTCGTTTTTGTTAGAAGCTGCCAAATTTGATAGATTGAGACATACTATCTAGTATTTCATTCTAGCAGTCTAGACATCTCAGTAAAGATAAGTTTAATTAAAGGATATAAAATCTTATCACGCTTAATGGTTAATATGAACTGTGGTGTAACATTGTTGGAGAAATGTGAAAAATAGGAAAGGAATTTAAGGATGCGAACAAGTACCTGGAATTATCAATTACTTGGACTATGAATTTCTTCCATGATCTGTTAACATATTGATTTACTTTGGGACCCCTAGCAAATTTAGGGGAAACAGCTTATTTAGATAATGAGAGCATATTATAAGTACCTTCATTAAATGGCTGCCATGATGGGCCAGCCTAATCACAAAATGGTCTGCATATATATTACCATATGGAATTGTACATTGTAGTAAGGTTCATTCTATGTTTCTTAAAAAAGAAAACTGTTCTCAGTTAGATATTTCATATCATTAAAATATAGATTCTGTGTTTAGATATACCTAGATTTTTGATGTAGTACCAATCCGAGGTGGTATTCAGAAGGTTCTGACCAGTTCTAGAGAACTGGTAGCAGAAATTTTGAGTAGTTCAGAGAACCGGCAAATACTACTTTTGTCTGGCCCTGCCCACATCTATTCTCTGCCTCCTGAGTCCCAGCTGATTGGCTGGGTCTTCTTTTGTTGCCCTGTACAGGAGAAGGGAGCTTAAAAGCAGGTTAGTGGGGTGGTGAGGGAATGGGATTTTGCAGTATTTTCCCCTGCTACGCCCACCAAGCCACATCCACAGAGCTGGTAGTAAAAATGTTTGAATCCCACCACTAATACCAATCCGTTCTTTAGGTTAGTCTAAGAGCAATTTCCAGTTTGAGTTGAAATCTGTGTCAGATTTGTTTTTAAGGTGGGGAGTTATTCTGGACATTGCAGCGTGTTCCCGCAATTTGGTTAGCTATTTTTTCATAAAAGGGATCAGATAATCTTACCAAAAGAAGACAGGTATCATTGTTGATATTTATACACACAAGTAAGTTAGTACCTTTTGAGAGATATATGGACTAGTGAAGTGTAATAGAAATATTGTAGGTTGAAATGAAATTCAACTTTTAATATTAGTTTAATAGTAATATGAATCATTTTTTTAGAATTGTTGAGCTTTACAACATTGCCACCAAACATCCACACATGCACACACACACAAACATACCTGATCCAACCTAATCATAGTACTTTCAGCATATTTTTTAAAATGAAATGTCCATTTTAGCAATCGAAACCAAGCTAGTGTACCAACAATACTACATCTTTCTCAATTTTCTTTGAATCTAAAATTCAGAGTAAATTTAACGTTTCATTCTTAAAGTGAAAGAAGGTCATGGGTTTCAAATAATTTAAACTTGATTGTGTGGATAATTATATATATTTGTGGGTAAGCCCATCCATGAATAAGCTGAACCCATTTTTTTAGATGTATTATGGAACCTAAAACCATTGGCTTTTTCATGAGGAAGCATGGCAAATTTTGTAATTGGAATTAATTGTTACCACTCCATTAAAATTTTCCTTGTCATAAAAATAAATATTTAATCATGATATTAGAAGGGATTCTTTTCCTGTTTTATTACAAATATTCAGTGTATCACTTACTGTTGCACAATCTCTTAATGGTTGTTTGTTCAAGCCAGATATATTTATGCAAACCATCTAAAAGTCCTGCCATTTTCTTAGATCTAAGATACAAACCACTACAAAATCCATGTTGAGTAGCTAACCTGGTGATACATTTTAAACTTTGTAGCTTCTGATTCACATCACTCTTTCAAAACATGTAGAGTGTTGAATATTAATCCTTGTGTCAAACAAGTTCATTATTCGTTCATGCCAATTATTTAATACCTCATGTTCAATATGAACTGGAAGAATTTGAAAAAGAAAAAAATAAACTTAATAATGTAAGTTTTGGTAAAATATTTATTTTAGTTTCTGCTTAACCAAAGCACATTTAGGTCCCAACCCCTCCAAAATCTGGAGATATCTAGTTGTATTCAAGAAATGGTAAAATAGTTGCTTTTAAATAAAGTCTCATTATTAAGATGGAATCTTAACCTCAGCCTTAATTTTAACCTTGTGTCTGGTTGTTTAGGATTTTTTATTAATATCAGTGTCTCAACCTTGCTCAATGGGCACTACAGATTGTTTAGCATAATTAAATATGTACATGCCCCCTATTAAGTTTTGTAATAATTGTAATTTCTGAACCCATTCCAAGGTCATATTTACATGGATTACAATACAGTCATCCAAGGGCAGTTTCATATGAAGCAGTGAAGCAATTAGAACTATACTGATGCATGAATCACAATAGGCAAGCTGTTGCTGTCCAGAAAATGCATGTAGCTGACATACCTGACAAACCTAATGGTAAATATTTCTAGCTGTGAGGATCCCTTTGACCTCTAGCAACAATGATGAGTACTAGAACTTCCAAATTGCAGACCTGTTTTTTTCAGGAGTATAACACAATCCCCGGTATAGCTACCGTGTTTCTCATATAATAAGGCCGGGTCTAATTTTTTTTTGAGCCCCGAAAAAACGGCTAGGCCGTCTTTTCGGGAGTGACTTAATCCCCCCCCTTGCATCTTAGGGCGGGCGCCGACGACTGGATGTTGACCTCGGCGTTGGTGGAGCACTTTGTATCAGGGTCAACGCAGGCAGCACCATATCCGGGTGTGCAACAAAAGTACTTCTTAACAGCAAGCCCCCCCCGCCATTTCCCCCATTTCGCATGTTTTAATATAGGCCTTAATTTGGGGGGAGGGGCTTAATTTTATTTCATGCCTATAAAACATGCTGGGACTTCCTATTGGGGGAGGCCGTATTGTTGGAGAAACAGGGTAGTTGTTGAGTATCTAGCTTAGGAAACAATTTACCCAGTGAATTCTCAAATACAAGTTGCGTTAACTAAACCTTGTGAAAAACAATATTTTCTTCAGGTCATATGTGGTTTAAGTCATATGTGGTTTCTCCCAAATTAAATACTACTGGTAGTTTTCAACATGATAATATCTTGAAGTAAATTTTCTAATATCTATATAAGGCAGCTTTATATAAATTTAAAATAGTATCTTGAGAAATCACATAGTTGATGGAAACACTATTTCTGCAACTTAACTCTATAGAAGCAGTCTAGGATATTATGGTCAGTAGTCTCAAAACCAATTGAGAGATTAAATAAAAATAATAAAATAAATAAGAGTAGTATCAATTCTTTTTCTATTCTGATGAGATCGTCCATGAAGACATGAATTTTTTTTGAATCCCATAATTAGGATACAATCCATATTGAAATGGATTTAGTTAATAAATATCATATAATAATGCCTGTAATTAAATCAATATCTTCCTTCATATCACCTTGCCTCCCCCCAAGACTACTCTATTATCTTCTTCTTGTCTTGTACAATAATATTATATTATCTATTAAACATAGAAAATGGATTCATATCCATTCATATCCTTGCATTGGTCCTCTGAAATATATGAAAAAAATGGTTTTATTTGCTTGCATAATTTATCCACCATCCTAATTTTACACACATAATCTAACTTTAATCTAAATTATGGGTTTGTTAGGAAAATATATTTACTAAATTCAAATTTGTTAAGGCCCTTGTGTTATGAGAAAATAGTTATCAATAACATTTATTCGGTATTTGAGCCCATCAGGTTTGTGAATGATGATATGGTAAATTGCTTCATTTAAAAATCTAGTTGCATTTTGATTAGTTAATTAACATCTTGAATCTTTCAACTTAATCAAACTTATAAAAATTATACAAATACCAATTTGTAAACATTCAGTGTTCAAATGATGTAATTGCTTAAGAATTCAGATAAATTTAAATCCCCATTCCACTGCAGTCTAGTATCTTGTATCTCCTCTCCTTTGCAAACTAGAGCTTTATTTACTTTAAATAAATACTAGGGTTCTTTTTTTTTTTTTTCAAATAATTTAATTTTAATTAAATGAGATTCAGTGAGAAAATGATAAATAAGGTGGACAGGTTTCTAACATTCAGAGAGAGATGGTGAACAAACAGTTTTTCTTTTAGATAAATTTGGCAGTAACCCTAAGAAAAGTACTTCTAATTGTTCTTAGAAGTTCCTTTTATTTAGGAAATGAAAACAGAAATCTTAAAGACAAACCCATGTTCTAACATTACAATAAGGCATCTGTTGTATGCAATTGCCTACTTGATTGGCTGACCAACTGCAAGAAGCTAGAAAAAAATATGTACTTCAAAATCCATGAATGTAGATGTTATTCCATCTACAAATATCTGTAACTCAATTTAAATGGAATTTAAGATCCCTATTTTAAGTTATATATTTTGGTGGGAACTGCAGTAATTTGGATCTTTCCTATCAGTATAACTTAAAAATGTCACTACTCATGTGGAAATGCAGTCATTCTTCATCACCATTTATGAAGACTGAGCAAATGCAAGCAAAGCATAGTCTTCTGTCTGTCCCAGCCCATAAGCTTGTTAAAGTTTTACAGAAAGAATGGAAGCTTTGCATGCAACATAATATAAGACAAGGGGAAAGACTACAGAGTAATGAGCTGTATTCAGCATTGTGACAGCCAGAATTAGACAAAAGAAAATGGGACACTGTGCAAGAGAAAATGTGCAGAACATTGTCTCAGTACACATTTTAGCATCACAAACAGGTATTTTCTGCATTACCTCACAAGCAGAAACAGGTGCTGATTTTAGTTCTGTCTCGTTTCGCATAAAAATCTTGTGCTAAGAAGAAAGAATCTTTGCTCCTGATAGGACCCAAAAGAATTTAATGCTTTCAGGAAAAAAATATATGTCAAAAAGCCTGGCATATTTTGCTGCCAGGATGGACGGACACTTGGATGTAGTTTGCTTTCAATGTTAGGATTTTTGTGTGTTTGACAACTCTTTGGAAATCACATAGACAACTGAAAGGTTTTTCATTAATTAAGGTTTTTCATCAATTTAGACTTCTAAGTGCTAATTTTTTAGTGCAATAATCATAACGAGCACAAGGTCATTATTTTGAACAGATTTGTATTCTACAATATCATCAGTTCAGGACTTTCCAGTGTTTTCAGTCTTGTATTTGTAGAAGTTAAATCAGAACTAGAAGGCAAGAGTTAAATGCATCATCAGTTTAGAGTCCTTGTGTTCTCACAACATACCCAAGTCCAGTCCCTCCATGAATTCTGCTGACCCTTATCTAACATCAATACAATGCTGAGCAGTAGTTGACTAGATTATTGTGTGTAGGCAGCAATCATAAATCTTTTGTACTTAAACTCAGTGAATGATCCTGGTTCTTTGTGCCTGACAGTATTCCTTCTTTTCTGCCTCAAAGTTATTAACAAACCTATTTTTTTCATTTAATTATTATTAATATTAGTTAATAAATATGTTGCCATTCCATTTAACAAATTAAAAAATTAAAAATCTTTTTACTACCCTATAAGTGCCCTGGGAATTATCTATAGTAGCTGTAGCAGCAGTAGCAATAGTAATAGTAGTAGTGGTAGCATATTGGTAATATTGGAGCATCAGCAAGGGACTATTGAATTACCAAATAAATACTTCGTAGAGTTTATTCTAGCATCCAGTATATGCAAGAGTTTGATAACTTATGATACTCTTCCCCTTCATACTGTCAATTATGATGAAAAGGCACTCCCAGATTTATATTGGTTGCAAATCCCAAGATTTGTATAGCTCCAGCATATCTGAAACCATCAAATTGCAGAAGATTGACTTAATTCCATGTGTCCATTGCTGATGGTTGAGTCAGAACAAGTAAGGAGGCAAAATAAAATGCTCAAAGCTGTTTAAAAAGAAAATATAATTTATCAGAAGTCCCCCCCTCTTCCATGGCCAGTATGTGAAAATCATATACTTGTAATACAGTATAGAAGAGCTTCGTGTATGGGCAGGGATGGGATTCAAATTTTTTAACAACTGGTTCTGTGGGCGTGGCTTGATGGTCATGTTATTGGCTGGGCGTGGCCAATTCAATATCACTCACATCGAGGCACGCATCTCCTCACCAGGCCTCTCGTGACTGTGGGGATGCTGCAACAGTCGTAAGTGTGAAAAATGGTCATAAGACGCTTTTTTCAGTGCCATTGTAACTTTGAATGGTCACTCCACACAAGCAAAGTAGCAGCAAAGGAGGAAAAAAAAAACTCCAGAGGCGTTCCTGAGACAGGAAGTCTAGTCCTGCCAAGAATGTATAAGGGTTAACGAAGAGTCAGTTTCTGTAAGCAACACCAGAATGTTTCCTTCCTGCCTTCCTTACAGGATTAGGCCAGATTAATTTCTTCTAACAACCGGTTCTCCGAACTGCTTAGAATGTTAACAACCGGTTCTAGCGAATAGGTGCGAACTGGTAGAATCCCACCCCTGTGTATGGGATTAGTAAGAGAGTACAGAAGTGAAACTAAATAGCTGAATTTAAAGAGTTTTTATCATATGCATGATTTTTTTTCTAGCCTCATAGGGTAGCACATACCTAACCCTACTTTTTTTGGGTGGCGGGGGGAAGCAAGTTGGGAACCAGGATAAGTTTGAACCCTTTCTAATTGTTTCTATAGGAAGCACTATTTTTTAAGGAAAACTTGAAAATAGAGTAGCAGTATAAGATGATGGTTCTTAGAATGTGATTTTACTGACGTGTGTGTGTGTGTGTGTGTGTGTGTGTGTGTGTGTGTGTAAGGCCCAATTTAAGGTATTCATTCATACCTTTTTGCTTTGAAATTTATATTTTGAGAGTCCTGGATTGCATTGAACCCCTTATTTCCAAACCTTTGTCCTTCTAGAATGATGCACTTTGAATCCCAAGAAACATAAGGAAAATCTTATGTATAGTTTCCTAACACTAAGAGATGTAACATAGGACATGTTTTCAAGACTTGCTTTGGGGTGTGTAGTCTGTGGAGCTCTTTTGCAGCATAGCTAATTTAGGTTTACCTTCACCTTTAGTAATAGAAGCCCATTATTTGATATGAGGGCAGTCTCCTGCTTTCAGTCCGACGTACTTTTTTAAAAAATTGGGAGGGGGTAGTTTCTAGGGAAAAGCATGAGTTTGGAGTGCTCTATGCATTGCTTGGCGTGCCTGGAAAAAGGCAGAATACAGTTAATAAATAATAAAGGTAGCTTTTAAAAGTCGTGCTTGTCATGTTATTGCTTCAGCCAACAGTAGCAGATCACATCAGTTGTCCAAGGTTTTATTTGGCAAGGGCTTCAAGCAATCTACAGGGACATTAAGAACAATTGAGAGTGTAAAAGAAAACATAGAAAGACAGAATGAAAGATTTTAGAATCAAGGAGGAAAATATTGAGGAACTCCCCAGGACACATCAATAATTATGCGGAGACAAAGATTATTTTCATAAGTAAAGCACTTTAAATTAAGGATTCACCATCTGTTCTGCCCCTTAATTACAAACGCAAAAGGTGCAATAAATCATACTTGAGCCATAAAAGAAATATTGGCTACAAGTGATTTACATGTGTGCACCTCATTTATGTTAGGTACCATCTGGAGTAGCTGTATAGGGCAGGTTTAAGGGAGACCGACTGCAACTGCTGTGAAGAGGCTGCATTTGTTATGATTACAATGTCTTCAAGTCATCATCAGAAGCTTTAAAACAAAATGCCGTGTGGGAGTATGACAAGGGTCCATAAGACTTTATTGTGTGATAATCATAATAGTGTTTCTTAAGCTGTATTTGATGCTGTGCAGTGCTCTTAATTGTGTCAGTTACACTGCATTTGCATAAGGGCCTTATATGATTAGAAAGAAAGAGAGCACGCACACACATTTGTATTCTCTTTGTCTCTAAGGTGGATCATTTTATGAAGTGGAGCTCTATGAAAATAAAGATAATGCATTAATTTCCATTAGATGCACCTCCTCATAAGCCTCCCCCCCCACACCACATCTGTGCAGAAATATTCATTCCCTGATTCCTCCAAGAAGAATAGGAAGGGCTTCAGAGAAAGGTGAAATTGTCTACTTTTGCTGACAGAAGAGATTCACTGGATTCTACCCAACAAAATTAATCCAAAAAAATCAAACTACTCTCACAAATGTCTTATTTAATAGCACTTTGTCTCTGCAGCCATAGTTTCTTTCTACAGTTACTCAGTCTCCAGAGGTGGTATTCAGCAGGTTCTGACCAGTTCTGGAGAACCGGCAAATACCACTTCTGACTGGCCCTGCCCCCATCTATTCTCTGCCTCCCAAGTCCCAGCTGATTGGCTGGTCTTTTGTTGCCCTGCACAGAAGAATAGAGCTGGAAAGCAGGTTAGTGGGGTGGAGAAGGAATGGGATTTTGCAGTAACCTTCCCCCAGGAGTGGGGAAAGAATGGAGATTTTGCAGTATCCTTCCCCTGCGATGCCCACCAAGCCATGCCCACAGAACCAGTAGTAAAAATTTTTGAATCCCACCACTGATGGCCTCAGTTTTTATGTAAGTAGTATATTTTACATTAATGCGCTGGAATATCAAAGTGGCTGGTATATTTATGGCCAAGAAATGCCTTCTCATAAGTAAATAATTTCTTCATTACTCATAATAGCACATATGTTTGCCTTCAATCCTCTTCTAAATGACATTTTTATATCAAATATAAAAGCAAATCTACAACTCAACCCTGAAACAAAAATCAGGGTACTTACCCATGCAGCAATACTGAATTGTCCTTTGAATCAACTTCCAGCAATCTGAAAATTCATGATTTTAATCAATATACTGTGGAAATTTACAATGAAGAAAAAATTATAATGCCTATTGCCATCTTCACCCAGCTCCTTAGAACCCAAGACTAGCTTCATCTTTCCAATCTGCACATAAGGCAGCATTAATAAAAGGCAGCCTTTTCATGCCATGTTAAATTATATTAATAATTGTTTAGCTTGTACATATTTAAGTATTATAATAATACATGATAATGCACAAGCATTATGATCACACCTAAGAGACATCTAAAGAAGTATCTTGCTTAGCATCAGTGCCAGATTTTGTGGGTCTATGGATATCTAATCTTCTTAATAAATCATCTTAAGGTGCTGGCATCCCCAATAAGAATTTAATTAGCAAAGAACAGAGGTCCTCATGAATAGGAACCATGCCAATCTATGGTAGGATTGAGTATTGAAGAATGTTTCTATGCTATGCTATGCTATGTTCAGTAGGAGTCACTTTGATTATCAGTTCCCTCCTGGCTTTTATCTTAATTTTCTCAAATATGGCACGTATTGTACTGTCTGATCTCAAGCAATGCCTGTGGGAAGAGTAGGGGCAGGATATAACAGCAATAACATTTTTCTTTTTGTTTCTCTTTAATAAGTAGAATTTGGAAATAGTGTACAGATTCCAAAAATGTTATCTGTCTACTTATCACATAAAGAAAAGGCTCTGGAATCTTCATGGCACATAATGTGCACTCTGCAAAAATAGTTATTATGATGGATATACTGTAATCAATGTAAAAATATTTACTAGGAGAAAACTAATAAGATTTTTCTCTATCATCTCAGTCTTCCCAAAATGCTTTCTGTGTGCACCTTCTATGTAGGTGCACATGCTTCCGAGCATCAGGCTGAACCCATTGTTTTGTTTTCTAGAAAATGCTTCTAGGAATCAGAGTGTGGGGCCTTCCCTAGGCAGGTCCACCTGCAGCCATGGAAGCTCACTGGATAATTTAGGGCTACTTGCTCTTTTTCAGGCCACTCAACCTCATATGGTTGTTGTTGCAGATAAAAAAAAGTAAGAAAGCTAATATCCACTATTTTGAGCTGCTAGAGGAAGCCAGTATATACATCTAATATAGACACAAACATTTTGTATCTGTCAACCCGCCCTAGGTTATTTTAGGTACTTTGCTTTGCAACATTCTAGCTTCTCATTGTTAAGAACATTAGAAATAAACAAGTCCACCGAGTAAGAACCTGGTGGGAATCAAAACAGATGTAGGCAGTCACTAAACATTGGGTACCCTCAGAGTGAGATATAAAATCCTGACTATCAAGCACTTCCAAAACTAAAATAAATACATAATTTTAAAAATGGAAGTTGAAAAGCTCAAGAGATTACTTCTAATAGCCTAGATCATGGATCCACAACCCCTGGGCCATGTCCCACTACCAGGGCATGAGCCGTTTGGAACCGGGCTGCAGAAGCGGCAGGCGGCGCACCCCCATTTGCACGAGCAGCGGGTGAGCTTGCATGCATGCAAAGCTCCATTTGGGCAAGCAGGGATGTATGTGGCTACTTGCACAAATGCATCTACTCACTTGTGTGCTTACCTACCCTTGCACAGAACCATCTCCTCCCCCTCCTTGTCAGTTCGTGAAGCCAGGCACTGGCCTAGAAATTGAGGAACGCTGGCCTAGAAATCGTCAGGAGAGCACATCTATTGTTATGGGTCAGTACAGGAACAATAAAGTCACAATTTGCCCACTTTGGAGAAATAGGCTTGAATTTTTCTTTCAACAGTGTTCTTCCTCCTCCTTCCTTTAGTATTAAAAGTGTTATTGGCATTATTTGCTACAGACAGGGATCTGGTCCATATTCACCGCTAAGGAGTTCGGAACACTTGTGTTCCATAACAAGTACGGAGCGGGCTGATTTGTGATGATGGCTGCTTTGGAGTACACCAAAGCAAAAGGCCGCTGCTGGTGTTTTCCTGAGCCTTTCCTCCTGCCTATGTTACTGCGCTTTTTTCAGCGGCTATCGGTTGTTGCCTGAGATATATCTATGAGTTAGCGGCTTAAACTTTTAAAAGGTACTGCTTTCAGCAAAACTTTCCGTGCAACTTCCTAGGTAACTTATAGCCTGACTTTTAATTTGTTCGGGCATAATCTATTGCTTGGGCTCCAAATCTAGTAGTCGCATATGAGAAGCCCGGCGGGAGGGTGGGAACTGGGCCGAAACTAGTCCCAGTGCCTTTGGCCTAAATAGTGAAGCTGCTGGGTTTGTAGTTGAAAGCGCTTGGGCTTCCCCAAGCTGTTGATTACAGTGCTGGCATTAAGGCCCAGGGACAATTCGCTCAAGAAGAAGAAAAACCCCAGAGAATCTGATCTGAGTTGCTGCCAAAGTCTTAAACAAATTATGCTTTTCTACTGTTTGCTTGTCTGATAGCCAATATTAGGGCTGCAATGTTTTTCTAAAGATCCTAGCAACAATTGTTTGCAGGCTGGAGCATCTTCCCCCGAGGAGCGGGAAGGGTTCCGCCCATCCACAGGGTGGGCTGCTTGGAGCGGGCTGCCATGCGGCTCGGGGTGAGGCGCGAGTGCCCGCGAGTTAAAACGGCTCAAAGTTGCTGGGAAGTTGCTCGTAGATTTCCGGGCTTCCAGGCTTAAACTTTGCAAAGGCAAAGTTTGCAGGCTGGAGCGTCTTCCCGCCAAGGAACGGGAAGGGTTCCACCCACTGGGCGGGCGGGCTGCTTAAACTTTGCTCGGGCGGCACTTTAAAAGCCTGCTCCCAGCACCCGAGCAACTTCCCAGCAACTTTCGGCTTCCTTTTAACTCACGGGCACTCGCGCCTGGCCCCGAGCCGCGCGGCGGAGAGGAAGCCCGGCGAGTGGGCGGGCTGCTTGGAGGAGGCGACCCGGTGGTGCTCCGGCAGCAGCAACAGGCAGTTTCACCCAGGCTCCGCTCAGGTGTCCGGCTGGGGCTGTCAGGAGTTGCTACCGCGGCGCAGCTCACATGCCTCAGTCCTGCGTTGCCTTGGGAAGGAAAAGGCAAAACCAGGAGCCGCTGAGCCTGAGCCTCCGGTGCCGCTGCTCCTTGCAAAGCACCGCCGCGGCTCTTCCTTTTTGCCTTTCCCTTCCCGAGGCAACGCGGGACTGGAGCCGCGCCGGCAGTAGCAACTCCTGACTCAGGGGGCCTCCGAGGGGAGGGGAAGGAGGAGAAAAGGGGGGGAAAGGGTGGGGGCGATTCCCAAAAAATCTTGTGCTGACCTGGCCCGTCTGTCAAATTTTAAAAGTCAATGCGGCCCCCGAGCCAAAAAGTTTGCCCACCCCTGTGCTAGAGGGAAGCCAGTATATACATCTAATATAGACACAAACATTTTGTATCTGTCAACCCGCCCTAGGTTATTTTAGGTACTTTGCTTTGCAACATTCTAGCTTCTCATTGTTAAGAACATTAGAAATAAACAAGTCCACCGAGTAAGAACCTGGTGGGAATCAAAACAGATGTAGGCAGTCACTAAACATTGGGTACCCTCAGAGTGAGATATAAAATCCTGACTATCAAGCACTTCCAAAACTAAAATAAATACATAATTTTAAAAAATGGAAGTTGAAAAGCTCAAGAGATTACTTCTAATAGCCTAGATCATGGATCCACAACCCCTGGGCCATGTCCCACTACCAGGGCATGAGCCGTTTGGAACCGGGCTGCAGAAGCGGCAGGCGAGCGCACCCCCCATTTGCACGAGCAGCGGGTGAGCTTGCATGCATGCAAAGCTCCATTTGGGCAAGCAGGGATGTATGTGGCTACTTGCACAAATGCATCTACTCACTTGTGTGCTTACCTACCCTTGCACAGAACCATCTCCTCCCCCTCCTTGTCAGTTCGTGAAGCCAGGCACTGGCCTAGAAATTGGGGAACGCTGGCCTAGAAATCGTCAGGAGAGCACATCTATTGTTATGGGTCAGTACAGGAACAATAAAGTCACAATTTGCCCACTTTGGAGAAATAGGCTTGGATTTTTTCTTTCAATAGTGTTCTTCCTCCTCCTTCCTTTAGTATTAAAAGCGTCATTGGCATTATTTGCTACAGACAGGAGGAATCTGAGTTCCCATTTATTCAACCCCTAAAAATCAGTTCAGAACACATTTTTAGTGTTCCATAAACAAGTAATCTGTTCAGCCTGCACAGATGATTAATCATGATGATGATGATGATGATGGAGGTAAATTATAATTACAACTATTTTGCAGTATGACAAAATTCCAAAGCAAAAATACATTAATAATAATACCATATTGCATTCTGTTTTCCTGATGAACCTTTTCTTCTCCTGCAAATAAAAAATGTTATTATATCTATGAGGCTTTTAATTGTTTTCAAAGCAGGTATCTGTAAGTTGTTTATGCCTGTAGAGTATATATACTATGAGTTATGACTGTGTTTTAAAATTTTAAAAATGGTACTGATTTGAAATGGAAAAACTTGCTTCGTTCAACTTACGTAGGTTGGAAGTGTATAGCCTGAACTTTTTAATGAAAATAATTTTGTAATTCATTTCATAATCTAATTGCTTGGGTCTCCAAATATCTAGTATTGTCATATGCATACTTTGAGAAGATAATACAGTAAAGGTGGGGAAACTGTGGCCTTCCAAATAGTAATAAACTATAGTTCCCAGATTCCTTTACCTTTGGCCCTAAATAGTGAAGCTGCTGGGATTTGTAGTTTGAAAGCACTCGGAGATCCACAAGCTGTTGATTACAGTGCTATTGGCAATTTAATTTAATTTTCCCAGGGACAATTCCTCAAAGAAGAAGAAAAAACCCCAGAGAATCTGATCTGAGTCTGATTTGAAGCCAAAGTCTTAAACAAATTATGCTTTTCTACTGTTTGCTTGTCTTTTTATAGCCAATATTAAGAGGTCTGCAATGTTTTTTCTAAACTTGATCCTAGGTAACATCTCTACAATTGTTATATTCTAGGATGCTTTTCCTCCTATTCATAGTATTAATCATCCACAGATCAACCTTTTTAAACTGTTTTTTATCAAAGGCTCTTAAAAGTTAATATCCTAGGTAGTATTTGTATCTTATTCAATAGATCTTGTAAGTTAATTATATTCTTGCCCTGGAAGCTATTTTCACATTGATGGTATAAAAATACTATTTTATTAATCGGGAGTCACTTGTCAGCATTACAATAACATTACAATAATGTTGCAATTATTTATCAAGTTCTCCAAAGTTAGCCTTTTCCTTTTTACAATGCAGTTTTTGTTGGCACATTGTTAGGAATAAAATTCAGTGTTTGCCTCCATTTGAACATTGTTTGTTTCAGTCTCTTTCCCTATTAATTTGGCCCTGCTTTGAGGATCACCTCAAAACACATCACTTACTGCAAGGAGAGAAATGGGCATGGAAGTCCATAGTTAGTCATTCTTGGCAGCAAGTGTATTTTGAAAGCAACAATATTTCTTGTCCACACACTATGAATCCCTGTTCATTCCATTTTTTTTCCCCCTGTTTTCAGAGTTGACCCCTGAAGAAAAAGCACAGAAGATTGCTAAAGCTATGCGCAAACAGTCTGCGGAAGTGAAGGAGAAGTGGGAAAGCCTAAATACCTGTGCCAGTGGTTGGCAAAAACAGATAGATCAAGCCCTAGAGAAACTGAAGGACCTGCAGTGTTCCATGGATGACCTGGATGCAGACTTGAGAGAGGCAGAGAATGTGCGAAATGGTTGGAAACCTGTTGGAGACAGGCTGATGGCCTCATTGCAGGATGAAGTTGATAAGACAACTGTAAGATCCCAGGAGTTGTTTAACTGCATTGCCAGATGATGTTTAGATTTTGGCTATAGAAACTGTACAGTGGTACTCAGGTAGTCATAATCCAGTGTCCAGCTGGATCCAGAATAAAAAAAACCAGTGAAATAATATTATTCCTGCTTCATACTTTTCCATTGGAAATGTGTAACATTTCATTAACATTATTTTATTTAGATAGCAATAAAATGACAGCAGGAGGCATAAGTTTGCAGTAATGTATATAATGAGAGCAACATAGCTAGAGGGAGATAGAGAAAATCCAAGGAACTCAGAAATTCTCTTTCTGTGCCCTGAATATTAGGCACCCTAACCATAAGGGTTAATTAATTAAATGCCATTGTCAAACTGGACTGCAGAGACCAGTCTCTTGCCACTTCCACCTGTCCACCATATAGATGAGGATGCTACAGATGTGTTATTTGTGAAGGGATATTTTAATTATGCAGTGAGGTGATATTTTAATTATTTAGGCCTGTTCTAATATTGCATTGTTTTAATTGGATGGCTGAAATTTCTCTTAAAATATATTTACCACTCTGTGTTTTAGGGGAAAGGTTGTGCAGTTATAAGCCGAAACCAAATGAATCTATCCCCTTTAAATGCCTTTGAATTCTCAGGACTTTCTACTATAAGCCATTCTGCTACAAGTCTAGGAATTCCAAATTATAACAACTAATAGTAGAGCCCCTAAGACTTTATGTCATTCTGAAGTCAGTGAGCATTTTAGCATTGGACTTAGAAGCCTTTTGCCTGTATGTCCATGGATTGCCTAGAAAATAACAAATTAGACTATTTATGAGTAATGGAACATTATACATAAATACAGAACACTCTGCCTGAGGTTTGTTCTTGCTTTCAAATAAAGAGTAAGCTAAATTCAATGAAACACAATTTCTGTTGCCTTAGAAGTAAATCAAAGCAGATTTAAATATGTTGATTTAAGCATAAAATATCTGTCTTTCCTTTTTTTTTCGTTTGAATAAAAACATAAAAGAATGCTTTTGCATACTAGTGGGAATATCTTTTTTCTGCCAGCAAGAGGTAATTGTTCACATCTTAATGGTATTTGCATAAAGAGCTGCAAAGAGAAACTTATTATGTTTTCTATTTGTTCCAATAGCATCATCTGTTGAGGATTATTTCATCTATTAACAACATCAACATTGATGTTGAAAATGATGTACTAGTAATTATTGGGGAAAACAGTGTGAAGTTTCATAGAATTATCTGGCTTTCAGCAGATTTCATTTTTATGTTGGTAATTGATTTAATATAAAAATAATGAAACCCAAATTAAGAAGTTCTAACATTTGTTATTGAATTATTAAGTATCTTTTCTTTTCTTTTTCATTTCTATTTATTTAGTGGCTTTTTGTTTCCTGGTAAACCTTGGCAATATAATACATTACTAGTAGATTCACTGCTTTTTTATATTCACTGTAACATGTAATATATTTAAGGAAAGTCAGGAGAGATAGTGAAAGAAGGAAAATGAAGGACACTTACATATATCATTTGTAGATTATACCTTTGCTCTTCAAGATTTTTACTAAAAGCAGTTGTGTATTCCCTCTTCTAGGCCTTTAGAGAAGAAATTTCACCAATCAGCTTGAAAATCAAATGCATCAATGACTTATCCAGTCAGCTCTCTCCACTTGATCTTCATCCATCCTTGAAAGTTTCACGACAGCTGGATGATTTGAACATGCGGTGGAAACTTCTACAGGTAGCTTTCATTGACTAAGACAGATGTCTCCAAACTTGGCAACGTTAAGACTTGTGGACTTCAACTCCCAGAATTCCTCAGTCAGCATAGCTTAAAGTTAGAGAGAACCATGAATCTGTCACTGATTCCACATTATCCCTGACATCAGGGAGAAAATCCTCTGGCAATAGTATTGATACACAACCATAAATTACAGCCTTACCACAATCATGTCATTACACAAATGTCATAAAATGATGTAAATACAAGATAATTTTCTCAGATTATGTCTGCTAAATTGAATCTTCATTCAATATCAAAATGATTCAACATATTATTTGTGTAGACAGTAAGGAATATTAGCTTGATGGAAATACACAGATTCTGTTGTCAAGGCCATAAGGACGAAATGATAAGTCCAGAATGTCCAGACAGTGCTTAGAAAAAGCTTAGACAGATATTTTTTTTCATTCACTGAACTATAAAAAAGGAGGATGAGGAGGAGGTACACCAAAACCAGACTTTTCTAATCTGCTATTATAGCCTATCTCAATAAAAGTAGTTTTAGCCTCCTTGTAGAATTGATTTCATAGACTGAACTACCATATTAAAGAACCACATTCTTTAATATGGGAGTCTCCAACCTTTTAGGTATAAATAATGTAGCTAAACAATGTGGGACCCAGAGGCATTATTCAAAATCCAGATCATGCTTGAGGCTTGTCTTTTCTTTTGCATTGTTTATTTGTTAAATTTAGATCCTACCTTTCCTTCTTCTCAGGGCACTTCCATCTCCATTTTCCCCACAACAACCACCTTGTCCTGTGGTTGGGCTGAAAGAAAGTCAATGACCCAAAGACACCCAGTAAGCTGCTAAGGCTAAGGATGAACTTGAACCTGAGCTCCTAGTGTCACTACAGCATCTTGAGCATTACACCATACTGTTTCTGAAATATTGTGTTACTATTATGCTAAAATTTCATTAAACTAGACTTTAAAGCCATCTCGGGAGACTATTTTGGGTTTTATTTGAGTTCACAGGAGCTCTTTAGTAAGAAAAGAACTGATAGAGCTATTTACAAAGAATTATGATTAACCCCTGTTCTGAGGCTGTTCTAAAACACATTTTTTCTTCCATATCAATCTAATTTGAAGCACTAGAAACACTTGTCATGCCTTACAAAGATTTGACTGAGACGTTTTGTATATATTCATCCAGTTTAATTAGCAAACCAGGAGAATATTGACCCATAAGGTCAATCAGTAAGCAGCATGTTCCAGTATGGTTTCTTGTAAAGATCAATAAAATCAAAATAAGGCAGACATTTAGACAAGGGAAAAAGTGAACACCTCAGTAGACAGTATTAAGCACTAAGAATGTCTTTATTTAATATTGATTTGCATTGCTTACAGAAGAATCATTACTAGCTTCTATTTAAACATTATAAACGGGGAAGCAGATTTAAGATGACAGAATATTTTCTCTTTAAATCTATTTGCACAAACGAATTTTAAACCATCATTTGTCTTATTGGCTATATGCAGTTGGCTTGGTATGATCAGTTAAAAGCTTACTACTTGCTTTTTCTTGTTTGTATTTTTACGTGCAGATATCGGTAGATGATCGTATTAAACTACTACAAGAAATACACCATGATTATGAACCTGAATCTCAAGATTTTCTTTCCAGTAAGTGTTAATGAAATGGGTTAATGAAGACTCTAATAGTATACCAATGAAGTACTTCAAGGGTTCTTAATTTTCTTTTCATCCCAAATATGCTCAAGTTCTAATAAGTAGCATTGAAGAAAATATAGAACAAAATGATTGTCACGTAAGGAAGATGCTTTCAGAGAAATCTTCAGAAAGACAATTCACAGAGAATGACAATTTAGAATTACAATTAAATTGTATTTAGGTAATGTCAGGAGCAGGTTTACAAGCGCTGGATAGGAAACAAAAGAGGATACAGAGTTAATATATGACTGAACATAATACTAAATCTTGATTAAAAGGCGCAATGAAAGAGGGAGTTCATCTTATTACCCTAAGATGACTTTTTAACAGTTTTACAAAATGTGAATGGTTTTGTTCTCAAGTAACTGAAACAACTATGGGAACTGGAGGGGATTCAAAAAATAAATACTAACTGAAAAATATTTAGAAAGATGTATTTTAAAAGTTGAATCAATATATGCACTTACAAATTTGCAAGCAAAAAATCAAAAAAGGAAAAGGAAAACTCCCAAATCAAAGGGTAGGCGATCACCTGGTATATTGGGCCTGTTTATTAAGTGGACTGAATTGGACCAAGTTATCTTCCAAATAAGTGGTTTTTCATCAACAATTGTTTTAAACTAGTCATTTGAAATGAGTACTGTTGATTTTGAGGATAAATGCTTAAAAAATTGTTCAGGAGTGTTTACTTCCAGAGTTTGAAATATTTCTTCTTATTTCTATATTCAGCATCTTCATACAAGTATGCCTATTTGTAAATTATAAAATTATCGATTTCTTGATTTATTTACTTCCAATTTTTTAATTATTTTTATAGCCTCTGTACAACTACCATGGCAGAGATCGGTGTCTCATAACAGTGTTCCATACTACATTAAGTAAGTTGGTATCTGTTCTTGCAGTAATTATATTAGAATAAAATGCATGGAATTTTTAAAAGCATCATTGATTTTCAGAGGTGCTTCCTTGGGAGGTCATGTAATTACACAAGACAGGAATGCTTTGGTTGGAGGTATCTATCCATCTAAATAAAAGAAATGGAGTAGCGTTGCACTCCTCCAAAAAATATCTATCTAGACTCATTGCTGTCTGTGGAAACAAAGGGTTGCAAGCAGTAACCAAGAAGACCTTTTGTTATCTTTGGTTTGGAAAGTTCTGAGACTGAACCCATTTACGGAAAGTTATACCACAGACAATACTGCTACCCTACAAAAAGATCTTGACTATGTATCTGAATGGTCAAACAAATGGCAACTTCAAATCTCAACAAATAAATGCTCTGTCTTACATATTGGCAAAAAAAATCAGAAAATAAAATACAAGCTGAATAGTCAAGATCTTGCGGATGACCCAAGCTCTGTAAAAGACCTTGGAATACTCACCTCTAATGATCTAAGTGCTAGAGCCCACTGCAACTACATAGCCAAAAAGGCATTAAGAGTTGTTAACCTAATCCTACGTAGCTTTTTCTCTGGTAATATCACACTACTAACCAGAGCATACAAAACATTTGCTAGACCAATACTCGAATACAGTTCATCAGTCTGGAACCCTCATTACGTATCTGATATTAGCACAATTGAGAAAGTCCAGAAATATTTCACAAGAAGAGTTCTCCACTCTTCTACTCATTGTAGAATACCTTATGCCACCAGACTTGAAATTCTAGAACTAGAAAACCTTGAATTACGCCGTCTTCGGTCTGACTTAAGCATGGTATATAAAATCATACATTGCAATGTCCTACCTGTCAATGAATACTTCAGCTTCAACCATAACAACACAAGAGCACACAATAGATACAAACTCAAAGTAAACCGCACCAAACTTGATTGCAGGAAATACGACTTCAGCAATAGAGTGGTCAATGTCTGGAATACTCTACCCGACTCTGTAGTCTCTTCCCCAAACCCCAAAAACTTTAACCTTAGACTGTCTACTATTGACCTCACCCCTTTCCTAAGAGGTCTGTAGGGGGCGTGCATAAGCGCACCAACGTGCCTACCGTCCCTGTCCCATTGTTTCTCTTATTCTTTTATTTTTCTTATATGTACCCATTTCATGTATTCACAACTATGTATAAACTTATACTTATTATCTTGTAAACAATTGGCAAATCAAATAAATAAATAAATAAATAACCAGCCTGGGCCACTATACAAGTGCTGCAGCTGATGTTACTCCTGAAACATTTAGTTTACATGAAATGTAGCCACTTGTTGTGGTTAGTTGGCTGTCAGCAGTCAAGTCAGATGAGTCAGAGGAGATAGAGCGGGAGCCTGAAGGGAGTGCCTGGGTTACCATCAGAACCGGCAGAAGGCTCTGAGGAACAGGAGGTCTCAAAGCCAGATGCAGAGCAGGTCCCACCTATTCAAGCTCAGGCTGAGGGACAGCTGTTTTCCGGCCTGAGATGAGCAAGGGGGAGGAATTGCTGGGCCCAGAAGTGCATATGCACAGAGAAGTGCAGAGAGGAAAGCAATAGAGGACTGAGGGCCAGCTATTCAGGAAAAGAAGGTGATGTTAACAAGTCCCTTCCCGGGGCTTGAGATATAAGGAGGAGGGGTGTGGGAGGCGTGGGTGTTGAGACATCCATTCATGCTCAAGAAAAGTTCCCTCCAGTGGATTCCTTCCCAGGATTTCCTTGCCACTAACCAGGCTGGTCAGGACTCTTTGTGTTGGAATTGAAATGCTAATTGAGACTCCCTGCAGGGAACCCACAGACCTGGCTTGTGAATCACTCTCCAGGAGGTGTGACCTGGAGCTTTGTCAGTGAATGCCATGAATTCCTGCCTTTCTAAATAAAAAGGGGTTTTTCCTCATGTGTGGACTGTTGATTTTGGGCTCATGAAGGCTGGGTCAGAACACCACTTGAGTATTTGTTATGTCTATATAACAAGCTAATAGTATCTATGCATACTTTGTACTAGTTAGCAATGTGTGTTCTGGACATGTGGTGACGACAGTGATAATGTAGATTACTACCGTCATCATGTTTGATAGAATTTTATTAAATACCAAGTAGAACACTTACGGAATTACTCTCAAGAGATATAAGTTTTATTTCACTATGCCTGCTTCCACAATTCCCACCTCTGTCTGCTTACCTCAGCTCAAGACCCAAGTTATCCGGTTCTTAGAGGCCGTTTACAGCAGCTGCAGCTCAATGGTGGTATGCTACCGGTTCGGCCCGGTTCAGCTGAACAAGTAGTAAAAAAAAAAAAGCCTCCAATGATCAGCTGAGAGGATGGAACAAAGCAGACAACCAGCTGAGAGGAGAAAGAAGAGAAAGGCACAGGATCAGCTCTCCCACCTGCCCCTCTTCTTTATCCTCTCAGTTGATTGGCGCTGCAGGCTTCAGCTGGTGTGTGGAAAGCTGTGCGCGCGTGTTAGGTGCACACACATGTGCAATCACAAAATCGGTAATGGAATAGGTAGGATCCCGCTGCTGCTGCAGCTGCTTAATGCCAGGTCTGGCCATTATGTATCTGTCTTCATCCATAACCTAATTGTGATTAGAGGGCACATTAGCAAACCCGATTGAGAAATAGGGGAGTGCCCCCTTTTTACAATGTGCCCTTCTGAGTTTGCGGTAAGATTCTAGTTGCGAGTTCAAGCCCAGGGAGGCATCATGACAGTTCTCATTTGCAAGGCTCTACAAGTGACCAGAAGTACATAAGGTAGATAACCTGAGGCATTGAATGTGAGGCATTATTCTTGAAGTTTGGTACATACCTTTGTTGCATGATAGCATCCCTCTTTCATCACCAGGATGGTATTGAAGCTTCCCATACCTTACATGTTTCTATGTGCCATCTCTGGGAGTGGATGTGTAGTTCATGGCCACCCTGTCAACCCTGGACATTTTTCATATTGTTGTGGCTCCCGCTGCTAGAAGTTAAAATATTAGACTTGGATTTCTCTTGGAGCAGATGCAACAATTTGAGGGCAGAGGACTCAAAGTCTCTTTCATTAGGGATTGTCATCTTTGGAGGCCAGAGATCAACCTTCTCAATCTTCCCTTTATCTTCTTGTTTGGCCTTAGGATTACTGTTAAAGCATGATTTTGAAAAGAGCTTTGGCTTGGGAATGGAATGGCTGTGACTAATGAGGTCCTTTGAGGGGTTCTTTTTGGATGCTTGATTGTTCCTGAGTGACAATGTTTTTGTATCTGGTCATGCTGTTCATTTTGATTTTTTAACCTTATTAGTGTAAGAGGGGAATATAAATAGGCCAGAGTCCTTTTGGATTGGGACAGCATATCAGTTTAAATAAACAGTTTAAACCAATGGCTTTGAATTGTCGGCTTTAATGGTACTTGCTGATGGTAGGCATTATAAAACTGTATTTCATTGTTAACTGGCTGATTGAAAATTTTCATATTTAATGTGATTGAATGAATATTTGATGTTGAATTGTTTTTGTTTCCTTGCTTGCTAGTTGGCTTGATTTTTTATTCTCTCTACCCAAATGAGTTCTCCAGCCAGCAAAGATGTAGTAAGTGATTACTATAGAATGCTGTTTGCTATCATGGGGGACTATAATTGTGGCTAAAGATTTTTTAAAAGTAGAAATATTGCCATAATTAGTTTCAGTAATTGAATTTGTCTACCAGCTTTGTTCAGCTTTATTTTCTAATCAACACTGGTAGTTTCAGTGAATAGAACAACAGTTCTGCAGGGGTCTATATCCTGTCTGATGGTATCAGAAATTCTATTAAGTTAATGACACTGCTTTTACATTAAATTAAGAAGGTGTTTAAGAAACCTCTGGAAACAATAACTGAAGTTAAATTTCTAGGTTAAAGAGAAGGTTTTATTACTTCTAAACTTTGTGTTCAACACAATGTGAGTTCTGTATTTTTTTGTCAGAAAGTGATTTGGAACTGAGTTTTGGCAGCCTATTTTAAGAGAGAGTAGGAAGAGATTCAGTTCTAAAGACATCTCAGTGTTGCTTTCTCCCTTGCTTAGTTTATTACCTTACGTGTTCAAAAATAGTCAACCATCCACTGAATAAGATTTTAATTCCTGTCAATAGATTGAATTTTTCTGACATCCCAGAAGCTGGACTACAAACAACCTTGTTCAGCACTCAACCAAACATCCCAAGTTGTCATTCTGGCCAAACCAATAAATGTCAGACAATTTATCCCAGAAGCACAATATAGTACAGACAGAATTGTATTTGAACTGGGGAAAAAAAAAAGAAAAAAGGCAGGCATTCTATCAAAGCACAAGATTCATTTTCTCCTTAGCTGATCAATTAAAGCCCCATATAAACTCCCAAGGCCTCTAAATCAAGACAGGCTTTTCCATTTCAAGATTTAACAGGATTTACTCTTAACTCAGGCATCTTTAATTATGACCCTGGGCTTACTCTGTTGAATGGATTGGTAGAGTCCAATGAATGCCATTGATTAAATTGAAGAATTCCTAAATGGCAGATTAACTAAGATCGTGGATTTAGCTATTTCAATTTTTCTGGTTATAACAGACTAAGATGCTTTCAAAAAAGTATAAAATAGATGCTCCACAATTTTTAACTGTGTACATTTTTGAGAGTGTAAGAAATATTATTGTTAATGCTAGCTATGGATTAAGTGGGACATGTATCATAATTTACAGGCATTCTTCAAAAGAAATCATACTTTGTTTCTTGGCTTTGTTTCTTGGCTCTTGCCTGTAACAATCCTTTATGCAAAGACAAGAGATATTCTCATCTCTTGATGGATGGGCCAGTGAGACAATCAGCAGCAGGGGCAAAAAGGTCCTTTGATGGCTGCAGAGATTTATCAGCTCACAGGATAATTGGCAAACAATAATGAAAAGACTTCAGTTTCCCAGTCGTTTTCCCCAAATGGAGAGATTGACGAAGGCATCCAAAGCCTTGCATCTTGAGGGTCCTCCAATTATTATCTCTATGGCCCTTATGCTTTCTGAAGAATAGGCAACATGGAATTAATTTATTTAAACCTTTTTCATTATTTTGTTCTCAAACTCAGTTTACTTTAAAAATGTGACCCTGATTCCATATAGTAGCCAATCTTATTTGAAGCAAGAGTTGTGCCTATTAGTATCTGCCCTTTCTTACATCTTGCCTTTCAGTCATGTTTTGGCATTTCAGTTTGGATTTAGCTAGATTTTTCCTGAAAGCAAAATTTTAGATGTGAGTTCTAAGGGCAAGAGGGAATGATACCATGTGTTTTGTATTGGATTTGGCCATGTATTTCACATGCAGCCTGAAAAATAGAAGCATAATGTAGTGATTAAAAGTGTTGACCTAGATGTTAGGATACAACTGTGGATATTATCGGTTTGCTACATCTCAGCCTAAGCCACTTGATTGATTGGTTTGCAGTGTATTTCTCAGTAAAAGAAGTAATATAAATGCAATAATACAATTACATAAATAAATGTGTGATATTTGGGAGAACAAATGGTAGGTATAACTCAGGATAGCCGGAGACAGTGAGGACCGCTTCTTATCTGGACAGTTTGGCAGAACAAAAGAGGATTTAAAGAAATGATGATTGCAGCAAGTACGGAACTAAGAAGGACGGATAATGTCCTGTTCTTCAGCCAACACATAGAGATTAATTGTGATTCTCATATCATTTGCATTCTGAGAAATCTGTAATGGGAATGGGAAAGTGACAGACCTTTGCTTAAGAAGTGTATAGGTGGGGTGGGATAGCACTATTAAGCTGATCAAAGTTTTGCTTAAGAAGTGTATAGCTGGGGTGGGATAGCACTATTAAGCTGATCAAAGTTTCTTCTATGAAATTGGAAGGTAGCAAAAAAGAAACAGGGAATTCTATTCCCCACATTAGAACTGGAGGCCAGACAATAAATCTAAGTTGGAGATTTAAGACTGATAAGAGAAGCATTTATTCATCCAGCATATAATTACTTTGGGGAATATACAATCACATAGCTGCTAGTTTAGAAGGAATTAAGAAGGGCTAGACACATTCCTGGAAGACAAGCCAATGGTTTTTACTAGCTTTGGTTACTGGATGTACCTTCCAGGCATGCGGGGGTGGGATTCAAATTTTTTAACAACTGGTTCTGTGGGCGTGGCTTAGTTGGTAGGCGTGGCTTGGTGGTCATGTGACTGGCTGGGCGTGGCCAACTCAACATCACTCACATCGAGGCACGCTTCTCCTTGCCTGGCCTCTTGTGACTGTAGGGATGCTGCAACAGTTGTAAGTGTGAAAAATGGTCATAAGCCACTTTTTTCAGTGCCATTGTAACTTTGAATGGTCACTCCACACAAGAAAAGTACCAGCAAAGGAGGAAAAAAATCTCCAGAGAAGTTCCTGAGACAGGAAGTCTAATCCTGCCAAGAATGTAATAAGAGTTAATGGAGAGGCAGTTTCTGTAAGCAATACCAGAATGTTTCCTTCCTGCCTTCCTTACAGGATTAGGCCAGTAATTTTTTCTAACAACCGGTTTTCCGAACTGCTTAAAAAGTTAACAACTGGTTGTAGCGAACAGGTGCAAACCTGTAGAACCCCACCCCTGCAGGCATGGAATAGTCCATCTCTACATATGGGACAACAATGTGAAAGAAGAGCTACCTTGAACTCCTATTTGTAGTTTTCCTAGATGCTTCTGCTAATGTGTTAGATGTGCTAAATGGATAGGCTTAGGTCTGATCCAACTGGAATATTCTCATGTTTTCATTCCTATGGTTTGGGTTAGGAATTTTAACCATGTCAACAATGTTTGCAGTAGCCAGCTTATATATGCCCAAAAGAGTAGATGGAGAATAGAACAGCCAATAAAATGTAATCCTTCAAGTGTACTACTGCAAATCCTTCTGACATCAATGAGACCTATTTCCAGGGAAGCCTATATAAAATCATATAATTTAGAAAGCAGAGAATTGATTTGAGGCAACAAAACCTGTTGAAATCTTGCTTACTTCTGGCAGCAAGTGTTGTAAAAGTAGAAGGTTATTATTGACTAATCCTAATGGGCTGAACTTTTTTTCAGTATAGGCAAAACTGCGTGCAGGATGAGCTAAAAGTTGCATCTAAAAATATAGAAAAGTTTTGCACAGCAGTGTAATTTCCTTCTTACGTTGCTGTTGTCACATACCACTCACACCTGCTGTACTTTTTTGTCCCATTATCTCAACTCCCATCCCCTACATAGCCAATCAAGCAAGTTCCATGGAAAAGTTTCTTCGCTCATGTGCAATCTCTTTTCCAATGAAAATTAGAAATTTATTGTGAAGTGCAAGATTTACATAATCCATGTATAGTTGTGGATAAATCACGTCGGGCTGAAAATTGGCAATATATTTATAACTTTTCCCAGGTTTTACATTCTAGCACCATTCACCTGCCCTGATAATCAGAATTATCCAGTTGAGTTTGTATGAGATAGCAATTAGGAAGTGCAGTTAATAACCTGATGATCCGAGAATTATAGTATGCAGTCAGTAGTTTACTACCAAGAGAATGCTTTCAGTACAGGTAGTCCACAACTTATAACCAGTGACTATTTAAAATTTCAACAGACTTCCCTAGGGCTGCTTAGACCCAGATGTGAAGTTCTGATGCCCCCTTCTTCTGCAGTCATGTGATCACGTTTGGATGCTTGACAATCAGTCTGCATTTATGGTCATTTGCAGCATTCCATGGTCATGTGACCACGATTTACTATGTTTTTGTTAGAAATTGGCATTTACTTCTGGCTTCTGGCAAAAACCAACCATTGCAGACAATGGATTCACTTAATAACCGGGGGATTTGCTTAATAATTTTGCTGTTTGCTTTATGATTGCTGCAAAAAAGATCATAAAATTGGATGGTCTGCTTAACGACCAGCATAAGTTATCACCATAATTACAGGCTCAATTTCAGTCGTGAGGATTACCTGTATTCATTTTCAATGAACTGCATTTCTGAAGATCACTCAGAGGATCTGATTTTCAAAGACAAGGATTCCTGAACTCACAATAGCTAATGCAGATCTGTGCAGAAGACCAGATTAGTGAAGTCAAGATGGATCAGTATCAACTGTTAAATTTGCATTGAAAGATAACGCCAGTTTGGACGCACTAAGCAATTCTAAAAATGCATGGTTTTGTACAACTGATCAAAGGTTACAACAGTTGTCAGGGCTTTGTAGTTGGTGGGGGAAAGCTGTAGTGCATTGCATGTAATTATAGAATGGAAGAGATGAAGGATCTTACAGATTGTCTAGTCCACGGGTGTCAAACTCGCTGTGTCATGGTGCCATCATGTGATGTTTCGTGACATTTTTCTCATCCGCGGAGCTGGGGTGGGCGTGACACATCCGGCCTGAGGGCTGCCAGTTTGACACTCCTGCAATGATGTAGAGTTGATTTTTTGACAAGGTTCCATCTCTTGAACATCTTATCTGAATCTTGAGGCTATCTAAGTTTTTATAATTTATTCTGGGTCCATAACATGGATTTTTCTGGCCACCTTTTCAATTTTGTGCACAGAACCAGGACAGTGGAGTTCAGCTTCTGCCAAATACTTCAGATACAAGGAAAAGGAACGGTCCTTTTGAAAGCATATGTAATCATATGCCTTTACTTGATTCAGTTCAGAGTTGTTGCTTTTCCCCCTCCCCCATTTTTAATCTCTTTCTCCTGTTCAGTGATAATCGTTTTTATGCTTCTTTAATTTATGTGCTCCATTTATTGACCAGACATCAAGGAGATCAAAGAGACAGAGGCTAGTTTTTCAACTGTCAAATTTGGATGCTTTTAAGGAAAGTCGAAAATGAGTTGATGAAAAATAGACCCATGGGGTCCAGCATAATAAGCAGAAATAAAAACACTGTGTTTATACAGCCAGAAAAAAATCAACTGATTTACTGCTATTTTTAACAGACATGATCAGTTTAGATAAATGCTTATCAGAATAAGAAACTGATGTCTCTAAGCCAATTCTATATTAAATGAATGTTGTATATTCATGGCAAACATATCTGGATTACAGAAAAACTTATTACAGTTTTATTTTTAAATTTATTATGTAAAAGCCATGTAAAATATATAAACCAAAAACTATAAGTGTATATTATAACATAAAAAATATTTAAAAAGTGGGAATTTAAAAGAAAACATGGGATTATTAAAAAGATAAAGGGGAATATTAGAGAGGGGGGGTACCCTATTATGGCATATGAGTAACCACTGAGTCTAATTTGTAATATTGAGTCCCAAACATGAGCCTCAAATCTTCATCACACAGATTTTAGGGTACACAGAACTGGCATTGCTATAAGTTGTAGCAAGGTTGGTATTCAGAAACTGCAGGGAATGTCCCATGCACCCTGGATATTTTTGACATAATTATACAATAAGACTATTACAACTGTTTATGGTACAGCACTGGAGAAGTATATAGCAATAGCACTTAGACTTTTATATTGCTTCACAGTTCTTTACAGCCCTCCCTAAGTGGTTTATAGAGTCAACATATTGCCTCCAACAATCTGGGTCCTCATTTTACCGACTTCGGAAGGATGGAAGGCTGAGTCAACCTTGAGCCAGTCAGGATCAAATCCTTGGCAGTGAACTGAATTTGCCTGCAATACCACATTCTAACCACTGTGCCACCACGGTTCATATGCTTTGTTGTTTCTATGTGTCCAAAGATGTAGGGGCATAGCTGCTTCAGATAGGGAGTCTTCCTTTATGGACCCTCAAAAATGGCTGAAGTGAAGGTATGATAGCATGCTTAAGAGCTTTCATTTTGGATGATTATTTAATGAGGGAGGCAGTGTACCTGATGAATTTGCTGACAAAGTTCAGGGTCATAGTTAGGGCAGACAGATACTCTATCTTTTATGCACTGTTTGATGCTTTCCCCTATCATAACCCATGCTAAGTAGAATTCTTCAGGAGCGGTCTAAAAATGACATTGTAGTCGCTATTCTATCTTTCCAAACAAATACAAATTCATTGCCCATACTTAGGGGCAAGGCCATGGATTTATGTTTCAGGAAGATAAATCCCAGATGAATGCTGGGAAAAATTTCCTAACAGTAAGATTCATTAAGCAATAAGCCAATTAATTAACCACGAAGCCTTGTGGCTTTCATGGTTTGGATGCTGGGTTGGAGTTTAGCAAGATCATGTTTGAGACCTACTGTGGAGTGGAGTGAGCTCCTGTCCTTTGGTCCTGCTCACAACTGGGCATCCTCCAGACAATGATGATGTCATTGGCTTAATCCTTTCAACCTGGAAGTGCTTTGTTGCTTCTGACATGAGTGCAATGCCGAGCTCAGAAGGATGGAAGGCTGAGTCAACCTTGAGCCAGTCAGGATCGAACCCTTGGCAGTGAAATGAATTTTCCTGCAATACTGCATTCTAACTACTGTGCCACCAAGCTTCATACCCATGGAGGTTGTAACTTTCCCTTGAGTTTAAACCAGGGGTCCCCAAATTTGGCAACTTTAAGATTTGTAGACTTCAACTCCCAGAATTCTCCAGCCAGCATGGGAGTTGAAGTCCACAAGTCTTAAAGTTGCCAAGTTTGGGGACACCTGGTTTAAACAAAGGCTAGACAGTCATCTGTCGGGGATGCTTTTGTTTGGATTCTTAAACTGAATGGGGTGGTTGGACTAAGCGGTCCATTCCAAAGAATCTGTGACCTTGCAGAGATTCTATGATTCTGCATGCCCGTGCATTTCAAACATCTTAAGCCTTATTTCCAATATTTGGTAGAGTCCTTTCCTCTGAGATTTGAATTGGGTATGTTTGGGTTTAAATATTTATCCTTTAAAATATTGTGTGGATATGGGTGTTGAGCAAAGCCTGAGTCTTTCAGTTATCTCTTTAAAATAACACACAGGGATGAAAATAATGAATGAAGAGAATGAAAGTTCATGTTGGGTGTTTTAGAAAGGGCAGGGGTGTCTCGGTGCTATGAAAAGTTATTGCAGTAGGAAGCTTGGAAAATAAATTTTTAGAGACACGAGAAGCCTGCCTTTAAAAGCCTGTTTTTATGATGTTGTAAAGCTACTAGCATTTTCCACTACAATTTTTCAAGGCTGATGAAATGCTTGATCTATATCTTAGATAAATTTTATGATGTTACCCTTAAAATTCAGAAGAGAAATATATTTCTGTTAGTGGCAACATAAATCTAAAATTTTCCTTTCTACCTTACAGCAGTTAACACAGAAGTTTTATTTTGTAAACAGTTTTTATTACATTTTCTCTTCTGATATTCACAGAACTAGCCAAGAGCACATGTAAAGGTAGTCAACCCACTGAATAATTTTTGTTTGTTAAAATTTAACCCTGCAATCAACAAATAATATTTTGTGTGAAAGAATTGAATAAATATGAAATATATTACTCAGCATTAAATAGAGCATATTTCTTATTTTTTCCTCACTAGTGGCAAACAAAATAGCTTATTAGAAAAAAGGCATTTAACTCTCCACTTCCTTTTGTTTATCCAGCATTTCCTATTAATCTCTCCACTGATTTATAAGCCACGGTAAATAGATTTAAAGCTACATTTTTATCAGAAATTACTAAAAAATGAAATATAAATCTGAGATAAGATAATAGTTTATTATCTTAAGAGTATTTGCAGGATCAGCTGGACTGAAACAGTTGCTAAGTTATCTGAGAGTTACTTGAATTGCAGCAGGATAGGTAGAAATGGAATAAATTTCTTTTAAACAGAACTATTCATTTATTTACAGGCAAAAATTAAAATTAAAAATAATTTTAAAATAAAAATAATAATTAAAAATAATAGTCAGCAAAGATATTCTGTATTCTAGTTAGGACCAGGGGTGGTATTCATCAGGTTCTGACCAGTTCTGGAGAACCGGTAGTGGAAATTTTGAGTAGTTTGGAGAACTAGCAAATACCACCTCTGACTGGAGATTTTACAGTATCCTTCTCCTGCCACGCCCACCAAGCTACGCCCACAGAACCAGTAGTAAAAAAAAATTGAATCCAAACTGGGGAAGAAAATGTATCTGCAAAATTCTGCACTGCTTATCAATGTAGGGCCGTAGCAAAGATGACACTCTTGTACTAGCAGCATACAAAGAGTCAAAAAAGGCATGCAGAGAAACATACAGCAACAGCACAAAACCTAAATTGTCACACATAGATATAAAAATTAATCTTCCTTGAGTGAGTGACTTGACATTGATTGATACAGAGATTATATTATCTTGTTACTTGGACTGCTCTTTATAGGTACATCATAATATACAATTATGTTAAGTTTAAATGTTATAAGTAATGCGTGAAAGCAGTCCTAAGCTTCCAAGGTCAGTGGCTGAAGAAATTAGAATGGCAGGGCAATAGAATTCCACTAAATGAAGGGAAGAAAACTTATGTCCTAGGAAATAAATAACAATTTCCGAGCAATTTTTCAAGCCATCAGCAGTTTAGTGCAAGAGGGCATTAGGGAGACAGCTTGAGAATCAGTGAATCCACAGCCAATTTGTTTTCTTTAGACAAACTGATCAGCTATATTAACTGAATTAGCAGCCGAGTAAAACAGCACTGGGGCCATATTACTTTATTTGGGTGGAAGTGAGCAATGAAGATGGATGTAAAGATTGGGGAGTAAATGATCGGTTAAAAGTGGAAGCAGGGATGGCTAAAAACCCTCTGGAGGATTTGCTCCCTCTGGAGTGTAGCAAAACTCTATTCTCTGAGAACTAGAAATATTTCCCAGTTCTCCATTTTGACATCAGTAAGAAATATATCACAATTTCTTTCTAACCATGGCTGAGTAGGCAGTGAAAATTTATTTTCTAATTGATTTTGGCCATCAACATTATTATTTAACTGAGTGTACATCACTTATTGAAGCAGGTTTAAAAGAGGAGAATATAATGCATTACTTCATTAAATAATGCTTAATTTGTTAACATATACTCAATTTATGAACATTGTATCATATTGGATGTTTGAAAGGTTCTTTTTTTAAAATATGACCTACTATATCTAATGAAATTAGTTTTCCAGAAATGCTGAAATAAAATAACATTCTGGTGTATGATTTGAAGGAGGTTGCACGTCATCAGGTCATTGCTGACCCCATGTTGATTTGTTCCTAACCTGGTCTTTCAGTGGCATTCATTGCCACTGAAACTGAATCCATCTACCTCTACTGGTCATCCTCTTATTCTAGTTCCTTCTACCTTTCCCAGCATAACAGCCCCAGCATAAGAGCCTTCTCCAGAGAGCTCAGTCTTTACAAGATGTGATCAAAGTAGGATAATTTCAATCTGATCACTTGTGCCTTGAATAAGAGCTCTGGGTCAATTAATTTGATGATCCACTTGTTTATTTTCTTTGCTGTCCATAGCATTTCAGAAGTTTTTCCCAACAAGAAAATTCAAAAGGGTCAATACTCTTCTTATTCTGCTTCTTCAAAGCCCCAACTTTCATTTCCATAAAGTATCATAGGGACTAGCATTGCATGCACATTTCTTTATAGATGTAGACATATAACTGAATCTGAATATCTTTTCCAAGGTCTCCCTGGCTATTGTAGTAAGTGCTAGTCTGTGGCTTATTTCTTGACTGCTTGTTCCTTTAGTGTTGATCCTGAAAAGTAGAAGCTATCCAGCCCTTCAATAGCTTCATTGATAATTCTGAGATTAACTTTTCTACCCTGTACTCATTAGTGTGTTTTTGTTAGTATTTAATTTTAGTCCTTTTTTTTATTGTGGTGCTTCACTTTTTTACTAGGACTTGCAGATCCTTTACAGTTTTTGCTACCAGGCAAATGTCATCAACATAGTGTCATCAACCAATAACCTATTGGTATTTATTCCTATCTGTTGCTAAGCAAGAGAGTTGTTAAGTGAATTGTGCCCCATTTTACAGCCTTTTATGCCATGGTTGTTCAGCGAATTACTTCAGTTGTTAAATGAATTGTGGTTGTTAAGTGAATCTGATTTCCTCATTGACTTTGCTTGTCAGAAGGTTTTTAAAAGGTGATCACATGACCCTGGGACACTGCAACTGTCATAAATACCAGTCAGTTGCCAAGCATCCCAATTTTGATCATGTGCTACAATATTCATAAGTGTGGAAAACAATCATAAGTTACTTTTTCAGTACTGTTGTAATTTTGAATAGTTACTAAATGAATGGTTGTAAGTCAATGACCGTCTATATTAAAAACAGTAAAAATCTGAGAGATATAGAGCCAGGATTCAAAGAACTAATCATATTCCATAAAGATATAATACAAGGGTCTTCAAACTTGACAGCTTTAAGACTTGTAGACTTCAACTCCCAGAATTCCTGAGCTAACATGATTGGAGGATGAATTCTGGGAGTTGAAGTCCACAAGTCTTAAAGCTATCAAATTTGAAGACCCCTGATATAATACATACTCTTCAGAAAAGAGATTCTGCCATTATAATAAAAACTACTTGCTAAATCCCTGTGTTTCAACAGTGACTTATTAATTCATGTTGTGTAATTGATACATGATACAATACATAAGTTTAAAACTTGTTTCAGTGTAGATACATAACTGCCCGGATTCCTGAAATTTGGTCGTGATACATTAACAATTATTTTTAGGCAGATTGTTTACTGCATTTTTGTTTCCTGGTGATTGAAAATAATATTCATGTTTTTTTCTTGCAGTCATCACACTCAAACAACATCCTGGGATCATCCTAAAATGATTGAACTATTCCAATCACTATGTAAGTGCCCTTAAAACTAAAGCCTCTCCATGTGCAAAAGTGCAGTTTATGCCACATAAGCAGGATACAAGTTACCCTATAACTTTGTCATAATGTCATTCATGTTAATTCTTCTTAAAGTCAACTATGTCCAATGCCTGTATTATATTCTTATACTTTTTTCATTTATACAATGTACAATGTCCTCCTTAATAACCACCAGGTTCAGTTTATTGATTGTACACCTTCTAATTAAAGCAAAGGTATGTTGCAGTTTAAACCAGTAATGGGATTCAATTTTTTTTACTACCAGTTCTGTGGGCGTGGCAGAGGAAGGATACTGTAAAATCTCCAGTTAGAGATGGTATTTGCCGGTTCTCCAAACTACTCAAAATTTCCGCTACCATTTCTCCAGAACTGGTCAGAACCTGCTGAATACTACCTCTGGTTTAAATGGAAGTTTGGTACAATTATTATATTTATTCCTCAAAAAAATGCCATAGGATCCCATGTATTTGAATATAATATATTTCAAAACATACCTGATGACACTCTAAGGAATATAATTTGGCTAGTGCTTCTTTAATAATAAATTCAAGGTATAAGAACTGCATTATAGCAATAGCACTTAGGTTTATATACTGCTTCACAGTGCTTTACAGTTCTCTCTAAGCAGTTTACCCGATTAGCATAATGCCCCCCAACAATCTGGCTCCTCATTTTACCGACCTTGGAAGGATGGAAGGCTGAGTCAATCTTGAGCTGGTCAGAATTGAACTCCTGGCAGTCGGCAGAATTCGCCTGCAATACTGCATTCTAACCATTGCACCACAACGGTTCTTTTATGAAAGCAGTACATGACTTTTAGCATCCAGAGTTGTGGAATGGTTAAGGTGCTGAGTTTAGCACTAGAGACACTTGGTTTCAAGTCTGCCTCAGCTGTGAGGTATATGTTTTGAAAAAGCAAAGCCAGCACACTAGAGTGAGGGACTGCAGAACTCATGTTTAAAAGTTATAAGCTATCCCAGATAGTCTGTTTTGCAAAGAGTTTTAAAATATTACAATTGCTAATTTATTGGGTACTTTAACCTATCTCATATGCACCTACATAACACTCTTTCCTCCTCCTGACCTGTATCATCCCAATTGAAATCCTACATCCAGTTTAACCATTCCATGTATCTGAGGAAACGAACTATAGTTCACAAAATCGTATGTCTTTTAATAAAATCATTGTTTTGAAAAGGTGCTACTTGATTCCTTCTAAATCTCAGTCATGGATGTTCACAGGATAATTTTAGGCCCATTATCTTCTCCTAGCCCAACCTATTTCATTTTTGTTTATAAGGGTGAAAAAGTGAAAGAAGGAACATTATATATGCCTCTTTAATTTTCTGGAAAAAAAGCTGGAAATAAATATGCTGTCAGGATTCCAGCAGTTGCCCTAATTAAATCATGAGCCTCGAGCCAAGCTTCAAAAACTACAAAGAATTTATAAGAAGCGAGCATGTTGGCATGACCTGCTTGAAGCTGATTCTGAGACACGTAATTCATGTCACCCTTGACCCTGGTTTCCCCCCACCCCTTTGGGTGTATCATAATTCATATTCTCCAGCCGAAACACATTCATAGCTAAGAGTCATCAATCACATTCTCTAATTAGAGATTTGCATGGCAGAAATTCTGGTCACTTAGTTATAATCTTTGCAAGAGAAGAATGGAATGCACTTTTGGTTCCAAACTGCTGTACTGCTCTTTCAAATCCCCCCCCCCCGCCCTTCTGTTCGTGGCAACTCTAAAACAGGCATACAAATGTTTTATGAGTTGACATTGCCATCAAGGATTTCTATTAAATGTATTATTAACACTTCTTATCTGGCTATGAATATATTGAAATTAAGACTCATGTAGTTAGAGATTGATCATGTGGCCCTTTTCCATAGAATTCAGTTCTAACAGGAAGTTGCTTCCAGTGGATGTATCAAAGTTTTGATTCTGAAGACGTGGAACTGTGAGAGTTGCTACTAAGAACCTCTGAGGATCTTATAAAAAAATATGCCACAGAGAGGACTGGTGCAGGGCAGAATAATACTAAAAATCAAGTCTCGTGCATTTCTGAAAGGCTTAGGAATGGCCACTGGAGCATCTCCAAGGGTTTTCACTAAAAAAGAAACACTTTCATTATATTTGACTTAAATTGCATTGAATCAGATCAAGTCACTTTTACCCTGGGTCCATCTATTACTTTGTTCTGATCAATTTTTGAAACATAATCCTTAGTATACCTGTCCATAGCTTGTTGCACATCTCTATGTTACAGCAACTAGCCTGTTTTGTATTGTAAGATAAATTGTTTTTTTCTCATCTGACGCCATTCATGTAAATGTTACTACGATGTTCAAAGTAAAGCTGTCTAAAATGTTAAACAGCTGCCATTATCCTATTCATTTTTTCTGAACAGGAACTAACTTTAAACCTCTCATTTAATTTGTAGTGTTGCATTCCTATTTTCTTTTTTTCTCTTAATTAATCAAGAAAAGGATCAACTATTGATTGATGGACTGTTGATGCATTTTGTTAAAACTGACAACAAATGTTTGATGGTATTGGGCTAATACTTCCTTAGAATATATTAACTTTTTCTTCTTTGGCTTTTTTTTAGCTGATTTGAACAATGTGCGCTTTTCTGCTTATCGTACAGCCATCAAGATCCGGAGACTACAAAAAGCTTTGCGTTGTGAGTATGCCTTTCAAAATTCATTACTCCTTTATTGTCCCAGAAATCAAAGTTATCTTGAAGAATCTGGAGATAGTTTCTTAAGCTGAAGATTTTGATATTCAAAATGGTAATACTAATCACTCCTAGCCTGAATCACTCTTCACCTAATTTGCATTACTTGTGTCACTGTTTTGGAATGACAGTGATTCATACTCTTATCACTTTGAGTTTAGATGCCTACAAGGCACATGTCATGGACTGACTGCTTTACAAAGATTCAGAAACTGCAGATTTTCCCAAATGCAACAACCCAGCTGCTGATGGGAGTAAACTGCTTTAGGGGCATAACAACGTCTGCTGTGGAATCCATCTATCTTCTACATTTTACTGAAGGCAAAATGCTTTAGGGCTCTTCCTCTGATGAAATTTGTTGAACTGGACTTAGAGGCAGGTCTTCTTGATAATTGCCCCTATTCCTTAAAGCATATTTCATCAGAGGTCCAAAATGGCTCCTTTTATACCGTCATTTTGGGAGGCTTTTAAAATTATTTTATTTTGGAAAGTCTCCAGAGTTTAATGGTGTGCTTGCATGTCATTGCTGATAGGATGAGACATTAGCTTTATTCATTTGAGTTTTATATTAGTTTATGATCATTTATGTTGCCATGGCTAATTTGTTTTTATGGATGTAATCCATCCATATATCCAAAAAGGATATAAATCATTTTGAATTTCATGGTATACAAACTGTAAATTAGTAAATAAATAACAAACATGGTGCCCAGGAAATGTATGGGTGGTACAGTTCCAAGCAATTAAGGTAGGTAATAGATAAATGAAAAGAAGAGAGCAAGAAAGAGCTGTCCCTGGTTCCTTTTGGAGCAAAATATATGTTATGGGATGAAAATATTGTCTACAATGTAGAGGAACAGCATGCTGTTTGCTGAAAAAAATGATTAAAACACATATAAGTACACCTTTTAGTGAGTTAAATCATTTTGGATTCATGGTAGTGGGTTATACTTTTAAATAAACACATTTTTCCCTTTTAAAAAGTAATCCCTACATCTGCAGAACATAATCTCTCAAGAGATTACACAGAATCGGGTAACATTTGACAAATGTTAACATTATTGAAACATCCAGGTATACCTAGAAATCCACAGCTGTCTTTTTCAATCTCTCAGCTGTTTATTCCATTTTGCTTAGCAGCAGTCAAATCTTCTGCTTTTCTTCTATCATGGATTATACTGACAATTTATGTTCACAAAGGCAAATCAGGTTTCCAAAAGCTATCAACTTGGTATTTATAAAGATAGCTGAAACTGCAATAGTATATTCGTTTCTGTATTGCATAGTGTGAATGCAGTCATAGGGATAATTAAATGTAAATCCACTACACAAATCCTCCCATAATATATAGTTCAGTAAAGTAAACAAAAGGGATAAGACAATTTTATTGTCATTTACCTGTATGTACAATGGCACATATTAAAATGAAATTTGTATGCCCAGCTCTCAAAATAAGAAACATCCTTTGAAATATATAAAAAGCATACGGATGAATGGATGGATGGATGGATGGATGGATAGACAGACAAGTCAATTAGTTAGCTTGGTCTAGTGATTAAGGTACCAGGCTTGAAAACAGAAGACCATGAGTTCCAGTTCCGCCGTAGCCATGAAAGCTAGCTGGGTGACCCAACTCTGTCTCAGCCCAATTCATCTCACAGGGTTATTGTTATGGGGGAAATAGGGGGAGAAAGGCGTGTTGGATATGTCTGCCACCTTGAGTTATTTGTAAAAATAATAGTCAGGATATAAGTAAATAAATAAATAAATAAAAATACTGAAAAACCAATGTGTTCTTGGACTTCTGGTCTTTTAAACAAAACTTTTCTCTGATTGTTCAGTGAGACATTCTTTTGAGATATAAAATGGCACTAGAACTCATTGAAACATCAAGTGTTTTGTAGACAGATAATGAAGGAAAGATAGTGATGAGACACTTCTGGCATTGAGAACTAGGTTAATCACACTTTCATTTTTAGTTTCGTCTTCCCAGAAAAAAACAATGTAAGGTTTCTCTGTTCACAGATAAATTACTGGAAATCTCTTTAGCACTAAGAATGTGCAGAATGACTATAAATGACTGAGGTCAAAAATCTTGTTTGGCTGCCAGGCCTCACTGAATCCAAATCCAATTTTGTTCTTTTAAACTAATCTCTCTGAAGCAGAAATGCTAACAGGTGTTCTTTTTTCCTTTTTTTACTTTCCAACATCTCTGACAATAAAACATTTTATAATCTCTGTGCAAAAATAAGTAGTCACTATATTAGTTATTAAGTGAATTGAATTCAACAGTAGACAGATCTTTAAACAACACTACATTTACAGTTATTCTCGACATGGTTTTTAAGCTTGTTAGCTTACCTCTATTTGGGATAGGTAAAGCAAAACAAGTCTTGTATATTTTATTATCAGAAGGCACCAAAAATAAGTTGGAAAACTTAAGTTGGGGGCGATAATTTTTTAACATGTTAAATGTGGATGAACAACTCTGCAATGCTTCCATTTTAGGTGTCACCCAAACCAAACTGTCATGCATGTATAGTCTGTTGAAATGGGAAATAGTTACTATAATTTAAATCTGTAAGAGTGCCAGACTATATACAGGTAGCCTTCAATTTGCAACCACAGGGAGTTCAACATTTCCATTGCTGAGAAAAACAGTTGTTAAGTGAGTTGTGCCCCATTTTACAACTTTTTTTTGTCATGGTTGCTAAGCAAATTACTGGAATTGTTAATTGAATCATGTGTTTGTTAAATGAATCTGGCTTTCCCCATGGACTTTGTTTGTCAGAAGACAGGTGGGATGGTTATAAATGATGATTGCATGACCTCTGGACAGTGCAGCTGTCATCAATAAATGCCAGTTATCAAGCACCCGAATTTTGATTTCATGATTGTGAGGATGCTGCAATGGTTTTAAGTGTGAAAAACCTGTCATAAGTCACTTTTTTTCAGTGCCATTGTAACTTTAAATGATCTCTCCAAAATGGTTGTAAATTGAAGGCTACCTGTATAGTGATAACACTTTAAAGCAAATGTTGGATTGAATCCCCTTTTAACAGAGGCTCATCATCTGACTGTTAGAGGTGACTGTTTTAGCATACCAATTGCAGAGTTCAGAGGCTTTGGGTAGAAGTTGTGAAGATGTCTGAAGAATGTTGGAATCTGTGTTGACAATAATATGCTTTAATAAAAATGAATAAAAAGTTACAGTGTTGGTCTATAATAGTTTGAATATGTGTAGTCCCAATACATTTGATGGGTACTAGGTTGGGAAAGGCTACTCTAGACTAATTTTTGTCTCACTGGTTAAAGATAACAAAGGTAGAAGGATTTGCAATATTTTTGTTATCTAATTTTCAGCACAAATAAATGATAATCCTCCTTGCTTATAACTTAAAACTCTCTACAGCTGCAACACTTTTTGGAGTGTTACCTATAATTGGGAATTGTGGAAAAAGGACTGAAATTGCCTCCCAAGACTTCTGTAAAAGAAGAGAATGAGAATTGTGTGAGAGAAATACAAAATACATTGGTATTTTGTTTATTGCTAGTGCTGCATAAGAGGTAGCAAATGTTTGCCAATGCTTTTCTGCCCTACTATTATAAAGAGCTTTTCTGTTTAATTTCATGTCAGTGATATGTAACAATTTATCACTCATCCTAGAACTGGCAAACTGATCATATAAAAAGGTTTGAATGAAACTAAATATTAACATTCCAAATATCAGGTGAAAAGAATGCGAAGATAACACACTGCTTGCATTTTTTTTAATCGTTTCTAGTAAAAGTTGTCTCTAAAGATTATGGAACCATTTGGCTTCCAGCTTAAATCCTTTTTATCCCCATGAAATGCCTGTCTCCATAATTTAAGACTACTTGGGGAAAAATTCATAAAGAGCTTTTTTTGTCTCTTATCTCATTGAACAGATGATAATTAGTTTCCCATAATCACTATTGTAACTACAGGTCCTTTTGAAATTAACACATATTGTTGTCATCAGCTGTAACAAAAATGGGAGCTTCCATAATGGATGAATGCCACTACATATGCGCAAAGCCCCATTTTCACATTTTTTTCAAGATCATTAAGGGATTTTAAATGATACATAATTTTGCATGCTCTGCTAAGCACTGTTGGATGCCAATATACAAAGCAATTGCTGAATCCTGCTTAGATAGCTTTGAAATCAAGATGATTAATGCTTGTTTACATGTTGTAGCCAGAAGCCCTCACTGCCTTCCCAGTTTAGAATTCTTGGTTATAAATGGTGCTTCTTGTCAGAAACATTAAGTCTTGAACTTGGTCAGAATATCGAGGGCTTTTCACCTGTCACAAAAGTTATCTTTTTAAGATATCACTATCCGCATTTTAAAGGTTTTAGCTGAGCTTCCATGTAGTTAAAAAGCCTGGAAGATGAAGCATTTTGATCTCATGCCAAAAAGATATCAACATTTTGATTCCATGCCACAAAGATATCAATCTTCTTTTGGAAGAATATCACTTTCAAACCTGTATGCTTAATTTTGATGACTTCCCAGTAGAGGTGGCCACTTGAAATAAAAATATTTTCTGTGTTTCTTAAAGCTTCTACATGTTTATAAATCTTGTTTATGCATGTTATATTATCATACATGAAAGTTCATTGATGTGTTGCTTCTTGAGAATTATAATTTAGGGTGCCTTCAAATGTTTAGCCCCCGTAATGTTATACGCACACATAATATTGTGAAGTATCTGGAAAAGCAATAAATAGATAAAAGGAAGATGACATATATGACTGAAATTGTGCTGAATAGGGATGTGAATGACACAGCATCCTAGCTGAGGCATTTCTCATAGCAGTAAACAAAATTTCAAACTAGATTAAATGCTAACTGATTTCTCCATCTACATCTATAAAGCAGATGGCTTTGGACTGTTAAATGCAGACTGCTTATACAAACACTTTTATTTAACATCATGAGTTGGAAAATAACTGAGAAAATGCTTTTCGAGGTGTAATATTGCTTTGCTTTAGGACTTAGAGAACTCATATACTTGTGATAAAAGAAATATCTTTTAGTTGACATATACGTATATGTATTTCCAGTGGACCTCTTGGACTTACACTCAACGAACGAAGCTTTTAAACAGCACAAATTGATTCAGAATGATCAGCTCCTTTGCGTTCAGGATATCATCGGATGCCTCAGTACGATTTACAGTGGAATGGAAGACAAGCACGAAGATCTTGTAAACATTCCACTCTGTGTAGATATGTGTCTCAACTGGCTGCTCAATGTTTATGATAGGTAAGTGTGAGATATTCAGGAAAATCTTGTAAGTGCAGCAGTTTCTTTTTACTGTTATATGTGGGAAAGATGAAACGAATCCACATATTCGTAATGCTTTTTTTTAATGCCAATAAAAACTCAAATGTGTTTACTAACTTCTGCTTGATAGATGCCCTTGATTACTATTTTCAGAAGGCTAAATACCTCAAATGAAAGCAGAACTAAAGATTGTTAGGTGCCTAGTTTTATGGGAGGAAGGAGCCATTGAGATTTGAACGCAATTACATAATTCAACAGGTCCTTGATATTTTGCTTCATGTGGAACCTTGCCTAGCCTTTTTATAACTGACCGTTATTTTCCACTTTATACAGTATGTGTTCAAGCCAAAGCCAACTCTTTTCCTGTAAAATCCCCCAACAGTAAAATGATTGTTCATAACTTTATCTTAACATTTTCACAAATGGGCTTGGTTTGTTTCTAATTCATCGCTTAACATGCTCATGGTTTATATCATTGATGTACACCATTTTTAAATAATTACCCACCTACAGGTTCCATCTGCTTCTCTCATGCTCTTCATCTGGAATTTAATTAGCATCTGTAAGACATGCTCACTGATGTTTATGGTCTTTGTAAGACATTAAGTGAAAACAATTGACAGCAGCACCTATTGTCTTTTGTATTTCTGTCACATTAAGAATTATTTATTTCTCACATTAAGTCAGTAGAGAGAACAAAAGTGAAATTTAATATCACTGAATATTATTTTCAAAGATTCATATATTTAGAATCCATTAACATTTGCTCTCTAAAAATGCTCCAGCTTTAAACATAAGCCTATAAACATTTGCATTGCAAATGTGGTTTAAGTATGTAACACTGAAAACACAGTAATGTACTGGAACGAAAGACTAGCATGAGAAATTAGAATGTTTACTGCTGGTTTTCTTGTGGAAGAATTTCCAGCAGTGCCAGACATGAAGGACTTTCTGAATGAGGTGAATTGTTTCATAGAGAGTTTAAAAACTGGTTGCCTGTAAATGGTATAAATGAATGACCTTGGGAGACAAAATGAACTGCAAACTAGGCAACCATCACACAAAAGGTATATATGTTGTTCTTGCCTGGACTACTTTGAAGGGCTGAGAATGCCTGAAAGAGCATAGATAGAGGCTGTGGTAGGATTCAAATTTTTTTACTACCGATTCGGTGGGTGTGGCTTGGTGGGCATGGCTTGGTGGGCATAGCAGGAGAAGGATACTGTAAAATCTCCATTCCCTCCCCACCCCACTAACCTGCTTTCCAGCTCTTCTCCTGTGCAGGGTAACAAAAGAAGACCCAGCTGATCAGCTGGGACTCGGGAGGCAGAGAATAGATGGGGGCAGGCCAGTCGGAGGTGGTATTTGCCAGTTCTTTGAACTATTCAAAATTTCCCCTCCCTGTTCTCCAGAACTGGTCAGAACCTGCTGAATACCACCTCTGCATAGAGGACATTAGCAACCTATTTTACAAATGTGTCTCCATTTCAAGGAGAATCTTTAAATAACTTCAGAAACAGATTATTTTATTAAAAAATATTTCTTGCATTGACTGTGAGTTTGTACAAGGTTCATATGATAAGCACAGTTAGAAAATCCAAGGTGACACACAAAACTTGGCACTTTCCATAGATCATTGAGCAATCAAAGTTTGGTCTGGAATTCATGTGAATTTGTCAGTAGCAAGTTAGAGGTTTAGTTAGCCAGACACCATCAGATCTAGACAAAGGATTGTAGGAGGTTCAACAAGATGAAGAGTCAATGCATGCAGTTGAGATGTCACAGAAAGACATATATGTGTATCATCTTTCTCAATTTAGCTGGCATTGATCAGAGCTCATTGCAGAACTAGACTACTTAAGATTAATACTTAAGTAGAACATTAATACTGAAGAAGTTGTTTCTTCTCTCTTCCTACTGGCTCTTAATAAATATTGCCATAAACAATAGATTGAGCTTTCAGGTTGTATCTTTGTACTGAATCTTGTTATCTCAATGGCTATCAACCTTCTTATATAGAAGCTCAGTAATGAAAAAAGAGAAAACAAACAACAGACGCTTTGTCAATACCCAGAAATGTGAGTAGATCTGGGTCAATAGTTGAAGATATTAGCCCAGAGAAATCCCAAGGCAACCCACAGTCATAGTAACCAGGCTGAAGCACACAATCACAGTCAAAAACAATTATAAGCAGCTCAGGATTAGCTGACAGTTGCTGGCAATGACAGCTGAAAGACTGAAAGACATCCAGACTCGGGCTTAAATATTGTAATATTGAGTTGAATATTTCCTTTTGAGTCCAGGTATTGGAGTCTTTAAACAAATGTAATTCTGCAAAATGTCTGTCTCAGTTTTCTTTCACCTGTGCTCGTCTGCCATTTCCATGGCCCAGTTGCAAATGGCTCATGGCCTGGTAGTAATCTGGGGCCTGGGGGTTGAGCATTCCTAAAGTGATCTAGTGTTTTTGGCAGTATTTTTAGAAGTGGCTTGTTATTTAGCCTTCTTCCTAAGGCTAAAAGGCAATAACTGCCCCAAGGAAGGCAAAACTAGAACTTCCAGTCTTTTGGTTTATAACCTTATGCCTTAACTAGAAAGATCCAAGGACTTGTCAAGGTCATTGTCAAGAGTCAAGACTGACTCAAAGACAAAAAAAAAGTGAGTGGGGGAGGGTAGAGAGAAGAGACTGGAGAACTGTCCAGAAAAAAAAGACAATGCCTAGCAAGTCTTTCTGATTAACTTTCTCATTTGCAGAAGCACTGCTTGACCCATTTAAAGCCACACCTGGATGCTCTTCTTTCACTGGATTTGTTGCCAATGATGGTTTTGTAAATACCAGACTGCATAAGATTGAAGTCATACTGCTAGCTGAAATCAGTACTGTGCATTTTCTAATTGACATATATAAACCCAACATTTTTGCTCTAATGTACATACATATCAAAGTTTTTAAAGCTCAGGCTAGTCAAAACATGCTCTGAAAAATATTAATGTACCTGTAGATACTATAATTTGTATTCACTTGTCATCATTTCCTGCAATGCAGGGTGTCACATTATTAGGACATGCTGTGATACTGTACGCTTCAACTACAACGCGTTGTAATTAATGTGTTTAAGCTGAATGTAAATATTTAGAGTTTGCACTGAACATTTGTGAAAGAGACTCATTGATATGATTAGTAGCTAATGTCTAGAAATTGAAGTACACCAGGTGTTTTTCAGTGTTTGAATTAAATTATACCACCTCCTGCCAACTATTTTAATGCTGTTTCTATAACAGTGCCCGGACTGGAAAAATCAGAGTGCAATCCCTGAAGATTGGCTTGATATCTCTTTCTAAGGGTCTCTTGGAAGAAAAATACAGATGTGAGTATGCTTTAAATATAATTCTGGAAAATCCATAATTTTGCCAAGGTTTGGCAAGAGATGAAGTAGAGTTGTTTGGAACAAGTGCATTTCTCTGTCCTTTCTGTCTGTCTATCCAACCCATAGCCATGCTTGTGTGCACACACATACACACTTGTCACAGAATATTACTAAACTGATAAATTTACATCTCCTTTTGATTCTATATTTGAAGTAAGGCAATATTCCAACTCCAGTTTCAATGAAGTCCACATTCCAATAAAATGTTCCATCAAAATGTAGAATCATTAGTAATTAATTAATTAAATTTATTGGCCACCTATCTTGACCATGGGGTAACTCCAAGTGGCTTACACTACTTTCTTCAGAATTTCTTTCACAGATAGTCTATATTCTGCCTCAGAAACCAGTGTGCACCAATACCAGACGTTCTGGTAATGTTAAACAAAACTGACCTATAGTCAGAGAGCAGTTTCATTTAGTATCATATGTATTTGCAGCAATTCCTCTGAATAGTATAGAACTACCCAGTGGGATAGTAGATAATACCCAGTGAGGCAGTTTGGTTCAATCAGTATAAATGGATGTTTTGTAACAAAACATAACTTCTATGGCAGCCATTTTGTAAATAGGTAAGTCTCCTATGGGAAGCATTTTTAATGCCCCATCATACCTTCACATAAATCTAAATATATAGTCAGCTCAAAAGGTCTAGCTCTAGTGTAGACTTTCTATACTTCCCCCTTCTGCACACACACAGATACCTATTAGCTATTTCTATTACTTTTCTCACTGGTTGATTATCCAGGAATACACTGCTATATGAGAAGAACAAATACAACTGCCTGCTGTTCTGCAGCACATGATAAGATTGACTTTTTTCTTCTTATACAGTTAAGAAAAATACAGTTTGGGAAAAATTTCTAACTTTATATATAATTCATCTGTTAACAAATTTCATGAATTAAAAAAAAAGCCTTTCGAGTAAACATTTGAGGACCAAAAAAATAAAAGGAAATTAAGTTACCAGAAAACAGGGGGATTTCTATTTTTTAGAATATTTATAAACTGCCATTCCTCTTTACCTAACCAACTGGTCCTATAAAGTAAAGCAAATAAAACGATTGAATTAGTAATGCCTCAACTCATCGCAATGGATTATATGTTCTGTTTTACAAAGTAGATTTGATGTTTACTGTTCATAGTAGCATTGGCCTTTTATATTGTATTAAGCTAAATTTCTATTGTAATACAGTTAGTAAATAATAGATGCTAACAGTGGGCATTCTGTGTAATTCAGATTTGCAGAATAAAATAAAATGACATAACATTATTTTTGTTTCTTTGCTAGCAAATGATCCTTTGTGCCATATTTGTTAAATAAGAAAGGAGTTCTTTTAAACCCTGTTTTGATGTCCCAGTCCTCTTTTCTTGAGATGTGCACAAATTCCATTAATTAATTAATTAATTAGGGAGTTCCTTAAGACTTGGCTTTTTTGCCCAGGCCTGGAGGCAGGGTGTTTTTGGGTCCCTTGTTAATATTATTATTGTCCATTCATCCAAGCACTTACGTTTTTAACTATGTTTTAAAGTTTTTGTGCTTTAAATATTGAAAGACGCTCAAGGTCTTTTCAGAGTTGGTTAGGTCTGAAAATCTACTCAATCTATCAAAATAAAGGATAAAATAATCCAACTTTCTTATATTGAAAATTATTGGATCTGAAATCAAATAGCCATGGTAGCGCAGTGGTTAGAATGCAGTATTGCAGGCTAATTCTGCTGACTCCTGATGGCCAGCAGTTTGGCAATTCAGTTCCCACCGGCTAAAGGTTGACTCAGCCTTCCATCCTTCTGAGGTGGGTAAAATCAGGACCCAGATTGTTGGGGGCAATATGCTGACTCTGTAAACTGCTTAGAGGGGGTTGTAAAGCACTGTGAAGTGGTATCTAAGTGCTATTGCTATATATCTTCCACTCTTGGGAAAGTAACTACTTAGAGCAGGGCTCTTTTGGTGGACACACTAGAATTTGTAAAACATGTGGGTGTTCTTGCAAAATAGTTTATAACCAGATAAAGTACCACTTTACATGATGTATATGTCATCTTGTTGATATCTTCCTCTGCATGTCATCTAAATGAGCCTGCTTATCTTTATTATGGGCAAATGAATGTGCTTCCAAACAAACAAAATACATTCAGTGCTCAGCTAGAACCATCTGTTTTTATCAGTCTCGGAAGTAAAAAAAAATTGGTTGGAAGCATGCAAGCTTTTTTTTAAATTAAAATACTTTTTTAAAAAAAATCTCATATGATATGAGTGGGGAACTTAGTGGCAAAAAGGAACAATCCTCAGGATCACTGGAATCTCCAGACATGATTTTGGAATCCTCAAGTTTAAAGAAATTTTTACTGTGACAAAAGAAGTACCACCCGCACCATTTAATTTTGGATAAAAATATTACTGAATCAAAATACAAATAAATGAAAAAAGAGCAGTTGGTTACTGGCTAATGAAACAACAGATTCTTGGAATACATTATAAATAAACCTAAACTCTTTAATTAGCTCCAGATATAATATGTAAATATTATGTAGCTTATCAGTGAAACTCAGACCCATAAATGTCGTACAATAAGGAATGTTCACTTCATAAATTATTTGAAAAACTTATGAAAAGTTACATGCCACATATTGGGAACATGAATTAACAGAAATAGCTCTATCTCGGGGTTGATAAAAGATGATTGATGTGAGAATACTTCATGATGTGGAAGAAGCGTTAGTGTTTAATTCAAGCTTATCTGCTCATAAATATATCTTAAGCATGCAGTATAAATGATTAAGTAAATATTAGACTAGGAAGAATGTGTTGAAGTCATTCCAGATAAGTGAAATAGAAAAGTCTGTCAGATTCTTCTCTCTTCCATGTGGTATTTAAGTAGATCTAAAGCAACAGCGTACAAATCTTGATAGAGAAACATGCTAGGTATTTTATTGTTTGAATGTAATCGTAACTTTGTAATTTTTTTTTATATGATTAGCTTTTATTTTAACCCAATACAGAATGGTGTTTTAATAAAACTTTCAATTTGGAGAGTGATTTTAAAAACAAATACTTTGTGCTTAAGACCCCAGAAAGAGACTTAGGTTCCCAGAGTGAATGGTATAATGTAATTGGTGCTGTACTTCAAAAACTCTTCAATATGTTGAAGAACTGTTAAGCTACGGGTGTCCAACTTTTTGCTTTCCTGGGCCACATTAAGTGAAGATGAATTGTCTTGGGCCACATATAAAATACAGGTCCTCAACTTACAGCAGTTCATTTAGTGACTATTCAAAGTTACAATGGCACTGAAAAAAGTGAATTATGACCATTTTTCACAGTTACGATCTTTGTAGCATCCCCAGGATCATGTGATCAAAATTCATATGTTTGGCCAACTGGTTCATACTTATGACTGTTGTAGGGTCCCGGGGTCACGTGATCCCCTTTTGCAATCTTCTGACAAGCAAAGTCAATGGGGGAGCCAGGTTCACTTAACAACCATGTTGCTAACTTATCAGCTGCAGTGATTCTCTTAACAACTGTGGCAAGAAATGTCATAAAATGGGGCAAAACTCACTTAACAAATATCTCACTTAACACTAAAAATTTTGCAAGTTGAGGATTATCTGTATATAATACAGTTATAATAAATGCTATAAATAATGTTAAAAGTTTATAATCTTGTGTAAAGAGTATGCATTACTAGCTGTCCAGGGCCAAATTTGGCCCATGGGCCACGGGTTGGATAGTTCTGTGTTAAGCTAAAAGCTTAAATAAAATAGAAATACAAAAAGGGATTTTTTAAAAAATACAAACAGTTATTTACATTTTCAAGAGAATAAAATTTTTAACTTGGCTCTGGTAACAAACAATATTGATGATTGCTATGAAACTTATTTTCTCCCCAGTTTTGGTGGACAATGGGTCTCTATTCCTCACTTCCTTTCCCATGCACTATTTGTAAGAAACAGCAAAAATATATGACAGCACCTTCTTTAATAGCCAACATATCACTGTGGAATGCAGAGAGAGTATTAGTTAAAGGGCAAAATGAAGCCAAAATTGCCCTAAATCACCTCTTCCTCATTCTGTTCAATTTAGATGGATTTTTCTGTGATCTCCCTTTATTAACAAATAAGAAGTGATAGAGAATGGCAGACATGAAAGCGCTGCCTGAAATACAAATTTACAGGAATTGTAAGGAAAACATTTTGCATTTCTATGCTTTGCACTAAGGAAGAGATGCTTAGAGTAATTCACAGGTAAAATTGGAAGAAATGAGAAATTCTCAATCCTTCTCAAACAAGTGTCCTTTTTACTCCCGCCCCTTCCCTTTTTGCCTTGAAGATCTCTTTAGAGAAGTGGCCGGACCAACCGAAATGTGTGACCAGAGGCAGCTTGGCTTGTTATTGCACGATGCTATCCAAATCCCTCGACAGCTTGGGGAAGTAGCCGCTTTTGGAGGCAGTAATATTGAGCCCAGTGTCCGAAGCTGTTTCCAGCAGGTAATTGTGTTTGTTTCTATTTCTGGATGCTCTAAATACGGTATGTTCAGATGTTAGTTGGGTTCAGAGGGAGTGTTCTGGCCAAGGCTTCCTGAGACCATAATTAAGCACACTCTTAGTGAAAATAACTCTTGTTTTATTTCAACACTGGGAATTATGCTAATTTCCAGCCTGTAATGAGTCCCAAACAGTCCCTCGAGATAAGCACCCACCTTTATCTCCTTTGAATTGCTGCCAACAACTAAAGTGCCAAATTAACTGAAAAAAAAACACCAACCGAAGTACAAAGTGCACACAGAGCTTCAAGGTTTAATCCAAACACAGCGAACGACTTTGCTTCCTGGAAAGGAGCCTTGCACCTCCTTTATACCTTAGGGGACGGGCAATCACCTCCAAGCCTTATTCCCAAGTTGCCCGTTTTGTCTCAGCTGCTCTTGCCTTCTAGCAGCTCTGTACATATGCACACTGGGAACAGGCTCCCCTTGTTCCTCTGCCTTGCTGCTGCCAGACTCCAGAGGCTCTGGAGTCAGCACCCCACTCCCAGTTGATCCTGGCCCCCTCTCTGCATTGGATGCAGGACCCTCGTCCGAGTCCTCCCCAGACTCCCGGACTGGTCCCCATTCTTCCCGACTGTCTGATTCCACTGCCGTTTGTACAGGCTGCCGACAAACCACAACAGGGAGTCTCTTACAGACCTTCTGAAGATTTGAAACTCACTTCTAAAGGGACATAACAGAATAGCAAATTAACAGAGTTGGAAGGGACCTTGGAAGTCTTCTAGTCTAACCCCCTGCTCTGGCAGGAAACCCTAGACATTGGAGGCAAGGTTTATACACCCATTACTGCCATCCTTTCCTTTAATCATTTGAAGTGCCTGGAATGGGCTTTTAGTCTCATAAGTTTGTAGCACTGATTGGAAAGGCTTATACAGAGAGTTCTCGACTTACGAACACAGTTGGGACCAGAATTTCCATAGCTGAGTAAGGAAGTTAAGTGATTCACACCTGATTTTATGACCTTTTTTGCCATGGTTAAGTGAATCCCACGGTTGTTAAGCTTTATTGCCTTTGCATGTCAAAAACTGGCTTGGAAGGTTGCCAGTGGTGATCAAAGGACCCCAAGGATGCTGCAATCATAAGTATGTGCCGGTTGCAAGTGCCCAAATTTTGATCATCTGACCATGGGGATAGTGCAGTGGTCATAAGTGCGAAGATTGGTCATAGGTCACTTTTTTCAGTACCGTTATAACTTCAGACAGTCACTAAAAGGAATGATTGTAAGTCAACTACCTGTACAAGGGGCGCTCCTATTACAGCGGAAGTAATTGTCTTTTCTTTTTTGACTGAATGTTGGTGGGATGAGTATTGTTCCCTTGAAGATTAAACTTGGAATACAATTTTTTTAAAGAAAATAGACTGAACAGGAAGCTTTAATATGAATTAAATTATTTTTAATCTCATTCTCATTTATCAGCATAATAATAAGCCAGAAATTGATGTAAAGCAGTTCATAGACTGGATGCGCCTGGAGCCACAATCTATGGTATGGTTGCCAGTTCTACACAGAGTAGCAGCTTCAGAAACAGCAAAACATCAGGCCAAGTGCAACATCTGTAAAGAATGTCCAATTGTTGGCTTTAGGTAAGCGAAATAAAAAGCCTTTTATGAATTGTATCAGTAATGTAATTGACTTATATTCCAGCTTCATTGTACATGCTATGCTAGTAACTCATTACCTGATATATTTTAAGTTAGAGACTCATAAAAAGTAAAGGGGAAGGGGCTCTTAGAGGTCTTCTAATCAGTACAGACTGCACTACAACTTTTCTGTAGTGATGACCGTCTAGCCTCTGTCTGAAGATATGTAGCAAAGAAGAAGTTGGCCACCAAGTTGGGCACTTCTTTTAACCATTTGTCTTGTTGGTTTGGGTTTTAGACCTTTTGTTATCTTGATAACTCACCCTCTTTTGGTTTGGGAAAAATGAACATGAATCAATGTGTATGCTTAATTCAGTAAGTGGAAAATCCATTGGGCGGTATTGTTTCAGAAATTCACACTCATCAATTGAATGGATTGTCACCTGCTTCTGGATTAAAACAATTGACCAGGTTTTTGAAACTAAACTATAAAGTAATTTACTATAGAAAACTTTACAGTACAGTAAATTATTAAATGTAGAAAACGTTTGAGAAGATTATGTAGATTAACGTCTATAGCTAATATGGATTAGAATGTAAATAGGGTTGAAGCCAGGCGGAATTCGTGATAATTCTTGCCAGTCTCATGAAGCTGCTTTACAAGCAGCACTGTACCCCTTATGTGGGCTTATTATCACAATGATGCAGTATTTGCATTATGCTGGGGAAATTGCAACTCAGTAACACAGACCTTGTGATAGTTTTGTATAAGATTTTTGTGCTCAAATATTTGTGGTGTTAGTTCAGTAACTGAATCTGAATTCATTACAAGTGTTATTACCAATGTTCCCAAATTGTATGGAAATTCCTAACAAAAATGTTTTAACAGTAGCAGGTTTGCAGAGCTGTCTGTTCTAAGGAAGGTTTCTTCTCCATGAAAGAAAGCAAAGGGAGGCAGCAGATAGTAACAGTTCAGAATGGTCTCCCCGTATGAATGGTCACACATGCTGTGCCCTCTTCCATAGGTATAGGTTTAATTATATCAGATGGAGAGCTCTCTAAGTGGCTATCGTATTATTTATTAGTCTAGCATTTTCTTCCTTCCTTCCTTCCTTCCTTCCTTCCTTCCTTCCTTCCTTCCTTCCTTCCTTCCTTCCTTCCTTCCTTCCTTCCTTCCTTCCTTGGCATTTTTGTGTTTCTTATTTCAATACTGTAAATTCCTGCCTTCTTAACTCATATATGATTTATATGAGTCCCATAGTCTCATTTCCATTGTACAGACACTTATTCTGTCCATGATCCTTGAACCTATCTTACTATGGAATATATTCTCCTTTGAACTGAACTTTACTCCTAGTCATTCCACAGACAAATCCATGGAATTTTGGGAAGGGGGGGAGGGAGGGAGGGAAGGAAGGAAGGAAGGAAGGAAGGAAGGAAGGAAGGAAGGAAGGAAGGAAGGAAGGAAGGAAGGAAGGAAGGAAAGAAAGAAAAATTTAAGATGCTCCTTGCCTCTTCCCACAAGGAAACTCAATAGGGAAGCTGACAGTATATTGGAAATCAATCTTGTTTCTGCTGCTTTTTTGCCCACCTGTGGTCATTCTGTTTAGGTAATGAAATATCCCTGAAACTATGACCCACCAGGGCACAGGTTGTCTAGTCTCCATGCTAATAACCACTTCAGAGAGACACCTTTTATCACTAACATGGGAAAGATTGCAAGATTAAATCCTCTCTGTCCATCTTTGGTAGTCTCATCACTGTTTGATTCCTTTGCAGCTTCTATTTAGCTTTAGGGATGTGTGTTAGATGTATTTACTTAGTATAAATGATAAAAATGGATATAAAATAAAGAAAATGAATGATTACAGAGCAAAGGCAGAAAAAAAGTCAGTGTGGCTATTGCATCTAATCATAAAAATAAATCACATTATTTAAATAAATTATATTATTTAAATCAGATTTCATGTCATACTGGAGTAGCTATAGCTGGTTCAGCATTTCTCAGCCTAACCCCCTAGAATATCTCCATACAATATATTCAAAAGTCATAGTCAAGCCTACAAACATTGGCGTTACGACTAAGATACATCAATGTCAGCAATCATTCAAATATTGTTTGGAGTTTCTAAAAGTTTTTTGCACGAAATAATATAAGCTTGCTATCTGCTAAAAATAATCATGGATTCTGAAATTCTCACATTTCTAAATGGGTCAGTAGTAAAAAGAAAACTAGGTCATTATCTTCTCTTTGTCACTTGGCCACACCATTAGCCCCTGACTATTACAAACCCCAGTTAGCAATAGCAATAGCACTTAGACATACAACCTTTTCTCAGCAGTTTACAGAGTCAGCATATTGCCCCCAAGAATCTGGGTCCCCATTTTACTGACCTCAGAGGGCTGAAGGGCTGAGTCAACCTTGAGCCAGTCAGGATTGAACTCCTGGCAGTGGGTAGAATCAGCCTGCAATACTGCATTCTAACCACTGTGCCACCACAGCTTATTTCAGCATATTTTCCTGATTCTAAAACATTAAAAATTCAGCTTATGCTGTTATAATACATCTAATGCTGGTTGCTATTTACCTATCGTCTCTTCACAGAATATATTTAAAAATGGATTCATTTTCTCCTTTATTGAAACTCACAGATTTATTCATTTAGATGTAAAATAATTTGCCATCTGGCGTTGACAAAAGGGAGCCCAGTAACCTTATCATATATTTCTGTTGATTTTGCCATTAAGTGTTTATGACAGCCTAACAGAAATTGCCTATTTTGTAGTTAAATCTTCCACTAAGCCAGTGCTGGAAATTTAAGTAAAACACAATATTTTTTGTTAGCTGCTAATCAAAAATGCCTTTTATCAGTCTGAAACGTCCTAGGAAACAGCCTTGACACGCATGGGATGAACATTCTCAACTTAACTTATTTTGTCACAGAGCAAAGTAGCCTGGCCTGGCGTAAAATTGAAATATTTTAAACACCTGGACAGAATAATTAAAGGTTGCTCCTTCCTTTTTTCAAATTCCTTCTTTTGAATTGCCATAAAAATAATTGAATAAATAATGTAAAAACTAGCTGTGAACACGAGTACACAATACAAAGAAGACCATGATATAAGTTATAATTTTTTTAAAAATCTTAAGTTTCTTTGGGTTACTTCTTTGATTGCTTCTAGTAACAATCACCATCTTGAAATAGTGATCCTTTTTAATTATACTGAATCATCAATCTCTTCCTTCAGGAATGCATTTATATAAAAATATGCTGCATTCTTCTGCAATGGTTTCTCTTCACCCCCGCTGTGTGTGAGAAAATAGTTCAACTATTGAAAACCTGTGATAGATATTGATTTTCATACCAATTATAATTGTGTTATAAAAGCCATGGCATACTACGGCATGGATATGCAATCTTTCTCGTGCCAATCAGTAAATAATTAAAAATGGGCTTTACTAACTAGAATTTCTCCTTAAATTTCTTTAAAAAGTCATTTTTTTCTGGTTCTGGTTGTAGTTACATTCAATTTTATTTGATATTTCTAAGAACTAAACTAAACACGGAATTCATACATTGGTAGATGAGTATAGTTTTTAATGGAATAAATAGTAGGTATGGATAGTTTGCACACAGTCTTTACTCAAATCATGAGATGGACAGCCCCCTGAATAGTGTCACAATCTATTCATCTATTTTAATTAAGTTGTGTTTTACACTTTGTATTTTAAAATTTTGAGTTACAAAATCTGTGGAGCTTGGCATTAAGTTTTTGATTCTTTCACAAAATTGAACGTCTTCAATTTTTCTCCCCCCAAACTCCATTCACAGATATCGGAGCCTGAAACATTTCAATTATGATATTTGCCAGAGCTGTTTTTTCTCAGGTCGAACAGCAAAGGGTCATAAATTACATTACCCAATGGTGGAATACTGTATACCGGTGAGTATACAAATTTTCTTCATTGAATACTTTTTGTGTTTTCCCTAGTATAAATTTCTTCTGTTTAAAATTCATTCTATTTTTTACCAGGGTAACTTGTTTTATCTTGGATTAAACTTAATGTATTAAAGGGAGCTGTTGTTAGTATTGGAACTGGTAAAACAAACGTAGAGTTACGTTTTTGAGAATGGACCAAGTTTGTTGTGGAGTAATATTGTTTACACTTTCTTACAAACATTCTTTGTTTAACAGACATAAAGGATAACATTTTGGGTTTTTTTTTAAATAAAAAATCTCATTTAAAAGAAAATTTGAACAAAAACAACATAGACCACTCTGTCCTTAAATGGCTGGGTGGACTGGACATTTGAACTACTATTAGTCCATGTATTTGCCATATGCTAAATAAATGAATTGAACAAAAAAAATATTCTTTTTCTAAAATATATTCCACTTATTAATTTTATTATTACTTTTATTGTTGTTGCTATTTGTTGTTGTTATTATTATTATTGCCATTGATATATATATTTACACAATCAGTTTGAAAGATGGGAATTTGGAAAGAGTATGAATATTGACTGCTCTTAATATTTATTTTGGAATTCATGTTTATAAGTTTCTGGAATTCCCATGATGGCTATATAATCCTACACTTGTAGCTTTCTTTTGGGTTGGACCCAATGCATGGTCAACTGGCTGCAATTTATTTGATTTTCATTCCATTGCAATGTCTCATCAGTTCTAATGTCGAAGTAAAAATAAATACAGAATCAAAGCAATATACAATCCAAATTGCAAAAACAAAACCATATAGGAAAGAACAATAATAAAGAACAACAAGAGATGCAGGTAATATTACTGAAAGGGTCTTTGAAAAAGCTCCATTCTTTTTAGTAACTTCTAAAAACTGCAGCCTGCTCTCAGTGGGGAGCCCATTCCATCCAAGGTTGAACATCAAGAGAATTGAAATTCATTGCTGTGCCTGATGTGAAATCTGGCACACGGTGAATTTTTGAGCCTCTGTATGAACATAATTAATTCTTTCAGGATTTGGATGGATGGAATGCAACTTCCAGGGGATGAAAGCAAATGCCTTTCTTTGTGCATCACTAATTGAAGTGTTGTCTTCACAGTAGTGCACAACAGCATGAATTACTATGGAACATTAGGAATATTTTTTATAGTTAGCATGAAGACTAGGTATAGTGATAGCTCATCTTTTAATAATCCTTTTCAAGATTTGTTTTCACTGTCCCACTGCTGAAAAGCTGGCTTCAACATCAAAAATTAGATTATGGTAAAATTCAAGACACCACTAATTATATCCTCAGTGTGATGGTTATATCCACCCCATAATATGTATCTGTAATGTCAAAAAGGATTAGGCAGAGCAACCCTTGCATACTTACCTCCTATTCCTAACATGTTTCTAAAGGAAAGAGGAGAAAATGATTTTGTATGCTGAGATTCTTCTGCCTTCCTCTAGGAATACTATGGTCTGTACCCCCTG